>NC_079509.1:58080705-58450186 GCF_030052815.1 Hevea brasiliensis | reverse complement strand
AGCGCACTACAAATATTCAAATCCCCCATAATAAGCCAAGGCATCCCATTGTTCAAATTTCTTATCTATAACACACTTCTCTTTGATTTTATGTTGGGGATACCGGTTTTTAAGGATGAGAAGAGAGTTGTTTACAGACCATGTTATACCATTTAGAACCCTTGTCTTATATCATTCACATGAGAAAGTGAATGTGAAAGTGTTTTTGACTTTAGAAAGAGGTTTAATCTTAAAATTGAAAGCCAAATTCCACACTTATAAATTTCCAATAGCATTTGCATTTTGTTTTGTCATTTGATTTAAAGGCAATCAGTGCATTTGTACCTAAAAAGGGCTTGATGTAAACTCAACCTCCTTGATTTTCTGTTGGGGAGACTATCTTTTAAGGATGAGAAGAGAGTTATTTACAGACTATGGAATACTATTCAGAACCCTTGTCTTATCTCTTTCATGAGAGAATGTGAATATGAAAGTGTTTTTTACTTCAGAAAGAGGTTTAATCTTAAAATCGAAAGCAAAGTTCCATACTTGTAAATTCCCACTAGCACTTACATTTTGTTTTGTCATTTGATTTAAAGGCAATCCATGTATTTGTACCTAAAAAGGGCTTGATATAGACTCAACCTCCATGATTTTCTATTGGGAGCACCAGCTTTTAAGGATGAGAAGAGAGTTATTTGTAGACCATAGAATACTATTAAGAACTCTTATCTTATCTCTTTCATGAGAGAAAGTGAATATGAAAGTGTTTCTGACTTTAGAAAGAGGTTTAATCTTAAAATTGAAAGCCAAATTCCATACCTATTTCAATACATTTCTGACATGGTTTTCTAATACAGTCCTACAGGAAATAATCCTTCCCACTAATAACAAGCTAGATAAATTTTCCGTAGCTTGATTATCCAATTGGAGCTCTAACATAACATCCTCCCAAGACATCAAATTGATTTTATCACATAGGTCATTAATGGATTGTGAAGGATCCATAAGGCATACACTAGAAGTTACAAAGAAAGGACAAGTTTTAGGTGAAGGAAGTAAAAAGAGAAGATAATGAAGGAAAAATCAGAAACACAGAAAGTATATAAAACACACAGCCTTAAGTTCCACTCTGAAAGGAGAGAACACTTGTGACATCCTCACTTTAGATAGTTCATATATTTTATTATTCCGGTAATCAATGTCTGTCCAGACAGCCAGAATGTCTGGAATTATATTTAGATTAGAGCGATTTGTCACAACCCAACCTATGGGCCGGACCGGCACTAGGACCTGGGCCAGCCTAAAGCCCCCGAGCCGTAGTAAGCCTAACTGTTCATTTACCCAATGCTGAGGCCCATTTGGGCCCAATTTCAAGAAAACAAACGGACAGAGTCCGGCCATAAAATGGACTTACCAACGGGAAGTTTTTGACTCACCCGACCTGTAAACACAATAAACAATCCATTGGTGAGCTCAGCTCACCCTCCACATACTCATCAACATAATAATAAATGGGAGCTCAGCTCCCTCATCCAATCCATCAAACAGACTTAAAATATTAAGTTTACAGGTCCAACATGATAATAATATTACAGACCAAATTCAAATAATTACTGCTAACACATGCGGAAATTCTAGGAGTAAATAAAATTACACAAATATCGATAAACAACCTGCGAAGTATAAAAGCAGGTTAACCCAGAATAAAATATCCTCTTGCGGCTGTAAAAATTTTTGAGCAGAGTGAGCGTTCGACTCGAGAGTAAAATATCAATTTTAACCATAATCTCTATAACTATCTGTAACTAATGCACCCTGTAGAGTGAAATGCAACATCAACATCATATTCACATCATAGCATCAAAAAGGTAATTTGGAGCACTCACACACCCTGTAGCATCAATCATAATATATTGGGAGCTGATCCCCTATACAGCTCTCTTAAATCCAACCTGGTGCCAGCGAAGAACTCAAGCCGGACTTTCGCTTAATAAACCAAATCGAGGGTCCCAGCGAAGAACTCAAGCCGTGACTACCCCTCGAAGGAACGGGTCCCAGCGAAGAACTCAAGCCGTGACTACCCCGTCCTATCCATAGTCCACACCACATCACACGCACGCCAACGCACGCACACTGCTCCAAATTACCACAACACCACCACTCATGGCACATTAACCGTTATGAATGCATCATAATTCGTGCCTAGAGTTTTTCTACATCATTTTATGCATATTAGTGATGCATGGGCATCTTGAACATATAATAATATCGAAATTTAAATTAAATTTAATAGTTTACTCACAAACTTGACGACAAATTCTTCGTGGCGGTGGGCGGAGGAAGAAGGTCATCGCTCACTTGACAATTACATTACATCTATTTAATAAATTTGACTCAATACAAACAAAGAAAAATATCAAGTACATCCTAAGTCGTGCCGAAAATCCGGCAGAGTCTCCCCTATACCTAGGACCTACCCAACCTGCAAAAGGGCTAAAAACGCACTTCTATATTCACAATCCATATATCAACAGTTCAATCATATCACACAGCCCCTCTCCAGGCCCATCAAATCAATCATCCATCACAATACGCAAAATTTCAATTTAGTCCTTATTATTGATCATTTTTGCAAAAACTGCCCAAACAAGCTCTAAAAATTATAAAACTTTGCCCTGCAGTCCTTAGCAATATTAAGCTATTGCAAAAAGAATCGTAATTTTCTAAACTACCACGAATATTTTATGGATTTTTAATCCTATTTAAGCACTAGAAAATTACGTAAAAACTAGGTTCGGGTTTACCTTTGCCGATTCCGACTTCGGGGACGCGCTCGGGACGTCTGACAATGGGGGGCTAGCCAAAACCTCGGCCCAATTCGGAGACTTTTCCAGAACGTGCAGTTCGCCTAATTTTGCAGACCCGATCAACTGTCGAATTTCCGCGAATCGAGGATACCTACGCGAAGCCCATAACACGGGGGTTAGTACGTAAATTTTTCAGAATTTTCTAAGCTCATTTAATGCTCGAAAATACACTGCGAAGTTTCATGGGACCCACCGAAAAACGGTGTCGGAAAAATTCAAAATTTATGTCGTTGCGAAGCTCTCGACGAATGGAGCGTGCTGGTGGCCTCGGTTTCCTCGTGGGATTCACGGTTTTCGAGAAATCTAGCCCAAAAGTCGAAATGGGCTAAAATCTTCCCGAGCAAAAATCGGACAATCCGCTCTATGGATTTCGGCGTTCTTGGTGTCTATGGAAAGCTCTCGCCGAGTAGATGATTTTGGACACAAGACCCGGTCCAATTGGTGGCCGGATCGGTTGGCGAGGAAGTCGGACGCGCGACGGCGTGCGGCGTTCAGGGACGTTTAGGCGTTCATTCATTGTTGAAGTGGCGGCGACGGCGCTCTTACGGGCTGGTGGCAAGTGCTGAAGTGAGAGGAGAGAGAAACGAGAGAGAAGAGAGGAGAGGGCGTCGCGCGCGGGAGGAAGAAAAAGAGAAGAGACCGGTCCGATTCGACCGGTCCGATCCGGTCCGGTTCGATTCGGCCGGTTCGATTCGAAATACAAAAATTTGAATTTTTACTCTGCCTCGGGACTGAAAACGAGGTCCAAAAATTTCGAAAAAAATTCCGTAGAACTCAGAAAAATACGTAAACTTCAAATATATTTTTAGTTTTGCCACGTGATCTTTAAATTAATTTTTTAAAAATCATCAAAGTTTATATTTTCGGAAAATCGAACCCGATTTTTAAAATCCGAAAAATCTCAAAAAAATTCCTAAAATTCAAATAAAATTAAAATACCAAAAATACTCATAAATAATAAAATTTTGGGGTGTTACATTCTTCCCCCCTTACAGAAAATTCGTTCTCGAATTTTTACACAAGACAGAATAAAGTACATGATTATACATTGAACAAGTAAGGGTACTTGCTACGCATGTCCCGTTCTGACTCCCAGGTGCACTCTTCCACCGACTGACTCCTCCACAAAACCTTAACCATAGGGATCTGTTTGGATCTTAGCTGTCTTACTTGGTAGCCCACTATGGCTACAGGTTGCTCCTCAAATGTCAAATTCTCCTTTAGCTCTATCACATCCGGCTGCAGTACATGAGAAGGATCGGGAATGTATTTCCTGAGCATGGAGATGTGAAACACGGGATGAACGTGAGAAAGGTTGGGTGGTAGCTCCAACCGGTAGGCAACTGGTCCATTTCTATCCGTAACCTCAAAAGGTCCAATATACCGAGGTGCCAACTTGCCCTTCTTTCCAAATCTCATGACTCCCTTCATTGGAGAAACCTTCAGGAATACATAGTCGCCTTTGCAAACTCCACATCCCTCCGTCGGTATGCATAACTCTTACATCTGTGAAAAGTCTTGATCGTTCACGATTAAGGAACCATCTCTCAAGTGTCTTGCACGTGTCTACATCGTGCACCTTCGCTTCCCCATTTCTGTCCAACACGGAGGAGACCTACACTTTCTTCCATATAGTGCCTCATAGGGTGCCATCCCTATCTTTGGAGTGGTAATGCTTGTTGTTGTAGGCAAACTCCACCAAAGCTATTTGTCTCATCCCATTGACCTCCAAAATCCAAGACACTCATGCGAAGCATGTCTTCGATGTTTGGATTGTCCTTTCGCATCGTCCGTGTCTGAGGGTGGAAGGCATCTTGAAGTTCAGCGTGTGCCAAGTGCCTCCTGCAACTTTCTCCAAAACCGAAGTGATCGGGGCCCTCTGTCGGATATTATGGGCGGAACTCCATGCAATCTGACTATTTCTCGAATGTAGAGCCGAGCATACTGTGCCACAGAGTATGTAGTCTTTACAGGTAAGAAGTGAGCTGATTTGGTCAAGCGGCCTACAATTACCCATATCGAATCATATCCTCGCGTGGTACGAGGCAACCCAGTCACAAAATCCATAGTGATCATTTCCCACTTCCATTCTGGGATAGGGAGCTCTTGCAGCTTCCCTGATGGTCTCTGGTGTTCAAACTTCACCTTCTGACAAGTCAAGCACTTGGACACAAAGTCTGCAATGTCTCTCTTCATGCCATTCCACCAATAGCTATCTTTCACATCATGGTACATCTTGGTGGAACCTGGGTGGACACTGTACAGTGTATAGTGTGCCTCTCGCATGATTTCATTCCTGAGGTTGTCCACATCGGGCACACATATCCTAGAACCTTGTACTAGGGCACCATCATTGGCAAATCCAAACTCACCACCTTCACCTTGCTGTACTCTTTCTATGATCTTCATCAATTGTTGGTCTCTGTGCTGGGAAACTCTAACTCTGTCCCTCAGGTCTGGCCTCACTGAAAAGTGAGCCAACAATACCCCCTCATCTGAAAGATCTAGGATTAAACCTTGATCCATCAACTCATGTACCTCCTGAATCAATGGTCTCTTCTCTACTAAAACGTGCGCCAAACTGCCAGAAGATTTTCTGCTCAAGGCATCTGCTACAATATTGGCCTTCCCAGGGTGGTACTGGATGGTGCAATCATAGTATTTCAGAAGCTCCATCCATCTCCTCTGTCTCAAGTTTAAGTCCCTCTGTTGGAAGATGTACTTTAAACTCTTGTGGTCGGTGTATATCTCGCACACTTCGCCATACAGGTAGTGTCTCCAGATTTTCAGTGCAAAGATTACAGCCGCCATTTCCAAATTATGGGTGGGGTAGTTCTGCTCATGCCTCTTCAGCTGCCTTGAAGCATAAGCCACTACCTTTCCATTCTGCATCAAAACACACCCTAGGCCAACTCTGGAGGCGTCACAATACACGGTGTATCCTTCACCACTCACAGGTAGTGTCAACACAGGGGCAGTGGTTAGACACTCCTTGAGCTTCTGGAAACTCACCTCACAGTCATCTGTCCAAATGAATGGAACATTCTTCCTGGTCAACTTAGTTAGGGGAGCCGCTATCCTGGAGAAATCTTGTACAAAACGCCTATAGTAGCCAGCTAAACCCAGAAAACTTCGCACCTCAGTGACTGTTGTAGGCCTAAGCCAATCAGTTACAGCTTTAATTTTCTTGGGATCCACTTGAATGCCGTCACTAGAAACCACGTGTCCCAAGAATGAGATGCTTTCTAGCCAAAATTCACATTTTAAAAATTTGGCATATAGCTGGTGCTCCCTCAACGTCTGCAACACCATCCTCAAGTGCCACACGTGTTCTTCCTCGGTCTGAGAATATACCAAAATGTCATCTATGAATACGATGACAAAACGGTCCAAAAATGGCTTGAACACCCTGTTCATCAAGTCCATAAAGGCTGCTGGTGCATTAGTGAGTCCAAAAGACATCACCAAGAACTCATAATGACCATACCTTGTCCTGAATGCCGTTTTGGACACGTCCTCACTCCTGATTCTCAACTGATGGTAGCCTGATCGCAGGTCTATCTTGGAAAAGAATCTAGCTCCTTGGAGCTGATCAAACAGATCATCGATCCGAGGAAGTGGATACTTGTTCTTCACTGTCACCTTGTTCAGCTGTCTGTAGTCGATACACAATCTCAATGACCCATCCTTCTTTCTCACAAATAAAACAGGAGCGCCCCAAGGTGAAGTGCTCGGACGTATAAAACCCTTGTCCAAAAGCTCCTGTAGTTGTTCCTTCAGCTCTTTCAATTCTGCTGGTGCCATCCTGTAAGGTGGCATCGATATGGGGTTTGTACCCGGCACAACATCAATGCAAAACTCTATTTCCCTTCCTGGTGGCAACCCTGGAAGCTCCTCTGGGAAGACATCCATAAATTCTCTGACAACAGGAACATTTTCCATGCTGACACCTTCTACAGATGTATCTCTCACCAATGCCAAATACCCTTGGCATCCACGCCTCAACATTTTTCTGGCACTAATTGCTGACACCAAATTATATGGAGCCACGCTCCTGTCACCATCAAAGCTAAACTCTTCCACACCAGGTATGTGGAAGTATACCTTTTTGTTCCTGCAGTCTAAGGTGGCATAATGAGTTGCCAACCAGTCCATCCCCAGGATTACATCGAAATCCATTACTGGTAGAGGAACCAAGTCTGCTGGGAGGATCTTTCCATCCACTACCACTGGGCTACCCGGAAATACCATGTCTACATCTATGTTATCACTAAGTGGGGTAGCTACTGACAAAGGGCACTCTAAAGTTGTAGGGTTTCTACCCAACCTCATGGCAAACACAGGGGAGACAAATGAGTGCGTAGCACCCGGATCTATCAAAACACGAGCCTCATAAGAATAGACCAGAAGAATACCTGCCACAACTGCATTTGAAGCTTGAGCATCCTGGTGGGTCAGGGTGAAAACCCGAGCTTGACCCCTACGAGTGGCGAGAACCACGATCGACTTCTACCTCCTGATCTGCCTCCAAATCCACGTCCCCCTTGTCCTCGGCCCTGTTGGCCACTGAACTGACTGCCTGCCATGTTGGAAGCGCCCGGATACAACTGTCGAGGAACATTCGCAACAGAACCCTGTGACCCCATCTGTGGCTCGCTGAACATGGGGCATTCTCTAGCAAAGTGACCCGGTTGGCCACACCTGAAGCATACTCCTGATCCCATCAAACAAGGTCCTGAATGTCCTCTTCCACACTGTGCACAAGGTGCCAAGGAGGATCCTGAGCGACAGCTGCTGTACCAGGCTGTGACCCGCTGCCGATCCGTACCAGTGCGAATCCTCGTGGTTTGTGTCTAAAACCACTTTTCTTGTTCCTACTCTTTCCTCTGTAATTACTCTGGCCACCACTATCCGGAGTACCCATGGAAGGGACACCTGAGGAACCCTCTGCTCTGTTTTTCTTTGCTCTTCCGCTGTCATCTACAGCATAACTGATCTCAATCTGTCTAGCTCGGTCAACCACCACATCAAAAGACTGATCAGACATCATGGCCAGGTTTGCATATCTCCTGTCAAGCCCCTTTAGGAATCTTTTCACCTTCATAGTCTCTGTAGATACTGCTGTAGGGGCATATCTGCTCAATTCCAGAAATTCTGTAGCATATTCATCTACAGACCTGCCATTCTGTCTTAAGGCCTCAAAGGCCCACTGCTTCTGATCTCTGAAACTTTCTGGCACAAACCGGTTGATAAAAAGTTCCACAAACTGAGCCCATGTCAAACCCTCCATCCGGGGTAACACGTAGTCATTCATCCATTGCCTAGGCATGGGCCCCATGACGTGCTGCATACACTCTATCAATCTTCTATCAGTCCAATCAGACTGCTCTGCTGTCTGCAGGAATCCAAAAACCGATATGCATCGTCTGACACATCATAGGTACCAGGCACCAACTTCTTGAAATTTATGATCTGTTTGTAAGATTCCTCTCTTGGTGCGGTGGACTGCTGCTGCTGTAGAGGGTGGACCATATACTGCGCCATCATGTCGATGGTTCTCTGCAGACCAGCTAGAGTAGCTGCCATGGGGTCCATAGGACCCTGTGCCATGAAAGACTGTTCTTGAACTGTGGGTAGCTGCTCTTCTACTTGAGCAGCTCTAGGCCTCCTACCCCGCCTCCTCGGGGCAGGCGCCTCATCCTGTGCTGACACCTCATCAGGCACATCTGGCTCTGGTGCAGTGGCAGCTCTCCTGCTTCTACGCATTTTCCTGAAATTCAGCAGCATTAGCCCACAAAATTCAAAACTGCACATTACACAGCTCTATAGACTCATATTTATACATAACATATGGAGCAGAAACTAGAAGCAAAGATGACAATGCAAGACGAATGTGGACCCTATATTTCCGCATGTGACTCCTAGTAGACTCTTCCCAACACTTTAGACAACATTCCCTAAGAATCTGGAGCCTAAGCTCTGATACCACATTTGTCACAACCCAACCTATGGGCCGGACCGGCACTAGGACCTGGGCCAGCCTAAAGCCCCCGAGGCCCGTAGTAAGCCTAACTGTTCATTTACCCAATGCTGAGGCCCATTTGGGCCCAATTTCAAGAAAACAAATGGACAGAGTCCGGCCATAAAATGGACTTACCAACGGGGAGTTTTTGACTCACCCGACCTGTAAACACAATAAACAATCCATTGGGGAGCTCAGCTCACCCTCCACATACTCATCAACATAATAATAAATGGGAGCTCAGCTCCCTCATCCAATCCATCAAACAGACTTAAAATATTAAGTTTACAGGTCCAACATGATAATAATATTACAGACCAAATTCAAATAATTACTGCTAACACATGCGGAAATTCTAGGAGTAAATAAAATTACACAAATATCGATAAACAACCTGCGAAGTATAAAAGCAGGTTAACCCAGAATAAAATATCCTCCTGCGGCCTGTAAAAATTTTTGAACAGGAGTGGGCGTTCGACTCAGAGAGTAAAATATCAATTTTAACCATAATCTCTATAACTATCTGTAACTAATGCACCCTGTAGAGTGAAATGCAACATCAACATCATATTCACATCATAGCATCAAAAAGGTAATTTGGAGCACTCACACACCCTGTAGCATCAATCATAATATATTGGGAGCTGATCCCCTATACAGCTCTCTTAAATCCAACCTGGTGCCAGCGAAGAACTCAAGCCGGACTTTCGCTTAATAAACCAAATCGAGTGTCCCAGCGAAGAACTCAAGCCGTGACTACCCCTCGAAGGAACGGGTCCCAGCGAAGAACTCAAGCCGTGACTACCCCGTCCTATCCATAGTCCACACCACATCACACGCACGCCAACGCACGCACACTGCTCCAAATTACCACAACAACACTCATGGCACATTAACAGTTATGAATGCAACATAATTCGTGCCTAGAGTTTAACTACATAAATATATGCATATAAGTGATGCATGGGCATGCTGAACATATAATAATATCGAAATTACAATTAAAATTAATATTTTACTCACAAACTTGACGACAAATTACTGTGGCGGCTGGGCGGAGGAAGAAGGCTGTCCCGGCTCACCTGACAATTACATTACATCTATTTAATAAATTTGACTCAATACAAACAAAGAAAAAGATCAAGTACGTCCTAAGTCGTGCCGAAAATCCGGCAGAGTCTCCCCTATACCTAGGACCTACCCAACCTGCAAAAGGGCTAAAAACGCACTTCTATATTCACAATCCATATATCAACAGTTCAATCATATCACACAGCCCCTCCTGGGCCCATCAAATCAATCATCCATCACAATACGCAAAATTTCAATTTAGTCCTTATTATTGATCATTTTTGCAAAAACTGCCCAAACAAGCTCTAAAAATTATAAAACTTTGCGCCTCGTTCATTAGCAATATTACTAAGCTATTGCAAAAAGAATCGTAATTTTCTAAGCTACCACGAATATTTTATGGATTTTTAATCCTATTTAAGCACTAGAAAATTACGTAAAAACTAGGTTCGGGTTTACCTTTGCCGATTCTGACTTCGGGGACGCGCTCGGGACATCTGACAATGGGGGGCTAACCAAAACCTTGGCCCAATTCGGAGACTTTTTCGGTAACGGGTCTGTCTGGCTGGAATTTTGTAGACCCGATCAACTGTCGAATTTCCGCGAATCGAGGATACTTACGCGAAGCCCATAACACGGGGGTTAGTACATAAATTTTTCAGAATTTTCTAAGCTCATTTAATGCTCGAAAATACACTGCGAAGTTTCATGGGACCCACCGAAAAACAGTGTCGGAAAAATTCGAAATTTATGTCGTTGCGAAGCTCTCGACGAATGGAGCGTGCTGGTGGCCTCGATTTCCTCGTGGGATTCACGGTTTTCGAGAAATCTAGCCCAAAAGTCGAAATGGGCTAAAATCTTCCCGAGCAAAAATCGGACAATCCGCTCGATGGATTTCGGCGTTCTTGGTGTCTATGGAAAGCTCTCGCCGAGTAGATGATTTTGGACACAAGACCCGATCCAATTGGTGGCCGGATCGGCGGATGGCCGAGGAAGTCGGCGCAGCGCGCAGGGACGTTCGCCGGCGCCGTTGGCCCGTTTAGCGGCTACCGGGTCATTGGCCGGGCTGGTGAGGCGCTAGCGAGAGGAGAGAGAAACGAGAGAGAAGAGAGGAGAGGGCGTCGCGCGCGGGAGGAAGAAAAAGAGAAGAGACCGGTCCGATTCGACCGATCCGATCCGGTCCGGTTCGATTCGGCCGGTTCGATTCGAAATACAAAAATTTGAATTTTTACTCTGCCTCGGGACCGAAAACGAGGTCCAAAAATTCCGAAAAAAATTTCGTAAAACTCAGAAAAATACGTAGACTTCAAATATATTTTTAGTTTTGCCACGTGGTCTTTAAATTAATTTTTTAAAAATCATCAAACTTTATATTTTCGAAAAATCGAACCTGATTTTTAAAATCCGAAAAATCTCAAAAAAATTCATAAAATTCAAATAAAATTAAAATACCAAAAATACTCATAAATAATAAAATTTTGGGGTGTTACACGATTAGTCATAAATAACTCAAATAATGATAAGAAAAATTAAAAAAAATTTTAAACAATGAAATGCATTAAGGTTAAATGAGCCGTAGCTCCAGCTATGAGTGGTGACCTAATGGGAAGCGGTTGTGAAGACAGCTAACAACCCTAGACCTGTGGAAAACCCTGTGAAATAATTTTTGAGACTCTAGTGAAAAGTTATTGAGGCTTAGATGACAATAGAATGCCAAGAAAATGCTAAGAAAATTTTGTACATCGGCACAGACAAATTTAACTCGATAAGCAAAACGAAGGGCATTTTAGTCATTTCACCTTCAGAAATGATTTTTGACCAACTTGTCTATTTAAGTGAATGAGGTTTATGTCTTAAAATATGATTAAATATTGTTAAAATTTTAATTAAAAATAAGTAAAAGAAATAAGAAAAGAAAAAAAAAAGAAAAGAAAATTAAATTAAATTAGAATTATGACATCATGCACATGTACGGATGATGAAATTAAAATCTCCCAACCAATTAAAATATGACAAACCTAAATTAAATATATAAATGGGATTAAAAAGAGACAAAAATCAAAAAGTCATCCTCTTCATTTCCCTCAAGCATTGCTGATTCTCCATGGAAACACACCTCCACCATATTTCAAGCTCTTTAGCTTGAAATTCTCCCTCATCTCATACCAAAACCCATAGATGTCTTCATAAGAAATTATCCCTACACCTTGAGGAAGCTTAAGGCAGCAAAAATTTGAGGAAAAGTGAAGATTAGACAAGTCCAAGTTGGGTCATAAAAGAGGTTAGTTCTTATTTCCACATCTTTCTCTTTATTCCATATTAGGGACTTAAATTGAGTAAGAAATTGCAAGAAATTAAAATAAAATGTATGTGTATGAACATCAAGAATTTTGGCAGCCATGGGAAGAGGCTGGAATTGGTTGATTTGTTTGAATTAAATTGCTTAGGAATGGTTTCTGATGAGTATAATTGAGTTGGATGTTGATTTGTGTGTGTTGGATGCAATGATGGATTGTGAGGATTAGGGTTTGTGAATAAATTGGGGATTTGGTGCTTGGATATTTAATTGGAGTTCTAATGGTCAATTAGTGACCATTTGTAGTGAATTGGCCTTAATTTGGATGAATTGTGGTATTGAATGATAGATTGAATGTGCTGCCCAATTTCTAGAAATTCTGGATCTTAAGTCCAGTGAGTTTGGGCAGCTATAACTTGATGTGTGTAGCTTCAATTAGTGCAAAGTTAATTTTAGATGAAACTAGGGACCTAATGCCACAATTTTCATGAAGAGACCCTACCCAGAAAATCAACCTAGAGTAACCTAAAAATTGCCTAAATACGGGTAACCAAAATCTGAACCTGGAAAATGACCAAATAAATAGTATTTGTTCAAATAGTCATAACTTTGTGTAGAGAGATCCAAATGACCTGATTCTTGAACCCATGGAAAGTTTAGACAATTTAGAACAACTTTCATGAAGAACAGAAACTCAAATTCTGACTATAACCAATTCAAATTATTAGCCAAAATTAGGACATTAAAACTGCCAGAAGCCAAAACTGCATAAAATTCTAGACATGACCAATTCGGCCAGTTATGGTAATTTGACCATAACTTGAGTTACAAAATTTCAAATGGGGTGATTCAAAAAGGGAATTAAAGTAGAGACATTAATGAACAACTTTGATGAAAAAAGTTTAGCCAAATTTCTACCGTATATAGGTCCAATGGAACAGTAAACTTAGGTAACCAAAACTGAAAATTTGAAAATACATCTAGGAAACTTTAAATTTCAATTGGCAACTAATGCCAACAAATTTAGGCCCCAAAATGTGGCATGACTATGTATTTAAAATTCGTATATCTAGTAATTATGAAAAAGTTAATATTTTGAATGAATAATAATGTAAATAGTAACCACCATGACTTATGAGATAGTATAATAAATTAGAAAAGCCATTATAATTGTTAAGTATGAAATGTGATTAATAAAATTTGTGATTTTTTAATATGAGTAACCCTAAAACATAGAAGAATGCTTTAAGTACAATGGTACATGAGAACAATTGATATGAATTGTGATCAATATGGAGAATATAATGAATGTATAAATTATGATGAATACATAAACTATGTATAATTGTGATTTAGGAAGTTATACTTCTACTAGGAACAGAATTTAATGTTATAAATTATAATTGGATCTTATGATGAAATAATGAAATAATAAAATATATTAACACTTAATGGTACTAATGTGCCCATGTATTATCTAGACACGTGTGTCAGATTGGATAATTGGCATGCCAATAGGGGATTATTTGAGTAGTACTGCGTAAAGCTTTATGCCTGCATTCATGGCTTATATGCCCGATTATTTGTTACCATGTCTTTTTAGCCATATTGATTGCATACGTGGTTGACGTTCTGTATTTCACGTCCCATGGTATGAGGGCCCGAGACACCACGGTATCCAGTACCAAGGACCCGCTTATCTAGTTTAGTCAGCCTGTCATAAGCTACTTGGACAGTGAAATTTATTGAAATAAGTTAAGAATATTAGTAATTAAAAATATTAGAAATTAAATAAATGAGTAAGAAGACCAGAAATAAATTAGATTAGCTCTAAGAATTTATTTATTAGAAGGACCTGAAATGAACTTGATTAGTTATAAAAATTTTAATTATTATGAAATCTAAGACAGCCTAGAAAGTATTGAGGAAGTTATAAAAAGATTAGCCAAAATATTATAATTTAAATAAATATTACAAATGTGTCTTACATAATAATACAAGCATAATTTAACATTTTTAGATTATTTTATATTGTGCATTATTATGATAAATTTATGAACTAAGCACCTCCGCAGAGTACTAAATTAGGATAAAAGATATTTAATTTTAGAAACCTCATATGAAGTATAATTAAATCTTAATTATCCGAATTATATTTTATTTCTATATTTATTTTTATATTATTTATTTGTTATATTATTACACCACTAAGCAGCAATACTTAGCGCTATGGATTTGTTTCCTTACGTAGGCACTGAAGAAAAAGCTCAGTGGACATTCGATTGGGATTTTAGAGTTCTAATCTGTAGAGTATCCAAGGTTGTCGCCTCCTTAGCAATGCATATAGATAGGGTCCATATAAGTCATATTATGTATTTTGTATATCACAAATATTTTCTATGCTGTAATGTGATTATGAAAATGTAATTAATATATATGTGATATAAATTAATAAATTGACTATTTCATATATAATTAATTTGTATATCTTGTAAATCATGAATTTATGTAATTAGTTTATAAATCATGTAAATTAATAAAGATTGAGAATTTTTGTATATAAATTAAGCATGAATGGAATTGTATGGGAATGAGTATGTAATTGAAGTACACAAATGATATTTGAAATACTGAGATGATTATAACGTGTTGAATGAGATTATTATTGGAAATTTTTGTTGAAATTTTTTAAAGAGGTGAACAGTAAAATATGTCAAATGGTAATAAAATAGAGGAAATTTCGTCAGTTTCTCCTTAGACTATAATTTATTTTAAAATATAACGAGTTTAAAATTTTTAAAGGAATAAAGTAAGATAAGAAAGGGTGCTTCGACACCAAATGTAACACGCCTCGCTCGGCTACACTATAGACGGGTAAGGGGTGTTACAACACTCAACTTTTTTTTCATCATTTTTTAACTATATAGAAAATTGACACATGCCATAAATCAATGGCTATCATATATATAATATTATGTCATTTTGTACAAACAATTAATATAAAAGTTAATTAAAACTCATTTCACTTGGTGACTCTTAATTAGATTTATAGGATACCAATCACCAAGCTAGGGCATTATGTTTTAAATAAATTTTAATTTTTAAGATAAATTAGACTAACCAAAAGCTTGATTTTCAATTCTCTGATTTAGTCAATTAGACCAGTCCAAATTTGACAATCAAGATTATTTCTTTAGTTATTGATTTAGTTAAACATTGCATTAAAATGATTATTTACTTTTTCGATATATATGATGATTAAAAGAAATATTATAGGGTAAATTATAATTTAGTTCTTAAGATTTGATTATACCTATAATTTAGTTTCTATATTTTCAAAATCAATTAATATAATCCTTGAAATTTGATAAAATCTATAATTTAATCCCTTTATTTAATTTTTCATTTGACTATTATGATCAAAATGCTCTTAACTCTATATATATTATAACTAAACAATTTAGCCCTCCATATTTTGTATTATAAACAAAATAGTCCATTAATTTAAACTACTTTGTTCATAATACAAAACTTCAGTGAATAAATTATTTAAATTAGAAAATATATAGAGTTAAGGCCTTATGATCATTTTTGGTATAATTAATGGCAAATTGAATGATAAATTAGACGAAGAGATTAAATTATAGGTTTTATCAAATTTCAAAAATTAAATTACTTAATTTTAAAAATACAGAAACTAAGTTATAAGTTTTATCAAATCTTAAAGACTAAATTATAATTTACCCAATATTTATAAAATGGAGCGTATTCAAAGAGCACATTCACTTCCTTTAGAAAAATCATTTAGAATAAAAGAATATAAATAAATTCTCATATAATTATGTTATTTTTAGCATGACTTTTATTTATTTTAAAATAAATTATTTTTTTAATTTAAAAATTAAATTTTTTTATTTATTAAATTTTCAAATATGAAAATTAATAAAAAAAATAATTAAATTAAATTCTTACAAATTTTTAATTTTTAAATATATTAATTATGTTTAATATTAAAATTGAAAAAAATATTTTAAACATATTAGTTAAAATAATATTAAATTTTAATTTTTAAAATAAATTTTATATATTTTAATTATAAAAATTTTAAAATTTTAATAATATTTAAAATAATATTTAAAAAAATAAATTAAAACTATAATTCCAAATAAAAACAATATTCCGCACTAAAAGAGCCAAAAACGTAATCGGCTCTGCAAATTCAGGCTCTCTGTAATTTATTATGATGTTAGAAATTTTTATAAAGTTTTTATACCTTTGTAACGGAAGACCATGTGAATACGTACGATTGAGAAATTTATTAAAATTTTTATATTTTAATTTAAATGTGATATATTTTAATTATAAAAATTTTATAAGATAATAATAATTCTCAAACTTGACCCATCTCATATTTGACAAATATATTTTAATTATAAAAATTTTTCAAGATAACTGTCACGATCCAACCTATGGGCCGGACCGGCACTAGGACCTGGGCCAGCCTAAAGCCCCCGAAGCCCGTAGTAAGCCTAACTATTCATTAGCCCAACTCTGAGGCCCATTTGGGCCCAATTTCAAGAAATCAACCGGACAGAGTCCGGCCATAAAATGGACCTACCAACGGGGAGTTTTTGACTCACCCGACCTATAAACACAGTAAATACTCAATTGGGGAGCTCAGCTCACCCTCCACATACTCATATCAGCATCAAAAATAAATGAGAGCTCAGCTCCCTCATCCAATCCATCAAACATGCATATAATAATTTTACAGGTCCAACATGATAATAATATTACAGACCAAATCAAATAAATACTTCTAACACATGCAGAAATTCTAAGAGTTAATAAAATTACATAAACATTGATAAACAACCTGCGAGGGAAGAAAGCAGGTTAACCTTAAAAATATCCTCCTGTGGCCTGGAAAAATATTGAACAGGAGTGAGCGTTCGACTCAGAGAGTAAAATATCAATTTTAACCATAATCTCTATAACTATCTAAAACTAATGCACCCTGTAGAGTGAAATGCAACACCAGCAATAATTTCACATCATAACATCAAAAAGGTAATTTGGAGCACTCACACACCCTGTAATATCAATCATAATATATAGGAGCTGATCCCCTATACAGCTCTCTTAAATCCAACCTGGTGCCAGCGAAGAACTCAGCTCGGACTTCCACTTAATAACCAAATCAGGGTCCCAGCGAAGAACTCAAGCCGTGTCTACCCCGAAGGACCGGGTCCCAGCGAAGATCTCAAACCGTGTCTACCCGTCCTATCCATAGTCCACACCACATCACACGCACGCTAACGCACGCACACTGCTCCAAATTACCACAACAACATCCATGGCACGTTAACAGTTATGAATGCAACATAAATCATGCCTAGAGTTTAACTACATAAATATATGCATATAAGTGATGCATGGGCATGCCTGAACATATAATAATATTGAAATTACAATTAAAATTAATATTTTACTCACAGACTTGATAACGGTCACTGTGGCGGTTGGGCGGAGGAAGAAGGCTGTCCCGGCTCACCTGATAATTACATTACAATTATTTAACACAAATGACTCAATACAAATCAAGAAAAGACCAAATACGTCCTAAGTCGTGCCGAAAATCCGGCAGAGTCTCCCCTATACCTAGGACCTACCTAACCTGCAAAAAGGGCTCAAAACACACTTCTATATTCGCAAACCATATATCCACAACTCATTCACATCACACAGCCCCTCCTGGGCCCATCAAATCAGTCATCCATCACAATATGTAAAATTTCAATTTAGTCCTTATAATTGATCATTTTTGCAAAAACTGCTCAAATAAGCTCTAAAAATTCTAAAACTTTGCCCCGCGGTCCTTAGCAATATTACTAAGCTATTGCAAAAAGAATAATAATTTTCTAAGCTACCACGAATATTTTATGGATTTTTAATCCTATTTAAGCACTAGAAAATTACGAAAAAGCAAGGTTCGGGTTTACCTTTGCCGATTCCGACTTCGAGGACGCGCTCGGGACGTCTGACAATGGGGGGTAGCCAAAACCTCGGTCCAATTCGGAGACTTTTCCGGTAACCGATCTGTCTGGTCGGAAATTCACAGACCCGGACAATTGTCGAATTTCCGCGAATTGAAGATACCTACACGAAGCCCATAACACGGGGGTTAGCACATAAATTTTTCAGAATTTTCTAAGCTCATTTACTGCTCAGAAAAACACTGCGAAGTTTCGTGGGACCCACCAAAAAATGGTGTCGGAAAAATTTGAAATTTATGTCGTCGCGAAGCTCTCAACGAGTGGAGCGCTATGGTACTCTCGGTTTTCTCGTGGGATTCACGGTTTGCGAGAAATCTAGCCCAAAAGTCAAAATGGGCTAAAACTTCCCGGGCAAAAATTGGACAAACCGCTCGATGGATTTCGGTGTTCTTGGTGTCTATGGAAAGCTCTCGACGAGTAGATGAGTTTAGACACAAGACCCGGTCCGATTGGTGGCCGGATTGGCCGGATTTTGGCCGGGAAGTCGAAGAGTCGCGCTCATGGCTGTCGCTTCTGAGCCGTTCCTGTTCAGTGTGGCGCGCCGTGGGGAGGGGTGAGGCGACGCGCCGGCAAGCTGGGGTGGCAGGGGAGGTGGCGGCGCGGCAAGGGGAGGAGGGAGGAGAGAGAAAAAGAGAGAAGAAGGGAGAGGGGTCGAACGCGCGCGGGGAGGAGGAAGAAAAAGAAGAAGACCGGTCCGATCCGGTCCGGTTCGATTCGGTCGGTTCGATTCAAAATACAAAATTTTGAATTTTTACTCTGCATCGGGACCGAAAACGAGGTCCAAAAATTCTAAAAAAATTTCAGAAAATTCAGAAAAATTTGTAGACTCCAAATATATTTTTAGTTTTGCCACGTGGTCTTTAAATAATTTTTTAAAAATCATCAAAGTTTATATTTTCAGAAAATCGAACTCGATTTTTAAAATCCGAAAAATCTCAAATAATTTCTTAAAAATTTAAATAAAATTAAAATACCAATAATGCTCATAAAATAATAAAATTTAAAATTTTGGGGTGTTACAATAACAATAATTCTCAAACTTGACCCATCTCATATTTGATAAATATATTTTAATCACGCCTTATCTAGATGTTACATGAGATGAGAATGAGAGATAAATATCATATATGATTACTCAATTTTATAAATATTTTAATAAAAATTATTAAATTTTAATTTTTTTTTATAAAAATTACTAAATTTTAATTTTTTTGATAAAATTCATTGAATTTTAATTTAATTTCATAAAAAGTTAATGTGATCGTAAATTAAAGGTTTTCAAGTTAATCAATTGATGTATCAACTATTTTATAAATAAAATTATTTTATTTTATTATTTAAAAAAAATAGAATGTATAAAATACATCTCTCCTTTTTTTTTGCTCCTTCTTCACTAGCAGTCACTAAATAATTTTATGTGTAAAATAATTAGTAAATAAATAAGTTAACTAAAAATTTTTTAATTTCGATTATAGTGACTTTTATGAAATTAAATTGAAATCTAGTAAGTTTTATTAAAAAAATTAAAATTTAATAATTTTTATTAAAATATTCATTAAATTGAGTGATAGCATATGATAATTATCTAGAACGAGGAGAATATCGCAATCCCTAAATCTACATCAATAATAATATATTACTATTTTATTAAGAAATTAATTAATTTATATATATATATATATATATATATATATGTGTGTGTGTGTGTGTGTGTGTGTGTAATTAAGTATTATAACTTTTTAAAATAAATGTATATTTTTAGTTATATTTTTTAATAAATAAATTTACATCAATAAATTAAAATAAAAAAAGAAAATTCATGCGAAAAAGCACAATATATATAATAAAATTTACATATAAAATTTGATAATATTCATATATTTATATTTAAAATATATAATAAATTAAATTTAGGTAAATTTATTTGAAATATTTAATTAATAAATATAAAAATAAAAATTGAAATATTTAATAAATCGAAATAAATATTAAGTGTGATTAAATTTTTCAATAAAAATATAAAGAGAGAATTATTTGATAAATATATTTTAATCACCCATTGTTACATGAGATGAGAATGAGAGACAAATATCATATATGATTACTCAATTTTATAAATATTTTTATAAAAAATATTAAATTTTAATTATTTTTATAAAAATTATTAAATTTTAACTTTTTTTTTATAAAATTCATTGAAATTTAATTTGATTTCATAAAAAATTAATGTGATCATAAATTAAAGGTTTTCATGTTAATCAATTAATCTATCAATTATTTTATAAATAAAATTATTTTATTTTATTATTTAAAAAAAATAGAATGTATAAAATACATCTCTCCTTTTTTTTTTTGTTCCTTCTTCACTAGCAGCCACTAAATAATTTTATCTGTAAAATAATTAGTAAATAAATAAGTTAACTAGAAAATTTTTAATTTCGGTTATAGTAACTTTTATGAAATTAAATTGAAATCTAGTAACTTTTATTAAAAAAAATTAAAATTTAATAATTTTTATTAAAGTATTCATTAAATTGAGTGATTGCATGTGATAATTATCTAGAATGAGGAGAATATCTCAATCTCTAAATCTACATCAATAATAATATATTACTATTTTATTAAGAAATCAATTAATTTATATATATATATATATATATATATATATATATATATATATATATATATATGTGTGTGTGTAATTAAGTATTATAACTTTTTAAAAATAAATGTATATTTTTAGTTATATTTTTTAATAAATAAATTTACATCAATAAATTAAAATAAAAAAAGAAAATTCATGTGAAAAAGCACAATATATATAATAAGATTTGCATATAAAATTTGATAGTATTCATATATTTATATTTAAAATATATAATAAATTAAATTTAGATAAATTTATTTGAAATATTTAATTAATAAATATAAAAATAAAAATCGAAATATTTAATAAATCGAAATAAATATTAAGTGTGATTAAATTTTCAATAATAATATAAAGAGAGAATTTATATATTGAGAAAAAATAATAACTTAAAAAATATTATATCACAAAAGTATGTATTTATTATCATATGATTTATTTTGATATCATGTAATTATTCTGCACAATTTATTTATTATATGTTCAATATTCACTAATAGCTAACGACCGTTGGATTATCAAATAGTTAATTATATAATCATCATTAAGTTATTGTTTGAACAATATTATTTTAAATATCATTAAAATTTTATTTTAAAAATTTTTTATAATCAAATATATTAAATTGAAATTAAAATTAAATTTAAAATTTTTATTAAATATTTCATCGGCAATTAGATTAAATATTTATATATAATTTTTTTTAATTATAAAAAAGAGGGCTCTTCAAACCTTTGAATCTGAAGTTTAAAATTATCAATTGATGTCTTTAATTTAATATATAAATTTATATATTTTATATATTTTTTAATTAATTTATATATATTTCGATATAAATATATATATTTTCATGTCCTTATTTTCATGTAACTCTTTAGCTTTCTTGTTAGAAAATTGATTTCTTCTTAAGTTTACTTAAGAACATTTTTATTAAGATATTTGAGGCAAAGCCAAAAGCACAAATTTAATCTATCTCCTTTTAAAATCTAATGATTGTAATTATGAAATTTAAGAATTGTTTGTGAAAATTATTATAAAAAAGATATTTTATTAAATATGTTAGTAAAAAAAGTTTAAATTAATTTAAAATTAAATTTAATATATTTTAATATTAATAATAATTTGTTTGTAAAAAAATAATAAAAATAATTTATACGGAAATATATTTAGAAATAGACAGTAATATTCTCCTGAAATTAAAAAAAAAATCCAATAATTTTATTTTTTTTTTCAAATTGGCCGTCAAATTTTCAATTACGTGTAAATCAATCATGGCTTAATTAATAATAAAATATTTTTTCTTTAATTTTAAAATATTAAAACTATTTATTGCTTTTAATAAAAATAAAAAAATTAAAAATTCAATAACAGAAGAAAATAAACACGAGAAACCCAGAAAGATTCAAAACATTCAACCCATAAAATCGAAGAACAGGGGAAGAAAACTTACATTTCATCTCCCACATCTCACACTCACTCACTCACTCTCTCTTTCTCTCAATCGTCGGCTTTGAGCGCCATAGAGGCCTAGCGTCCGTTTAGGCGAAATTAGCGGCGATCAACTCTACGACTCCCATGCATGGATGAATTCCTTCCACAGTAGTGCCGAAGTATGGTTTTTGTTGGCTGGCCCTTTTCTAATTGGGCTGCTTTCATCCTTCTTCCTCCTATGCTGTGGTTTCTCATAGGTACTTATTGAGGGAAAAACCTGTTAGGATGGTAGAACTTTTGTAACTAATATCAAAGGTTTGCTTTTGGGAAGAAGCTGAATCAGTATAGTCTCGCCCGTTTGTAGAAGTGTTCATAATACCTAGCATGAGTGACACTGACAGGATCATGAAACTGACGTTTAAAGATGTTTTAATTAGTTTTTTAAATAATAGAGAATAATTTATAAATAATGGAAACATTTAGGGATGAAATTGTAATTTATCCAAAGAAAAATGAGCCATTGCAAAACGAATCGTTTTGCAGCACGTTGCTTCCGGCAGGCTGTCATCATCTTCTTCCCTAGCTGGCCAGAGAAAAACCAGCTCCGACGAAGGCCATTTTTGAACGATCTAGACTCTCCTGACATTTGGCAACAACACTTGCATCATCGTTGACGCTGATTCTGTTCAAGTGAGCTTGTTCACACCTCAAAACCATGAATAAAGAGAGAAAAGGAAGACCCAAGGACTACGGTATACAATTCCAAGCGCTTAGAAAACGATCCCAAACAACGAAGACGAATGATCTCGATTCCAAGCAGCGAATAGAGGGAGAAAGGGAACACCCAAGGTTTGCTAGTTGATGTTTAGGTTACTTTCTATTGGCCGTTTGGTTGCGGAGAAAAGGAAAAAATTGATAAAAATTGTTCAATTTTTGTGAAAATGAATGAAAGAAATTGTTATTTTTTGTTTGATTACCAGTATTACTCGTGGTTTTCATCATTGTATAATAAATTGTTTTAACTGGTTTTGTTAGGCATTCAATCTCTTATTAACGACTTAAAATTGATCTCACAAAATGACATATTTGCGCTGTTTATTTGAGAATTTGTGGCCACCAACAGAAATTTAGAATAAAATGCTTCTGATTGGATTCAAATTCTATTATGTATGTCTATTTGCATTATTCTATATTCCCTGTTGGACTGAGGTTCGAAACTAATGAACTCTGTTAGCTCTATTATCATTGTTCACAACATTTATGTTAAGAGAGTAAAGGAAGTTCTGGGTGTACGTGCAACACGGAGCCTTGCGTGTTAGTTTAAAGTATTGCTTGTTACAGGAACTCTTCAATCGAGGAAGAGTATCTACATTGACAATAACACAAGTGGGGGAATTCTGGATTAAGAGTTTCCCAAATCTAAAACTCTGGTATTACCTTAATTTTCATTGATAAGGAGTAGTACTAGGATCATAAACTCTTGGTTTATTACTGTTAACAAGGAAGAGATGGGGAATGTATTTGTGAAGAAGCCAAAGATCACAGATGTGGATCGGGCAATTCTCTCTCTCAAGACTCAAAGGCGCAGGCTTGCACAGTATCAACAAAAGGTTCTACTCTCTCTCTTTAAATTTTTTAGTTTTTTTTAGCATTTATTAGGTTGTGAATTTGGTGGTTATTTTAATATTTAATTTTTAGGTTTATTAGTTTATTATTTGCTTGATTCCAATGTTGAAAACTTTGAACCTCCGAGCAAAATTGGAAGGCTTAACAATAGCTACATTATGTCTTCATATATCTTAGTGGTATGGTTTTTAAGTACTAGAGAATTGGGCTGAGATTCCTTGTGAGAACTTGAAGAATCATAATGAATTCTCATCCATCTAAAAGTCCCTATAGACGACAATTTCAAATTGTAAATTCTATAACCTTTAGTTAACTCTTTTAACCCAAGAAAACTCCATTTTAAACTTCTTGACAACTTATTTCCGAGGAAAAACATTTACATATGGTGTTTCTAAGAAGACAAGCCACTATGAAAAGGTTTTCTAGCATAAAGGAAACCACATGCTCCAAATGTAGAAAAAATTGGGTCTGTGGTTATAGCTTGCTGATTCAAGGTGAAACATCAAGCCAATAAAGCACAGAGGAAAGAATGAATGCTTACTTTGAAGATCTGCAAAGGTCATGATAGTATTTTACTAAAATATTGGGTCGTTGAGCATAATTTCCAGTTATGGAGACATGTAACTTCAGCTGTCATTGTGGTAATGTTTCTATGTTCTGTATTTTCCCAGCTTGAGGAGGTTATCGAAGCAGAAAAGCAAGCTGCTAAAGATTTGATTCGTCAAAAGAGAAAGGATAGGGCATTGCTAGCATTGAAGAAGAAGAAAACACAAGAAGAATTATTGAAGCAAGTAGACACCTGGCTAATTAATGTTGAGCAACAAGTAAGTAATGATATGTAGGATACAGTTCATGTCCTTTCATTTAGTTTTCAATATCGTTTTTCATTTTTCTCTTCCTTTCTCCATACGTGATTGATTATCAACAACATAAACACAATATCACCTTCCTCTTTGAAAAACTCTACAATCCTATTAGGGAGTTTCTGCTTGATGCACTTGACAAAATTTGGCAAGTAGCAATTTTTGATTTAGGAATATTCTAGAATTTAGCATGTTCTTGATTGGTAGCCATTTGTAGATGCCCTAAATAACTCTACAATTGTTTGGGTTCAGTTGGCAGATATTGAACTGGCCAGCAAGCAGAAAGTAGTGTTTGAGAGTTTGAAGGCAGGTGCTGATGCAGTCAAGGCAATACAAAGTGAGATCAACATAGATGATGTCCAGAAGCTAATGGATGATAGTGCTGAAGCTAAAGCTTATCAAGATGTGAGTTTAATATGCCACATTTTATTGGAATCCGTAGGCATTTAAAATACTAATTTTTTGCTCCATATATATAAATCAATTGACGTTACATATGTATGCATGTATATGCATTTTTCAACTATTACAAAATGTGCAAGTGAGCTACTCTCGTTTTATTCTTCAGTTATTTTGAAAAATTGTTTTTTGTTTCAACTCAACTCAACTAAGCCTTTATCCTAAAAATTTGGGGTCGGCTATATGGATTCGCTTTCTCCACTCTAAACGATTTTGGTTTATTGTATTTTTGTTTAATTGAGTAAAAAAATACAAGCAATAGGAGTTTCTTGTCTGGTTAAACAGTGACATGGCTACCAATTCAAACTCTTGCTAACACGGAAGATGGCCTAACAATTGAGCAAGTAGGATGCTGACATTAACACAACCCCATAATACATTGCTCTAGGCATCAGGCTGCCTGTTGTTCTTGGCAACATCTAACTTTAAACTACATGCTCCTATCCACCATTTCACCTCCCACAATTTCCAGAATTATCATGTCCAAAATCTCTACTCAAATATCTTTATTCCTCCAAATTTATTTGTGGATAGGTCGTAACTAGCAGTTGAGCTAGTGGGATGCTGATGTCAATGCAAACCTGGAATACATTGCTTTAGACATCAAGCTATTTCTTGTTCTTTAGCCCATCTAATCTACATGCTCCCATGATGCAGCCAAGGAATTCAAGAAAATTCATTTTCAAATACTCAAGAAGCTTAGGGCTATGGTTTATATTTAATTTAAAGTTTATTGGCAAATTATAGAGTACTTCCTTGTTCGTTTATAGTTTTATTAAATTAGCACTAGTTTCTTAAAGTCTCAGGGGAAATTTTGTAATTTTCCTGCTTTGTTGGAAAATCTAGATTTCAATTCAAGTCTTTATATAAAGTCCTTGTTGGTTAAGGATTACTTAAAGTTTAAGATTTATTTTTGGAGTCCAAATAGGTTTACCCATGTGTGTAATGTTGTTTGAAAAGTTCTTTTTATCAATATGAATTCTAGCAATTATGCTTCGAATTGTGTGATGCAATTCAACCCTAGGGTGATGCCCATGGAGCCTTGGGTGTGATGCCATAGGAAGTTTAGTTGTGAAGCCTAAACTTTTTGTTTTATTTGTCACAGCCCAAAAATCTATTATAGAGGGTTGCAATAAGGTGTTGTGTTTTTACCTGGTGATCTTAATTTGTCTTAACTTTACAGAAGATTCATTTAAGATCAACACCTAATAGCAAATTCTATAATAGTTTTGGTGAGCCAAAGTTTTTCTTATGTTCTAATGAACCTTTAGCCTAATAATAATCGTCAATCACTTGCTTTGAGTTTTCTTCACCCTCCACTATTTCCTTTTCAGTTTATTTTAAATTTTTTTGATACAAGATCCCGAATTTGTGGTGGATTTGAAGGAAATAAATGCTATCTTGGGGGAGAAATTATCAGCAGAAGATGAAGAAGAGATCTTAGCTGAATTCGAGAACTTGGAAACTCAGGTATGAGTATCTTTAATATTAGCAACTATTTCACAGGCTGCTTCTTCTTCTTCTTCTTCTTTTAAATTTTGATTAAACTGCCAAGTGCATTATATTTATTTAAATCACTTTAATTTCTTTGTTTAAGGAATCAGACCCATTAATACCATATTTTAGGCTTTGTCGTGGTATACAAGGAATGTTGGACTAAATACTTAATCCTCTGTCAATCCCATTTGATGGTTCTAATATATATAGGACCATGAACTCATTTCTATATGGCATCTTCTAGCTGCTTTGGAATTGAAAAAATATTACTTTTGGAAGCCTAGAAATAAGGTGCAGTTGGCTTTAGAATGATTCTCTCTTGCTTGGTTTTGATAGGAGTCAGCTGATCTACTGCGGCTACACTAGTCTTTATGTTTATTTGAAAGCTAGAAAGTATAGGTATTTGTATGGACAATTAGGGTTTGCTAAGGATGTGATTGGTGATCACAATAACATGAGAAAAGTCAAAGTTTCTTGGGCTGTTTGGAGTGCTTGCACTAGTACATTTATTTATTATTATTTTTTTTTTAGCTGTCTAGACGTTTTTAGTTGGTCATATTTTGCAAAATTTTGACTTGCTTAGTGCTCAGGACTGCGCTTCTTTTTCCCTATCTTATCTGAATGAGAAACCCTTGGTTTTTAGATCATCATTGAAGACATGCGAAGAGTACCATCTAAGGAACATGAGGAAAAATTGGATCTTCCAGATGTACCAACCAAACCACCAGTTGCTCTTGAGGCAGTTAAAGATAATACTGGCATTGCTTCAGCTGAAGCTTCCGCAAAGAGAAAAGGTCTCTCTCTCTCTCTCTCATGTAATTCTAAAATGTGCAACTCAATATCCTGACAATTTATGAAATGCAGTTATGGAGGAACCGATGCCTGCATGATTGGGGAATACAGTTAAATCCTGCAATCGCATGAAGCTGCTGGCCATCCTGAATCATTATCTGCCTCCAGGTGGTGTTATCTATACATATGTTTTGCAAATTCTTCAATTTAGTGGAATTTTGCAATTGTGTGCATGTTAATTTAGATTTCCTGTCACAATTATACTAACTAGATCTGTACATATCAGTAAAATTTAAACCAAGTTACCATAGAGTATATCTTTTTATCATAATTAAATGAATTATTATTAAGTCATCTAATGGTTATTTTTTATAAAATAAATATTATGTTGTTTTTAACAAAGTAATCATAAGATTTCTCTTGTAATGTATATGATATATTTCATTCAAAATTTTTCACATAATGGGAAGAAGGAAAGGTAAAGAGAGAAGGGGTGAGCGTTCGGTCCAAACCGAACCGAACTAAACTGAACCGAATTAAATTATAAAAATCAAACCGTAAATTTTAGAAACCGAACCGAACCGAAATGGGTGAAAAACCGAATCGAACTGAACCGCTCTATTTTGGTTCAGTTCGGTTTAAACCGATTGGTTTGATTTTTTATTGATTTTTTAATTTAGACTTGATTTTCAAATTATTTGGTCTAATTTTAACTTTGATTTGAACCTAATAACCATTAATCAATGAAATTAAACAATTAATATATATATAATTAAATATAATTCATAAATTTTTCATAAAAATAAATCAATTCAAAAATCGATTCGGTTCGATTTAGTTTGATTTGACTATATAAATTACTATTCGGTTCGGTTCGGTTTAACCGATTTTTTTCTCTTCAAAACCGAACCGAATCGAAATAATCGAAATTTTTATAATGTAAAACCGAACCGAACCGATTTAATTTTAAAACCGAATCGATTGAACCAAATTGATTCGGTTCGGTTCGGTTTTTCGGTTTGAACCGAATTCTGCTCAGCCCTAAATGCACAATGTAACTTTTTAATTTTAAAATGACAAATCGATAATAAATCATTTTTCAACTATATTTTTTATTTTCACGAAATCTTATATTTTAATATATCATATTAGAAAAATAAATGGAATAACTGTAATTGAAGAGTTTTATCATTTATATGTTCTCCAAGTTTGGCAAATTAGATAAAATGTTTAGATTCTTTTAGGCATTCCCTTCTTGTTAATTGCTTTCATGTTCAATTGTTATAGCGTTAAAGTAAGAGGGTATTTAATTTGATTATTTATTTTTAATTTTTAACTTAAAATATATTTTTTAATTTATGAATTAAGTTAAAATAAGTAATTAATTATTTAATAAAATTATTTAAAAATAATTTTTAAATAATTTAAATTTTTAGTTAAAATGTATTTAAAAATAATTTAATTTATTAAAATTATAAAAAATAATATGTATTTAAAAGTGTTGTAGTTATTAAAATAAAAATAATGTTAATAATTTAAAAATTAATAAAATAATATGTTTTTTAACTTAGTGAAATAGTAATTTTTAAATAAGTATATAAGTTATGAGTAAAATATCTTTATTTATGATTACTGATATATTTTAAGTAATTTTTAAAATTTCTAAGTTAAATTAAACACTTCTAAATAAATATAATAAAAGATTGAAACTCCTATAAAAAATAAAATAATAGTAGTGGCTGATAGTGACTAATAATTAAGAATATATATATATATTCAATTTCAATAACACAATAGATAAGGAAATGAAAGGAATAACATGTATTTATAAGGACATGATTTGACTTGATTTTAATGGAATGGATTGGAGTAATTAATCATTTTTAAAATTGATTCGAATTTAATAAATGAATTTAATTCAATTTTGAATTTTATGGGTTGATTATTGGTTATTTGAATTAATTTATTTAAATAATTAATTAAATATATAATAATAATTATAAATTTTTGAGTTATTATATTTCAGATAAATATTATTTAAGTATTTTATAAGTTATTAATTTTAAAATAAAATGGCCAATATCTTTTTATATAAATTATCAATTAAAATATGTAAAATGAAGTGGTTTTGAATAGTGAGAATTGAATTTAAGAGTGGTAGAAATAATTTAGGATGAATTTTAATTTAATTCAAAATGATATTAGATATCAAAAGTTATTAATTAAATCTAAATTTAAGTCGTAATATTTGTGAGTGTTTCATTTGACTATTTTTAAATATAATATTAGAAAATAAAGCTTTTTTCTGTAAATATACTAGATTAAGGAATAACGACTCATCTCATCTGTCGTATTTATTTTGCCTATTATTAACACCCTTGTCGATGTTTCCTTTTCATTATAGTGATTTCTCCAAGTAATATACCTCTTATCAATTACATATATATATATATAATATTTATCGACACTAATTTAATTATAAAAAAATTATAATTAAAGTTTTAGTTAATTCTTAAAAAATAATTTATATATAAAAAATATTTTTCAAAATATTTTTTTATTATAATATTAAACGAATAGTATATGTATATGTAGTATAAACATGAATGTTTATATTTTAATAAGATTATTAAAATTAAAAAAAAATAATAATTTTCTCGAAATTATTTTTCTTATAAATGATTTAATTTTTTTAATTAGAAAAATATTTTTGATTAATTTATTTTTTTTAATACTTTAAATATTAAAAAAATATTTTTTATAAAATAAACAAAGCTTAAATTAAGATATAATTGTATGATTAGATTATAAATTAATTATTAATAGAATAAAAAAGAAAGAATAAAAATGGGAGCGGAATATTGGACCACTACTTTAAATTATTGATAAGTAATGGTCCCTAGAGAATTCGAATTGCCTTGACACGAACAAGAAGGGCGAGGTCAATTGCACTCATTAAAATTATTTTTTAAATGTGATAGACAACTAGCACGTGTTTGTTTGCCCTTTCTATCTTCCTTGATTAAGATACTTTCCCAATCCCTTCCTCCATAGGATAGATATGCCCAACTAAAATTAAAATTATTTTTTTTCAAAAGATTTCATTAATAAGAGATTAAATGGAGAAAAAATTCAATAAATATTGGAGAAGGAAGATATATATGCGGGATATACATTCTCATGCAACCCTTATAAAGATTTGGAGAATATAAATATATATATATATATATATTTTTTTTTTTTTCATTTACTTCTACATACATAAATGAATGAAAATCGCGTAGATTAGATTAAATATTATTTGCCATTTATAAATTGATGGCATCATATAAATTCATCTTGTTATTTTCAATATATTATGAAAATAAAACTTCTTTCAAGTCAAAAAATTCCATTAAAGGGGACAGTAATATAAAAATATAAATCCCTAATTTCCACCAAAGACAAATTGAAAAGAAAAATAATTGATCTAAAATAAATATTTTTATTAACCAAGAAATAAAAAAATAAAAAAATAAAAAGCATAAAGAGCCACTGCTGAAGAAAGTCCAGCGGCAATCATTGAGAACTAAGAAAGGTAAAAGCCTTTGCAGAGAGAGAGAGAGAGAGAGAGAGAGAGAGAGGGAGAGAGAGCTAATTCGATCTAGCATGAATAATAATATAAATTAAAAAATATATATCTAAAATAATAATGTTGTTAAATCATTCAATTTAATCTGGATTTGGAAGTACTTTGCTTCAAGAACATCCTCAAGACCATTATTCTTGAGGAATTAGGGATGCTATTGTTGGGGTATTGGGATTTTCAGGTATATGATTTGATCAAAGCTCTTAGTGAGATATATTAGGGTATTATATAATTGAATTTAAGTCAGATTTAAATTTATAAATAATATTTATGTTGGCTTTAAATTTTATATATGAGGTAAATTAATAAAATTTAAATATTTTATAAAATTATTAAATATAAATTATAGATAAACATATATTTTTATATAAATTATTAATTAACTATATAAAGTTAAATATTATTTTAATAATAATTATTAAATTTAAAATGAATATAAATAATTTAAAATAAATTTAAATTAAACTCAAATATTAAAATTATTAATTAAATATAAATCAAATATATTGATTTTCACATATGCCTTGTCATCTCTACAGGGGAGAAAGAAGACAGTAGGAATCATTCATGCCAATATGAACTGTTAAGTGCCTTTTGACATTGAAATTAGAGGGTTAAAATTATTTTTTAATAAAAAATATAATTAAAAAATTATTTTATAATTTTAATATTTTTATTATTAAAATTTATTAAATTTAATTTTTAATAATTTTTTAATATTCTAATTAATATATTTTAAAAAATATTTTTTAACAGTAATTCTAATAAGATCCTAAGTTGAAATTTTCACAAAAAATATCAAATTTAAAAAGTTTAGATATGAAATTATTAAAAATAAAATTACAAAATATTTAAATAACACTAAAATTTAATTTTTTTTTTATAAAGAATTTTGGCTTTAAAAAATCAGATTTTCTGACGAAAAAGATTCTTCTCTTCTTTAAGGAAAAAGGTAGGGACATTATTTCTCCATCTCTTTTGAGTCATATATTCCTATGGACAAATGTGTCTGCCTTTTCTTCACATGCACGCTTATCAACTTTTTTTTTTTATTATATTATTTATATTTGTTATATTTTAAAATTTATTTTCTTTAATTTTTATATCATTTTCACTAAATATAAATATTCCACATAAATTTAAATATGTATCAATCAATTCAGATTGGTTTATTTTATTATATTTTACAAAAAGTTAAAGAATAGAAAATTTCAAATTAATACACTACTTATTTGTTTCGTATTAAATAAATTTTTAAAAATATTTTTATATTTAAATATTTTTTTAAAAATAAAATAATAAAATATTTTTAAAATTTTAACAAAATTATTAAAATATAAATTTATATCACAAATACATATTCATTAATTTACTTTATTGTGTTATTTATTTATTTTTTTATGTGGTAGAAAATTAAGATTTTATAGTCTAAATATTTAATAGTGTTAAATTTAGAGAGAATGTTAGTCAAATTATAATTTAATTCATTTTAATTCATACTTATATAAGTAATTAAATTACTCTACAAATCAAAATAATTAGTTAAATTTATATTATAATGTAATTATTTATATTTATCTTTTTACATTTATACGTTCTTAATGTGAGATTTATAATTTTAATAAATGATATTGTAAATTGAAAGAAATTTATTAATTTCACTATTTTCAAGTAATATATATTTCATTAAAAAATATGATATGTATTTTTTATAAAAAAAAAATCAATTGTATATATTATTTTTTATTTATTTAATTTTTTTTTTTTTTGGGTGGGAGCATTTCCATTTTTGTATTTGTCACTATCATACACTAAGGACCACATAGTAAAAAGTAGAATAAATGAGAAAATAAAGAATACATATAATACTTGGACCAGCACAACAAAATTTTATATTATAACATGATTAAAAAAATAATAATAACAAGGCTACAATACAAAGCTTGTGGTAAATATATATTTTATATGATTATGGTAATTTATCATATTAGTGATAGGACAATAATTTTTAAATAAGTAGTGATGTCAACTATATATTAAATAAAATAATTTTCAAATATACAAATCGGATATAAATAATAAAAACTCGTTTAGAAAATAAATATAATCTAAATTAATACATAAATTGAGATGATTTTTAATCGTAAATTATATAAATGGTATTTCATTTTAGGAGATTTAACAGAAGGTATTATTTAAATAATATAAAATTTATTGTGACTTTCGATAATCGATTTATCAGTTATTTATACTTGCGTGTCGTTTATAATAGATATATATATATATTCATGAATTGGTAGGTTCAAATAAATAAGTTATGGGTTATTAAAATATCGATTTGTATAAATTAGATAATTAGAATTATGGTTGGAGAGAGAATAATTAAATTTTTTTCTCATAAGCGTCAAATTAATAGAAAGAATATAATTTTATTAATCTAACAAGTGTCACATTAACAAAATAACTTAAAAATCCGTTACTAAAAGTCACATAGATTTTTCATTACTTAAATTAAATATAAGAGATTTTATATTATAAATTGAATCTTATTATTATATATATTTAAGTTGAGATATTATATATGTAATTTATTCGATTTTTAGATAAATTTTTAATTTTAAAAAATATTAATAGATAAAAAAATTTACATAAATTTAAATGGTTATTTCACATTTCATTTTCAAGTGTCCCATGTATATTAAAAGGAAGGTAACCATCCATTTTCTCATTTATTCCATGTATGAGAAAATTCTATATAAAAGTAATTTACAATAAATGATAATTTGTCTCACTAACTCAGAGGACCACTCTGACTCTGTGGCAATCAATGGGCAATAAGTCTATTTCATTTACAATGTGATAAGAATTAGCTTAATAATTATTAAATTAAATATTTATATTTAAATTAATATATTTATTATATATTTTTTAATTAATTTTATATAAATTTAAATATAATATTTAATATATTTTTATATAAATTGATTTCATATTAAATATATATTTTATTTAAATTAAATTATATTAAAATAATATATAAAATGATTACAATAATATAAAAAATAAAATAATAAAAAATTTTTCCAACTTAATAATATCTAAAATAATATTTTTTTAAAAGTATTTTTTGACTATAAGAACAAAATTTTCATATATAGCCGCTTTAACAAGTCAAGAGCTAGCAGCTTCACATTTTTTTTTATTAATTTTTGTAATTTAAATTAATAATTTATATAAATAACAAATAATTTTTTATTTATATATAAAATTATAAACTAGAATTGAGTAAATTATAATATGACGTATTATAAATTATAAGAAATAATAAAAGTGGGACCCATGCATTGATATAATTGGAGTGGCCCCAAAGTTGTAAAACGACGTCACATAACATATTGGGAAAGGGTGGGCCACTCATTTTTTAGATAGCGATGGACCAATGGCGATGTGATGTTTGTATTCAAAAGAATTTGAGACTCGCCAATCACATGGCCCCGTCCTTCCGTCCTCCATTCCTCATTGATTGATTTTTTTATTTTTAATGGAAATTTGGCTATTTATTTTTTAATTTTTATATAATTTGATTTATTCAATATTATTTAAAATTTAATCAAAATATGAACTCATAATTTTATAGTTTCATAAATAAATTTAATATTTTGAATTAATTAAATTTAATTTATTGATATTTTTATGTATTTTATAGATATAAAAAATAAGTCTCAAATTTTAAATAAATATAGCTTAAGATTTATTATTTATTATTAACTAGTTGGTGCTTTAAAAATAAGTAGAGATGGTAATGGATATGCATTTACATATAATTAATTCGATATAATCTTTATAAGAATGGATTTAAATAGTATATTATTGATTTTAACATGAATTAGAGTTTGAATTTGAAAAATACTATTTATAATTGATTTAAGTTGAGTTTAAATTTTACATGTTAATATCTATTATTTAAATTTATTTATATAAATAAATAATTAAATAAAAATATATTTTTTATAATAGTATTTATATATTATTTTTAAATAAATAAAATTTAAATATTTTATACTATTATTCAAATTTTAAAATATAAATTATTAATAAAAATATTTTTATACAAAATATTAATTAAAATATATGAAATTAAATAAGTTCGAGTATTATTCAGTATTAATAATCAGGTTCAAACGGATTTGGATAGTTAAAAATAAAATTTTAATTGGGTTTGGAATATTTTGAGTGATATTAAATATTAATTGAATTTGGATTTAAATAGAGTAATTTTCGTAAATACTCTACCCATTGTCATCCTTAAACAATACTCCATACATTATATTTTTATTTAATTATAATTAGAGTATTAATTTATAATTTTTTGCACTATGATATTGATATACTTAATCATTAGGATATTAATCAGTCCAATATTTAAAAATAAATAAATAAATATTATCTCTTAACATAGCTCCATTCTTTTTCCATATATTTTTGTATAGGAGAGAGCGGTTTTCAGTTTAAATTAAAAAATCGAATCGAACCGAGTTAATTTAATTCAATCGGTTCAGTTTTAAAATTAATCAGTTTGGTTTGGTTTATAATTTTTAATAATTTCGGTTAATCGGTTAAGTTATTTTCATAAAAAAATAGAAAAAATCGAACCGAACCGAAATTATTAATATATATATATCAAAGAAATCAAATAAAACCGAATCAAACCCTAAGATTTAGGTTTGATCAGTTTAAAACCAAACCGAACCCAGTTGAAAATCAAATGCTCAATTTATAAATTTCGGTTTGATCGGTTTAAAATCTAATTGAATCGATATTTATGGATTTGATTCGGTTCGATTTTCTCTTATTGATCGGTTCGATTCGATTTTTAAAATTTTTAATTTTTGATTTTTGATTTTATCGGTTCGGTTCGAAACCGAACCGACCGTTTGCACACCTCTATTTTTGTATTATTACTTTTTTTATTTAAATTAAAATTATATTAAAAAATAAGAAAAACTTATCTTAAGAAGTTGACTTTAACCCGATCAACAGATCACTCCATCTTTTATATATATATATATATATATATATATATATATATATACACATACGTATGTATGTATGTGTAATTCATTAATATTAATTCATTTTAAAATGAAATAAGAGTTAAAGCAATGTTAAACATTTAGAATTATGTAAGCTGGGACAAAAAAAAAAAAACATATAATTAGAGAATAAATAAATTAAAGAAGAAAGAATGAGAAATAAGAGTGCATATATTGTAGGCAAATAATAGATTTTTTAAAATAATTAAAAATTTTGAATATTATTAATTTAATTTTTAAACTCAGACATTAATTTTAATTTTAATAATTATATCACTTGTATTCAAAATTGTTTAAGTTAAATAAAAAAATTATAAAAATAATTTTAATGTATTCAGAAACATCATTATACATAAAAATATTATTTTTATTTAGTTTTAATGTATTTTGATGGGCTCAATGTGATATTATTTTATGGGAGATGATTGATATAATTATGAAAATGATATCATTTGAAAACGATATCTTGTTATTTTAAATATGATAAGATTATTTTGTGTCGATATAAATAATATTATGATCATATGATTTTATCCTTATGAGGCAAATTTATAGGAAAAAAGTGATATTGACTTTGGGGAGTCAATTGATATTATTTATCAATATAATTTTTGATAAATTATTATTTACTTTTCTAATTATGTAAAAATTAATAATTTAATTTACATATTTTTTACAAATATATGATTTATATCTCATATTTAATTTATTTTCTATGTTATTTTTTTTTTCAATTTAACTGTTAATTAAGGAACTAAAAGACAGTTAATGAAAGATAAATGATTTAATATATAATGATAAAACTCAAGGAAAAAAATATTTATAATTGTAAAAAATTTACAAATAAAAATGTTCAACATTAACAAAAAAAAGTTAAAAAATAGATAGATAGACGATAATTTATTATCAATTAAACTTGAATATTAATTATATATAAATAATTATATATAATTATAGTAATATAAATATATATTACTAAATTAACAATAGACTAAATTTTTATGATAAAAAATGATAATAAAAAATCTAATTGCCCCATAAAAAATTTTAAGGTAAATTATTATTAGATTTTTATAGTTCTTAAAAATTAATTAAAATGTTCTGTATTTTTAAAAAAATTAAAATTTTTAATTTTTTTATTAAATTTCGGTTAAATAAAATGCTAATTAATTTATTTTATAGTTTAAGCACTGATAAGAGAGATTCAACAATATAAATAATAAAAATTAAATAATTTATTTGATAAATGAAGATAATAATTTAATATGTAGACACACGAACCAATGCCACGTGTTAACAAAACTGTCATGTTACTGAATCTACTTTCTTTCGTCTTCAACAAGCGCCAATCAATTTTGGTGTTGTCTCACGCACGTGCTCTCTTACCTACAACTCCTGGTTCTATCACCGGACCATCCGGTCTGTAATTCTAACATTGTAATTTACTTTCGAAAAATTATTAATTTAAATACAACAAAATTATAATTTTATATTAATTTTAGTATATTTTAATCATTATTCCCACATAATTTTGGACATATTTGATTTATTTGTGAATCTCAATCACGGTCTTGTTGAGACATTCAGCTCTTTTTTATTTTTATTTAGATATATTTTTTTATGTGTATTTTATTTATTAATAAAAAATATTATATTTTAATCACAAAAATTATAAAATATTTAAATATCTTTTATTAATTTCATAACATAATTTATAAATATTCGAAATCTTATATTATAATATCTTAAATTTTTCACTAATAATTTTGTATAATTAATATTGAAAATGATAAGGATGAAAAGTATATAATAATTAAAAAATATCAGATATTATATGCAACACAAACAAACGTGGTGTAATAGAATAAAATGACAAAGCAGTCGGTGTTGCATTGGTTTACCTTTATCTCCCTTCAACTCTTCTTTGCTTTCTCTGCTTAAAGAAGCAAGCATCATCTCCCTTTCCTGGTTTGTTGAAAACCTTTTGGCCAAGAGGAAACTCACACGAGAAAACGAAAGAAAAAGAAAAACTCGGTTTTCGCTTTCCAGTAAGATTATTAGCTTTGTGGGTTTGTGTTCGCTGATATCATGGAGAGAGATTTTCTGGGTCTTGGTTCCAAAAATGTTCCCGTTACTCTGAAAAAGGAGCTTACTGATGGCTATAAGGATTCGGGTATGCTTTTCTATTTCAATACTTCCACTTCTTCTTCTTCTTCTTCTTCTTCTTCTTCTTTAGTTTCCTTTTGGAAGCTTTGTTTTTGGTCTAATTGTATCGTCTGAAACTCCGTTTTTGTGTTTTGGCTTGTTTGGTTGCTGAGAAAGCGTGAGAAAAGAAAAAGACAATTTTTAACTTTTACTGTACTTGGGGTTGGGGTTCCTTTCGTGGCAGCTATTGAGTTTAATTCAGTTCTTGGGTTGGATTCCATGTTGAGGTGGGTTTGGTTTTTCTGTTTCTTTTTGGAACTTCTGCGAATTTTTTATTTTTGCCGACGGGAAACTTAAACATGAGAATTGCTTTTCATTTAATTTCTGGTTCTCTTTACACACAGTTTTCTCATCAACCAAACGTGGGTTAAGGATAGTTTCTTCTGCAAGAAACCTTGATGAGAATATTGTTTTTAACTGAAATAAAGGCACATCTTAAGCGCAAGCTTCAATTTCTTTATTGCAAGCAAGCAAGCAAGCCTAGGATACTTTACACATGTGACTTGACATAGGAGAATGGGTTGGAATGGAAATGGAGGTTAATCTCTTAATTTTTTATATTTATTAATGTCTGAATACTTATTTTTCTTAATCCTAAATTAGGGGTTAAGGATTTTAATATATATTTAAATGCTTTTAAATTCATTAATTTTTTTTTCCTTTTTTAAAAATTATGCAAATAATGTTATGTTCTTTGCATTTTATTTCATTCCCTTTCCCTTTATTATCATTACTTTCCACGTCAACTGCACTGCCTAAAAGGGTGTTTGTGTGTTTATTTATAATAATTTTTAAAATTGTAAATTGAGATTATAAGTTAAAAAAAAAATAAGAATCAAAATTTTTATATTACTATTTATAAGTTTTATATTTATAATTTAATTTAATAAAATATTTTATTATATTATCTTTATTTAATTTTTAAATTTTATCATTAATTTCACTTAATATTTTTTAATTATTTTAATAATAAATATATTTATAAATTATTTTTTTATTAAATACATTAATTATTATTAAACGCGTGACCATTTAAAATTTTAAATATTTATAAAGTCTTTATAAATTAATTTTTATAAGATAAATCAAACTCCTTCTAAAATATTTATCATTTTTAATATATAATTATGTGATTTTTTTTTTAATATTTTAGAAACTATTGAAAGAGATGTGTAAGGTATTAAATGTTGATCTTATATACTGTAAGGTAAATACTGGGCTAGTGGTGGGTATGTTCATTTTTATTGTGTTGATTTAGGAAAATGTTTTTGCTAACATGCACATGAGGTGGTCCTGTAATAAAATAATGGGAGATGTTGAGTTGCCTTTATAAAAGAAATATTCATCCCCACAAAAAAATATACATTGATGTTGTGAATTGTAGTGCCTGACAGATACAACAATGCATATTGCTGAAAAAGTATTTGCCCCACCACAGAAAGAAAACATTACCATAATATCTAATCTGAGAAATGAATTTTTTTTTTTTGAAAAAGGAACTGTATATCAAAAGATACATTGTGATTAAATAGACACAACTCATATCCATTTTCCTTTGGTTTAACAGTTCCAATGAGAGGTTCAGCAATGCAGTGGTCTTTCTCAAACAAGGTTTCTGCCATTCCTCAATTTTTGTCCTTTCAGTCTGGTGTGGAAGAAAAGCCAAGAAAGACTATTCATGATCACATATCATCCTCTGGTTTTACTCCCATTTCAACTGCTAACCAGAAGCCATGTTCTAGCATGATTCAGGTTTGTCAATATTTAGCTGCTAATTTATATTCCTGCTGTTCGTCAAATTTTATTTCCATATCCTAGAAAATGAACTCTACCGTAAAGATGAAGCATGGGATTATATGGTATCCATGAGATTATTATTTGATAGTTGTTTCGATGAATAGATTAACCTTGCTCAAGTTTGTTGAGGTTGTTGATAATGATATGTCAATGTGAAGTAAAGGATTAACCTTGCTTAATCTTAAGATATGCTTTTCATGTTCATTTTTATTTGAACTAATTTCCACCCCATTATTTTCCATCCATAAATTACAGAAAAATATGACTCTTGATAAACAAGGTGCAAACCATTATGCAATGACAACCTATACTGTGAAACATTTTGATGCATATCCGGTCCATTGCCCCCAGCAAATAAGGATATTCCCCGTCTCCGACGTCCAAAATCAAAGAATTACTGCTTCTATGAGCAGTCCAGTTTTGCAGTCCCATTTTTCTTCCACTGGGCACAATGTGGGTGGTCATTCCATGAACTCACAATTTCTTGCAGGAGTTCCAATCATAAGCCCTGTATCTGTTCATTCCACTCCAAGTTCCATTGTTGGCACGGCCGATCTTAGGTATATACATGCCTTTTTACCTAAAAATATGCTAAAGATGGCTGGAATTGCTGATATGATACTGATTTTCTTTTGTAGAAATGGTTCAAAGTCTTCTGGGGCTCCTGCTCAATTGACCATTTTCTATGCTGGTTCTGTGTTTATTTATGATGATATTTCTCCTGAGAAGGTACCATTCCTCTGCACTTCCTGAACCTTTGTCAGTAGCAGTGTGCTTTATTTATTAATTTTTCACTTGTCTATACAGGCTCAGGCTATCATGCTGTTAGCTGGAAATGGGTCTTCAGTAACTCAGAACAAGACAGTCTCCCCAGCTCAAGTGCAAGCACCAATCCGAAGGCCTTCTGCTGGTGATGATCTTGTTGGGAACAAAATCCATTCAGCATCTCCATGCTCAGGTCTTCCAAGCCCCATTTCTATAAGCTCTAGTAGCAATAATGAATTGGCAACAGTGAAATCAATGAGAGATTTAGCATCCAGAAATAACCAAACAGAACCACCGAAGGCAGTTAGTTCAGTAGGAACTGGTTCTGCAACTCTGATTCCAGCAGGTGTGCATTTAAGCTTATTGGTTACGTCTAAATTTCTCAAAATTTTTTTGAATAATTATTGAGCTGTTCTGTTATGTATAAAATGCCACTATAACAAAATTATTGCTGGCTTTGCAGTGGCTGTACCTCAGGCTCGCAAAGCATCATTGGCACGGTTTCTGGAGAAGCGCAAGGAAAGGTATGTATTAGTGTCTTTTAATTTGATGGAAATAATTTGAATTTATATAAAACATCCCTCATTATTATGAAAATTTTGAATTTATGTGGGTGTGGGGTTGGGATAGTGCCTATCCTGAGCTTGTTAGGAGAACCATTAGTGGGAAATGAAAATGAAAAAAAAAGAACAAGAAAGAAATAGATGTCAAAGATTTGGTGGTAAATCGAATATTCTGGTGTTTGGGGAGCTGATTTTAGATAATTGATGAACTTTGTTTGTTCTTCTGAGCTTAAATTTTTCTCTGCATTCAGAATGATGAATACATCGCCATACAACGTGAGCAAGAAATCTCCAGACTCTAGTTCCGCTGAATATGATGGTGTGAGTTTAGCCATCAATTAGCAGTCAAGGGGGGCCTCTAACTGAGAGGATTCAAATCCAAAATTGTGCACTCCACAAATATGAAGGAAGAGATCTATGTCAATGTCTATTTTTTGTTCTTAATTGTAAGCTCAGTTGTTTTTACTTAAAAATTTTAGAATTTCTCAATTTCTTAGATATATTGTTCTTCACTATCAGTGGCAATTTTTTGAATTTTAGTGTCTTGGCGCTACCCTTTGAGAGAAAATGGCCCGTCTGCACCGAGTAATCAATCAACCATGTTCCTTTTGCAAGATACTTCAATCCGTTGGAGCTCTTGTGTGCAGCTAAGAGTTTCCCGAACCGATTATTCCCAATGCTCAGAATTTATTAATCAATATACCTAAAAATATCAGGCAGAAAAATTACTTCTTTCGGTAGAGTAAAAAAAATTGTTGGAAGATGTAATAAATAAATAAATATAGAATGAATATATAACAATCAATTCATGAGAGATAGAAGAAAACAAGATTAAAGGTTATATGAGATTTAGTGGAGAGTACGTAACGATAATGGGTGATTCATGAACAAAAAAAATGTGTTTTTTCAATGACAAAAAAATCCTTAGTTTTAATCCACTAATCAGAGATATTAGGCCACTAATCCTTAAAAGTAGCAAGCAATTAACGTTAAAAAATAAAAATAAAATTAGTTCCCAAAAAATAGGGAACAAATTTTACGGGGCCAAAAAGGTTTTATTTTATTTTAAATAAAAAATCCAACATTCCCCCACATGATTTAAATTTTAATTAATTCTGAGCATATAATACTGTGTAATAGGCGTTATGTACCTTTAGGGTTTGAACCTACACTTAGTGTTAATGAGTTTTAATCTGAAAGAACACAGTAACATAAATATTTTAAACTAGTCCTTTTTGAACCAGATTAAAATTCACCACACACACAGTATGAGAAATCATATAAGTTCTATCAGTGTTTTGCTTTACGGTCATGCACAAGTATTTATTTCATAAGTGTTTTTAGAAAATTGCCCAAATTTTCACAGTGGCAACCCCACCACCACACTCACTAGGTGAACCCTCCAAGAGCAATATGTGATCATTACCCCACAAAAAAATATGCCATTGGGTTCATTCAGAATTTAATTCTTTCTATACATCACAGTAGAGAGCACTAAACCATAGGAATGGAACTCGAAATTTTTCCGCAATAATAAAAATATTATGTGCTCTTCCTTGTTACCATACAGTTTCGTTTTTACCCATTGAACTTTATTCATGGGATCACCATACCTCTAAAGACGGGTGTGTAACACCCTTCCTGTAGCAACTCCGTACATTCTACTGTTCCGATTACCAGTGTCGGTCCAGACAACTAGAACGTCCGGAAAAATATTTAAACTAAAGTGAGGAACTATAATTAACTCAAATATTAATAAGAAAAATTTAGAAAAAATTTTAGAAATAAAATACAACCAAGTTAAATGAGTCGGTGCCCTAGCGATGGGTAACCTAGTGGGAAGTTGCGGTTCTAGCAACTAGGAGCCCTAGACCCGGGGAAAAATTCATAAAATAATTTTTGAGACTCCAGAGAAGGGTCATTGAGGTTCCTATGGCATTAGAATGCCAAGAAAATATTTAGAAAAATTTTTCAATCGGTACAGATAATTTTGGCCCATTAAGCCAAACGGAGGGCATTTTGGTCATTTCGCCTTCAGAGGTGATTTTTGGCCGATTTGTCCAATTAAGTAAATAAATTATATAAAATAAAATGTGAATAAATATTGCTAAAAATTAAATTAAAAATGGGTTAAAAAGAAAAATGAAAGTAAATGCTTAAATATGCCATCATGCTTAAGTAAGCATGATGCAATTAAATTTTCCTACCAATTGAAATTTGACAAGCACACATTAAAACAATTAAAAAGGGAAAAAAATGGACAAAAATTCAGTTTTCTTCTTCATTTATTTCAGCTTGCCGAATCCCTCCATTCAAGCACTCTCCCATTTTTCTTCATTTACCTCAATTCTCTCACTCTACTCACCATATTTCCTCTATATTCCAATATTAAAAATTCCCCTAGACTCTAGCTAAAGTGTTTGGCAGCCAAGAAAACAAAAGAAAGTGAAGAATTAACAATAGAAAATTCTGCCCTACTAAGGTTAGTGCCATCTTTCTCTCTCTTTCTTTGGATATCAATGTTAAGACACTAAGTTAGGCTAGGAATTTGTGGGAATTGAAGAGAATTATGCATGCTAGGGTATATGGTAAATTTTTTCAGCCTATTGGGGGTGGTGATTTTGATTGTTTTGATGGGTTTAGAGTGGATTAGAGATGGTGTTTGAAGTGTATAAATTGATAATGAATTAGTATGTTTAATTAATGTATGTTGTGTGAATTGGAATGGGGAATTAGGGTTTTGGAGAAAAATTTGGTCTTTGCTTATGTAATGGTGAATGAACATTCTAATGGTCAATTAGTGACCATTTGAGGTAAATTGACCATAACTTGGAGTGAATTGTAACATTAAAAACTGATTTGGTATGCTGCCTTGTGTGACCTGCAGGTTGGATGTGAGTCCAGCCTGTTTGGACAGCCATAACTTGGGCTATGTAGGTTCAATTAGTGTTTGGCCAATTGGACATGAAACTAGACACATAATGGCACAACTTTGGTGAAGAAACCATGCCCATAAGACCAAACCAAGTGGACCAAAATCTTGCCCCAATACGGGTATCCTACAATCTATTTCTGCAGAATGACCAAATGAACAGTGATTGTTCATTTGGCCATAACTCAGTGTAGAATGGCCCAATTGACCTGAAATTTTACCAGCAATAAGCTAAGATATAGACCAACAACTTTCATGAAGAAACCCACCCAAATTATGATCAGAACCTATCCAACAAGGGAGTTACTGATCCTTTGTTCATCAGACCGTAGATATGGTCACCCAAAAATTCCAATCCGGCCAGTTGTAGTTTTTGGACCATAACTTGAGCTACAAAACTCCAAATGGAGTGATTCAAAAAAAAGAAATTCAACTAGACAAAATAAGGAACAACTTTCATGTTGACCATTTTGCCAAATTCTCACTGCAAGATTGACCAATGGAACAGTAAAACCATTTTGCCAAATTCTCACTGCAAGATTGACCAATGGAACAGTAAAAGTAAGGCATAAAAACTGAAAATTCTACCCACCTAACTTTAAGCTTAGAAATGGTATTGGCAACCAATACCAACAAATTTTGAATGCAAAATGTGGTATGTTGATGATATGAAAACCAATGTACCTATTACCTTTGCAAAAGTCAACATTTTTGTTGACCAATGAATGGAATAGTAACACTAAAACTTAAATTCCAAAAATTGTGAAACTTAAAAGTGTGAAATACCCTAGTATACCTAACAAGATTGGTTTGGATAGCTTGGCATGCCAATAGGGTTCAGTTAGCGATCGCACATGGCATTATGCCATTCAGCGATTTCATGGCTTTTAGCCATTCGACATTGTGTTGAGACTTGGCCTTGTGCTCGATGTTATTACACTTATTAGCCGCTACATTGCACACCGGGAGATACATATGTGACCGATGGTGTGACGGCCCGAGATACTTGATACCCAGTGCCAGTTTACCCGTTTATCCAGTCCAGTCGTCCAGTATAGGTTACTTGGGCAACCAAAAATGAAAGTGGATAAATTTAATAAAATAATGAACATAACCAGTACAAAATAAGTACGACTACAAATACTCAACGAAAATTTATTTACAATGAGACATCAATACATTCACTACATATTTATTTTCTGTTATTTCTTTTTATTTTATTATTGGCACCACTAAGCATTATTGCTTAGCGCGTTGCTTTTGCCACGCGTAGGTTCTAGAGATACTGACCGAGAGCCCAGTAGACCACAGACTGGGTGAGACCTCCTGCAGCTCTGCATAGTGTCCGTGTCACCTCACCATCTTCAGTGCATTGGTAGGACACTAGGTTTCATTTTGGTATTTTGTAACTAACTTTTATTTTCTCATATGTAATTGAAACTTATGTAATGTATTTTGGTATTAATGTATATAGTGGAAATTGTGTTTGTGAATGAAAAATTGAATATTTATTTATGACTTTTACATAATTATCATATGAGATGAATGATTGAGAAATGGAAATGTTGTTGAAAAACATATTGAGATTTTCTTGATGAAATGGAGTTTGGGATTGATTGGAAATGATTATTGGAAGTGTTTTTCACAGGTTCCGAAGAACTGTTTTCTCCATTTTTAGCCGGTACTCTGCCGGATTTTCTATAAAATTTTTGAAACCTCAAATAAATTATAATTTCAATAAATGACTTAAATGAATTATATTTCATAAATTATATTTAAAACTATGATAAAAATAAATTAAGGAAGAATAAAAATGATTGAGATAAAATAGAGTGTTCCGGTACACCGTGTGACATATCTTACTCGGATATATTGTAGACGGGTAAGGGGTGTCACAGGGTGTCCACTGTGGCAACTACTTTATAGGCTTCAATCCCATTCCCTTCAATGTTTGAAGAATTTGCTGGCATGCCAGTCCTTTAGTGAGCAGATCCGCAATATTAATTTCAGACCTGATAAAGTCTAAAGAAATCATACCATAAGAAATCAAATGACGTATAGATTTATGTCTAACCATTAGGTGCCTCCTTTTTCATTAAAATTTTTACTTTTAGCTCTAACTATAATAGCTTGACTGTCACAATGTATTGAAATTGGAGGTAAAGGTTTAACAATGAAAGGCAAGTCATTCATAAAATTCTAAAGCCACTCTGCTTCAGTACTAGTAGCATCTAAAGCCACTAATTTTGCTTCCATAGTAGAGCGAGAAATTATTATTTGTTTTGCAGACTTCCATGAGACTGCACCACCGCTAATGGTAAAAATTTAACCACTAGTTGATTTAGTTTCTTCTGAATCAGAAATCCAATTGGCATCACTATAACCTTCCATTATTGCAGGAAAACCATAATAATGAATAGCATAATCAATTGTTCCTTTTAGATATTTAAATACTCTTTCCAATGCATGCCAATGTAAAGAGTCTGGATTATGAGTATATCTACCTAATCTACCAACTGCGTATGCAATATCAGGCCTGGTATGATTAGCTAAATGTAATAATGCTCCTATTATTTGAGAGTATTTATATTGTGAAACACTTTCTCCAGTATTTTTTCTTAATTTAACTGCTAGATCAAAAGGACTAGATACATATGACACATTAGCATAATCAAACCTTTTCAATATTTTTTCATTATAGTGAGATTGAGTTAAAGCAATGTTGTTACCATTTCTCAATAATTTAATACCTAAAATTACATCAACTTGACCTAGATCCTTCATATCAAAATTATTAGATAAAAAATATTTGGTTGTATTGATAACATGGATATTACTATAAAAAATTAAAATATCATCTACATACAAGTAAAGAATAACATAAGCACCACCAAATTTCTTACAGTAAACACATTTATTAATAATATTAATATTAAAACCATCAGATAACATAATCTTATCAAATTTTAATGCCATTGTTTAGGAGCTTGTTTCAAACCATACAAGGATTTTACAAGCTTACACACTTTTCTCTCTTGTCCTGGTATTACAAAATCTTCTGGTTGATCCATATAAATTTCTTCTTCTAAATCACCATTTAAAAAAAGCTGTCTTCACATCTATTTGATGAATATCTACCTTATGGATAGAAGCTAAAGCAACCAAAAGTCTAATAATAGTAATTTTAGAAATAGGTGCATAAGTGTCAAAGAAATCTACTCCTTCTTCTTGTTTAAACCCTTTAGCAACTAACATAGCTTTAAATTTTTCTATGGAACCATTAGTCCTTAATTTTTTCTTAAAAACCCATTTACACCCTATTGTTTTGCAACCAGGTGGAAGATCAGATAAAACCCAAGAGAATCCATTTCACCCTTAATTACTTCTTTCCAAAATGGAGCATCAATAGAAATCATAACATCATTATATGTTTTAGGTTCATCTTCAAGCAAGAAGGTGAAAAAATCAGTACAAAAAACTTTAGTTTTTCTACTTCTCTTAACTTCTTCTAGGTTCATATGAACTCACATTATTATGATTAGAACTAGAAGAACCCTCATTAACAGGTCTAGATAACACATTTTTCATAGGAAATATATTTTCAAAGAAACATGCATCTTTGGATTCCATAATAATATTATTAGAAATTTCAGGAATATTAGAATGTAATACTAGAAAACGATATAAATTACTATTTAAAGAATATCCAACAAAAGCACAATCAATAGTTTTAGGACCTATTTTTCTTTTCTTAGTAATAGGAATATTAATCTTAGCTAAACACCCCCACACTTTAAAATATTTCAAAGAGGGCTTTTTGTTATTCCATAATTCATATGGTGTTTTACTAGAATTTTTATAAGGAATTCTATTTAAAATAAGACATGTAGAATACAAAGCCTTACCCCATAAATTATTAGGTAAACCAGAACTAAGCAACATGACATTAACCATATCTATTAAGGTTATTTTTTCTTTTTGCTATTTCATTAGATTGAGGTGAGTATGGAGCAGTAACTTGATGGATAATACCATACAATTCACAAAAATCATTCATTTCATTAGAAGAATACTCACCACCTCTATCAGTGAAGGAACGAAAGCATGAAAATTGTTACATTTGAGCATTGAATTTAAAAATTTTCTTCTAGGGTTTCATGCATTATGCCACATCTCTTATGTGTCTAATTAATTTCAATACTCAATTGCATATTAAAACACTTTTAATATGTATTAGGATCTATGTTTGCCATTCAAGATTGTGAATTAACAAATTAATTCAATTAAACCCTAGTTTAAAAGAGGAGTTTGAGCACTAACAATTTCTAGCAATTTTAATTCAAAGGGAATGGAGTGATTCTCTTTGAATTGATGAGAAAGCAAGAAAAGGAGAGGGAGAGAAAAGTGTGCCACCACCTTGAGGAAGAGAGAATGTTATGTTTTATTTTTCTTTCTTTTCCCTTTTATAATTAGGTCATTAAGTCACTTAAACCCTTTGCCACATGTCACCACCACATTGCATCTTATTTTTAATTCACTTAATCACATTAAGTCAAGTGTCAAAGCTAGACTTAATCTTGACTTTGATCACCTTGCATGATAGGAAGACAAATGGCAAACTTATATGATGCCATGTGTCACCATCTCATGGTGCCACTTGTTACCATGTGAAATGACCAAATTACCCTTATGCTGTAATTTTGAGTTCTCAACCCAAAATTATTATTTTTCCTCTATTAATCAATTTATATCAAATATAAATTAATTAATCTCTATTAATTAATTTCTCACAATTAAATTCATATTTAAACACTTTAAATATAAATTTAACTTATATTATACATCCAATAACCTAGATTTGATTTCAAGCCATGGTAGGGACTTTGCAATCTCATTGCAAACCAAACCTATTTAATTAATTAATTAAACTCTTTAATTAATCAATTAAATCACATTTTACTTGGTGATTATCTTGTATATGTGCGTGACTTACTAGGCTCATCACTAATTGGCAATGAGATATGATATTAACTCTTAATATTATCAGAACTCTTTCTTACCATAAATGATTTCTCTAAATCATTTTAGGCATCTCATAGACCATGGTTGACACCTAGCATAGCGTGCCATGGCCACCCAATCAGTAATAAGGAATACCTTAAATGAACCTTTAATCATATGTTACCATGCGCTAGAATCATTCTTCACATAAAAATCCCAATTCGAAATGAGTCATGGTTAATGTCAAACCCCATTTTACTTAACATTATGTTCTCTTTTAATTCAGTTCTTGATTAATTAGATTTTATTGTCATAAACTATTTTAATTCACTTAATCACATTAAGCCAAGTGTCAAAGCTAGACTTAATCTTGACTTTGATCACCTTGCATAATAGGAAGACAAATGGCAAACTTATGTGATGCCATGTGTCACCATGTGAAATGACCAAATTACCCTTATGTTGTAATTTTGAGTTCTCAACCCAAAATTATTATTTCTCCTCTTCTAATCAATTTATATCAAATATAAATTAATTAATCTCTATTAATTAAATTCATATTTAAACACTTTAAATATAAATTTAACTTATATTATACATCCAATAACCTAGATTTGGTTTCAAGCCATGGTAGGGACTTTGCAATCTCATTGCAAACCAAACCTAATTAATTAATTAATTAAACTCTTTAATTAATCAATTAAATCACATTTACTACATTATATCTTGTATGTGCATGACTCACTAGGCTCATTACTAATTGGCAATGAGATATGATATTAACTCTTAATATTATCAGAACTCTTTCTTACCATAAATGATTTCTCTAAATCATTTTAGGCATCTCATAGACCATGGTTGACACCTAGCATAGCGTGCCATGGCCACCCAATCAGTAATAAGAAATACCTTAAATGAACCTTTAATCATATGTTACCATGCACTAGAATCTTCATACAAAATCCCAATTGGAGTCATGGTTAATGTCAAACCCCATTTGTACTTAACATTATGTTCTCTTTTAATTCAGCTTGATTAATTAGATTTTATTGTCATAAACTATATTTTTCGACTAAATCAATCATTCTGCCATGAACTTGAAACATCAAGAACAATTAAATGAACATAGGATTTTATCCTATTTACTTAGGAACAGATTCCAACTTGATCAACCTAACTCTATATATATAACTAGTAGGAGCCAACACATGCCCATATACCTATACACAGTATAAGTATGAAAGCAATATCAAACTCAAACCACCTATATACAAGATAACTGTGTTATCTCAGGTCTAAAGATTATATGCATCGATATGATATATGACAATGCATTGATAAGAGTAAACTCCATGTGCTTGTCATATGCGTCACTGGTTCGGCCTACTTATCATGTATAAGTGCTTATCATATTTGTTATATAGTATGAGACTCACCAATCCATCTTATTTATATCTCATTTAAATACCTTGAGAACAAACATGAATACAATCTTTAAGTCATGTTCTGTGTGAAGTATCCTCGATTATGAACCAATTTATGATACTTTGTACTAGAATTACTGTCACTCATATTCTTAACAACTTAAGAATAGAATTTCTAATAAAATATTAATGGACCTTTTCTATTATACATAAATAGATTATGTAAATAGAAAAATGAAATTATCTTTTATTAATAAAATATGTACAAAATACATACTAAATGATATGATCTAGGACATACTACTAACAATCAGAACGTAAAATTTTTATTTTCCTTTCTAGTTGATTTTCAACTTCTGCTTTATAAACTTTATATTTATCAAATATTCACTTTTAGAATTAATTAAATACACATAGCAAAATTTAGAAAAATCATCAATAAATGTGACAAAATATCTCTTACCATTACGAGTCAAAACATTATTACTATCACAAATATCACTATGAATCAATTCTAACAAGCGTGTTTCCATTTCTACAGATTTAAAAGGTTTCCTGGGTTGTTTTGCTTGAACACAATTTTGAAATTTATTCTTTTTATTAATTTCATGTTTTGGAATTAAATCCAAACTCATCATTCTTTTCATAGTATCAAAATTTACATGTCCAAGTCTACCATGCCAAAAAGTATCACATTCAACAACTTTACCAATAACCATTACCAATAAAATTACCATGTTTACTAATAACAACTTTATTGGAACCAAGAACAAGTTTAAAACCATGCTGATCTAACAAAGATGCACTAATTAATTTTTTCCTAATAGAAGGAATATGAAAGACTCCATCTAATACAAGAAAGTTTCCAGAAGACAATTCCAGTTTTATTTAGCCTTCTCCTAAGACTTGAGCCTCACTCCCATTCCCCATTCTCACAGATCTTGTACCTGATACTTGATATGAAACAAAATAATTTCTATCAGTGCACACATGAATATTAGCCCCAGAGTCTATCCACCACTCATTTGAAAAAATTATGCTGGACTCTAGGTTAGAGACAAAGTACCTGTGAGATGGGGATCAGGAGCTATCTCCTATGGTCACTACATTAGCTTGTGATTTTTGACTAGAAAGTGCCTTATTATGTTGACTATGACGCTTGAAGTAATTTTTAGTAACATAATTGGTCTTTTCACAAACCCAACATTCTACACTCTTTTTCTGATTAAAATTGTTACCTTTCATTTTATTGCTATTGTTCCTATTAAAATTCTTTTTGGATGTAACCTTCTTAAAATTCTTAGATTTTAGTTTGTGAAAATTTTCAACAACATGTGCCTTGGCGTTAAATTCAATTTTTTGATTTTGGGATTGTGTAAGACGATGCCTATCTTCAATTCTCAAGGAAACAAGCAATTCATCAAAAGAAAATTTTTCAGGTTTCTGTTTCAAACTTCTAACAAAATCAAACCATGAAGGTGGTAATTTTTTAACAAGAGATGTAACCAAAATAGAATCATCAATTGAAACATATTTTATTTTCATGTCAAAAATAATATTTTCAAAATCATGAATTTGGTCAGAAACACTTTTTCCATCAACCATTTAAAAATCAAGCCATTTTTCAATTGAATATCTTTTCAAATCCTTTTCTTCAGTGCCATATTTATAATCTAAAACTTCCCACATTTCAAGAGCATTTTTGGTATGACAGAAAATACGATAAATATTATCAGATAAGGCACTTAAGATTTTTCCATGAAATAAAATATCTTTATCAGTTAAATCATCCTTAGTAGTAGTAGACTGACTAGTGGATGAAACAACTGCAAAAGTTTTTTCAGTGAAAAAGGAAGACTCTCTATCCTTAAATCTAGTCAAAATCACAGAAAATAGTTCTAATTCAGTAAGCCAAAATTTCATTTATTGTTGCCAACAAAGGAAATTTTGTCCATTAAATTTTTCTGATTTGCTAGACAAAGATTTCAACACATCCATTTCAACAATCAAGCACGAACGCTTTCCTCTCAAAGATTGAAAGAAAACTTAATACTAAATTAACAATCAGATTAAATAAAAAACAGCAAATATAGACCACAAACAAACAATAAAATTCAAATGATAATAATATAAAATCAAGAGAAAAAATGATTAGAGTAGCCTGTGAATTTGTGAATTGAAGCAAGCTGAATTTTGGTGCTACCCTTTGAGAGGAAACGACCCGTCAGCACCGAGTAATCAATCAACCACGTTCCTCTCACAAGATACTTCAATCCGTTGGAGCTCTTGTGTGCAGCTAAGAGTTCCCCGAACCGATTATTCTCAATGCTCAAAATTTATTGATCGATATACTAAAAAATATCAGACAGAAAAACTACTTTTTTCGGTAGAGTAAAAAAAATTACTGAAAGATGTAATAAATAAATAAATATAGAATAAATATATAACAATCAATTCGTGAGAGATAGAAGAAAACAAGATTAAAAGTTAGATGGGATTTAGTGGAGAGTACATGATGATAATGGGTGATTCATGAACAAAAAAAATGTGTTTTTTCAATGATAAAAAAATCCCTAATTTTAATATACTAACAAGAAATATTAGACCACTATTCTTTAAAAGTAGCAAGCAAGTAACGTTAAAAAATAAAAATAAAATTAATTCCTAAAAAATAGAGAACAAACTTTACTGGGTCAAAAAGTTTTTTTTTTGAAATTTTATTTTAAATTTTAAATAAAAAATCCAACAGATAACACTTCCGGTGAACACTTAATACCTTGTTAACTTGCAATATGTTGTAAAGATTCTATTTTTCATATTAGAAGTTCTTTTATCCTTCTTTGTATCCGTGTTCTTTATATAGCCTTCAAGGAGTGGAATTGCATTTTATCACTTAAATCAATAATTCCATGCATTGATTGTGCTTCTCAAAGGGTATTAACTATCATCTTAATAATGTAGACTCTTGTTTCAAGTATTGTTTTTTTCTTTAGACTCATGCCATGCTTGGTGTGGCAATTGCCAAGTTACAGTTATATGTAGGGCTAGAAGTTTTAACAATTGAGCTTTTGGTGACTCTGCTGTTGTCTTCAGAGTGTGATCTTGCTGTGCTGAAGATTCTGAGCATCACTACTGGTATCATGCATGAAAAATATAGAAGTGAGGGTTATTAAGCTGCTGTTGGTTGCTTAAGCAGCTTGGGAGATTTTTCATCTCTTGGGAGATTTTTCATCTCTCAAATCTCTGAATTTAGGATGCAATTTATTGAAAGCATTAAGCAGCTTCACCATTGAAATGAAATGTTAGGCAAAGTTAAGTGACACTGTCTTCTTGACTAAACTTACTAAGCTAACTAAATGCTTGTGATATGTATAAATTTAATAGAAATTAATTTTTTATTTTTAATTGAAATTTTAATAATTTATTTTTTTATTAAAATTATTTCTAATATTTTTTATATAATTTGATTATTAAAATCTACAACATATAACTATAATAATCTTATTTTAATACTTTATTTTTAATCTTTATATATTCAATTTATATTTTCAATAAAATTGTATTTTTTAATCACTTTTTGTAATTTATTTTATGTAAAAAAATAAATTAATTAACATATATATAATTAAAATATATCATTATTCATAAAAATAAATAAATAAAAAAATAAATAAATATAAAAATATCATCATAATAATCCATAAATAAACAATAAAATTATACAAAAAATTAACATTAGAAATTTATCTTGATATAAATTTACAAATAATAAATGCCTTACTATTATTACTTTTTTTCTAATAGTTGGTGTTATTTTTAAATTCAATGGCTTATAAGAAATTAAAAATTAATAAAATAAAAATAATACAAAACACTTATAAATAATGATAAAAAAAATTAAAAATAAATTTAATTCAATTATTACACCATTAATTTAATTTGATATTCAAAGTTTGCCCTTAATTTTCATTATTTTTTCCTCTTTTATTTTCTCTAATTATTGTTAAATAAATAAATAAATAAAACTGTACGAGCATCTGAATGCAAAAAGCCGTAGAGAAAAAGGGCAAATTACAAGCATATTCTGCTCGATGATTAGGGTTTTGATATCGGCAACTAAAAGGACTGATTTCGCTATCAGATTTGCGAATCAGTGACGCTTTGCCTTCTTCTTTATTCTCTTTTTCTTTTACACAATCCCTAAAACAATTTCAATAAAAGCTGAAGCAAAGGGATGATACCTGCAGAATCTTTCACAGAGGCAGAGGAGCTGCTACAACCAAAAAAGGAGGGGGCTTGATAGCTTATTATATACAGGAGAGCTGGAGATGGGTTTATGCCCAAAGTAAAACCCTAGTTTTTAAATTTTCCATATTGGGTTCTGATTTGTTGAGTAAAACCCAAATTTTTGGGCTAAATTGGGCCTCCAAAGTGATATCCGAGTCCCAATTCTGTTGGAGCCCATTTTGAATTAAAACCCCATGCCATGAGATCATAAACCCTGAAAGAGCTAGTGCAATTGCTTTCTCCAGTAAGAATAATCAGATGTCCGAGTGAAGATGGCATCACTAGCTTCCACTTTCAAAGCCCTAAGAACGGTCAGTACTGGTGTTAGTGTTGGTGGTACAGGTGGAATTGGGACCATTTATTCCCTTCCAAAGCATTGGGCTCCTTTATCTTCGTTGTTTTGCAGCTCAGCCGCTGCCGTCTCCTCTTCTGTCTCCGAAACACCTTCCACTTCCTCTCCTCAACCTCAAGGTCTATCTATATGAATATATACAAATATCTTTTTCTTTTTTTCTTTTTTTTTTTTAATTTCTCGGTCAGATCATGATTTTTTTTTTTTAAATTATGAGCAAAGAAAAGGTAACTATGCGAATGTGCTAAGAAATTTCTCAATGGGGATTTTTTGTTGTATAGGAAGTGATTTGCAAGAAAAAGCGAGAGGCTTGAGATGGTCCAAATGGTTGCTATTTCTACCTGGCGCTATCACTTTTGGCCTTGGAACTTGGCAGATTTTCAGAAGGCAAGACAAGGTATTATTTCTTTCTTCCTTTTTCTATTAACACTCAATTGGATCCTTCAATCAATAATTATTGTTGCTTAGTAATTATTATTGTTGTTTAATCTCCTTGGAATCAAATTGTAATCTGTTATTCATACTCCATAGGACAATTTGAAACTCGTTCTTAGTTTTTGAATGTTCTGTAACTTAAATGGCGTTAGTTTAAGATTAAGTGGAAATAGCATGGATACTATCAAATTTGATGCAAATTTGTCCTACAATGATTTAGATTTATCCACAAAAATTCTAGTTGGAAGCTGTTTAGTCGATTGCCAACAAAATCAAAATCGATCTTAGAATCATCTTTGGTTAACAAACTCTAGTTAAGTAGTCTAAAAGCCCCAAATATGTTTGCTTGTGTTGTGTTTTGTGTGTTTCTTTCATAAGGAATCACTAAGATGAGTTCTAAGATGTCTTGATTGAAGAAAATTGCATGAAAAAAGCCTACTTTTATAAAATAGTCGAGATGTAGTTTTATAGATAATATACCCATATGGACATATTTAGTACTGTATGGGAGTTTTATAGTACCATAAAAGGTACAACACATCTGTACGGGGGGTTTCTAAGTTTCAAACGTATGTTTCGTGCAGGAAACTAAAAGATTATTTTTCCAAAAAGGTTCGATGTCTGCCGGTTGAAGGTTTTAAATATAATATTATTCATTCTAATTGATCAACCTGCATTTATATTCTCTTATTTTCATGCGATGAGAGGCATGCTTTGCGTATTTTATGATCTAGTTGGCATTTCTAATACTTGTTTGGATGATTTAATACTTGTTTGTATTTTATGATCTAGTTTGTGTATTTTAATACTTTTTCATGTAATTAAAGAGCATGATAAATATTAAAATATAAAATTGGAGTTATTGTTACCCTCTTTCATCTGTAAAAGGCTTTGTAGAACAAGGATTAAGGTAGAGTATAATGGTTGCAACTCTGCAATTGGGAAAAGAAACAATATGATGGACTATAACTGTATGTGTGTGTGTGAATTATTTGAGCATTAAAATTTCTTTTTAATCTACTTTTTAGTTGAATGTTCCTTAGTAGTAGTAGTAGTAGTAGTAGTACATTCTTTCCATCTTACATTGTGTGTGACATTTTCTTGGGAAACAAATGCATTTATAAGCTGGAAAATTCTATCACTTAAATCTCAATGACCAGATCTGTCATTTCCTTGCCTCTTTTAATTTTATTGATATATTTTAGCAACTCTTGATCAAACCATAAAATGTCACAAGTATATGCACCAAATTTTTTGAGGCTGACACCTGGTTCTTCAGGAGAACAGAAAGTTTTTCTCATACTTTTTCCAAGACTCTACCATCTGTCTTTGAAATTCTCTGTTTGGATCTTAGTTGTAAGTGCATACAAACAGCAGATATTATAGAGTCAAAGCTGTACCCCTAATCTGCTTCTCTAAATGTAGCTTTGTTAAGTAGAATCACTGGTGGCTGTTTACAGATTTATTAACTTACTGGTGCAATTGAAAATTTATTTCCCCTTTAGATCAAAATGCTGGATTATAGACAGAAGAGATTGGAAATGGAACCTATGAAGTTTAATGACATATCCACATCAAGTGAACAATTGGATACTTTGGAGTTCAGGAGAGTGGCATGCAAAGGTGTTTTTGATGAGAAAAGGTCAATCTTTGTGGGTCCACGTTCTAGAAGCATATCTGGAGTGACTGAAAGTGGCTACTATGTCATTACACCACTAATGGCAATCCCCAACAACCGTGAGAGGTAAGCATGCTGGGAATTTTTGGTGGTTGTACTGTAGCTTAGATCAATAGTGGAACAGTACATTGAGCAATTTTGCCATGGATAATCATGGAGCAAAATGATTCATTGCTTAATCATAAATACATTGATATGTTATCTGTGCTGATGTTTTTGTTTAAGAAGAATTGAAATTATCAATTATTTGACATCTGGATCTATTGAGTTTCTGTAGCTGGCATGGTCAAATTGACAAATATGGATCTTTCTGAAGTATGAAGAACTTGAACTTCTACTTCAAGAGTCAAAACAGTAAAAGATCCTGTGGCACAGTATCAATTGATCGGGTCAACATTTACTATTTTGTTGATGAAAAATTGGAATATTTTTTCCATAACGGCCCATGTTTTGGCATACAAAGGCTGCAATGGACACAAAGGGTCTTGATAATGGGAAGAAATCATAGATGAACGGTTCTTAAAGCATAGAACTGATAGGTGATAGCTATTTTGAACAAAAAAAAATTCAGGCAATACGGTGGATCAATTTGGCAACTTTTTATAATATACAGCCAAAAGATGTCCAATACTGTTTTGATAATCTTGATTTGGACTCTTAAATTGGATGATATTTTTGTACTTCTCTTGCAGCTAACAAATATTAGTAATCTTTTTTCAGTGTGCGATCACCAATTCTGGTGAATAGAGGATGGGTCCCTCGCATTTGGAAGGAAAGATCCTTAGAAATTGCACAAGATATTGGACCACCCTCATCTACCCAAGAGAGTGAACAAAGCTCATGGTGGAAGTTTTGGTCCAAGAAGCGAAAAGTTATTGAGGTGTCTCTTGTATTTCATTGGTCTTTGGTTACTGCAGGAGCATTAACTTGGAAGATAAAATGTTTAATTCTTGTAATTTGCAGGATCAAATCCCAGCTATCACTCCTGTAGAAGTTATTGGAGTGGTTCGAGGGAGTGAAAAGCCTAGCGTTTTTGTTCCAGAAAATGATCCAAGCTCTTGCCAGTGGTTCTATGTTGATGTTCATGCAATCGCCCATGCTTGTGAGCTTCCTAAGAATACTATCTATGTTGAAGACATCAATGAAAATGTTAGCCCAGCATGCCCATATCCTGTTCCAAAGGATGTCAGTTCCTTGATACGCAGTTCGGTCATGCCACAAGACCATCTAAATTATACATTGACATGGTATGCTAGTTCTGTCACTATATATCTTTTTTTACGCATTTGCCTTCTATTTTTGTCAGCAACTGCTTTGACATTATTCTATAACCTTCTTTGGCTTGTTTTATTCCTTGATGTTTACATTTTATGTTGCATAAGACTTCAAAGATTAGACAAGATTCCTGAGTTGCAGCATTCACTTTGACTTCTTAGAGCTGATCTGTGCTTAGGTTTATCTTCTTTAAGGGATGACATTTCTATTGTCATAACATATATCCCAGATATCTGAGATTAATTGACGAAGTTTGAGGCTATCATCCCTTACCCCTGATGAATTGAGAACAGAAAGAACAAGATAATCTTTTACTCAAAAGATTCAGGTGTTTTATGAAGCAACTACAATTCCTGATATTGGTTGTATATTGAACTGAAAGAAAGTTCTTTTGTTAGGTATTCTCTGTCTGCTGCTGTTACATTTATGGCTTTCAAGAGACTAAGGCCAAAAACAAGCTGGAGATAGCAAGTCTGTTGTGTAAGAAATGTACATTTTTCGATCAATATCCTATCCTAAATTTCGTGCTAGAATTTGATTGAAGAGCATGGAGCTGCTTAATACATTGATCTTCATTTATACATCCTTACCAACTGAAAGAAATTTCTTCCGTCGGGTCTTGGAAATATTTCCTGGCATTTTGCCTTTTTTTTTTTTTTTTTTTTTTTTGGTGAAAGCTGCTATCAGCTTCAGCTTCAGCTTCTTCTTCTTCATATGGGCATGAATAAGAGGATGGTAAAAAAATGTGACGAACTATCCTATATAGTTGTTGTTTGAGATCACATTAAGCATGTATTATTGTTCAATAAGTTTCATCTTCCCAAGTTTTTTCTTCATTTTGCAGTGAAACAACAAATTTTTTTGACAATATAAAAGACGTGGGTTAACTTATCCTTCACTTTTTAAGTGATTATGTTGATAGTGTTCTTTAATGTCAATTTGTATCATAAAACTTTATGAAATTTATTTTAAATATTATTAAAATCTCTGATCTATTATTATTAGTTTGCATATTAATTTATAAGTTAAATTTTATTTATTGTGCTTCACTTTTAATTTGTATCATAAAATTTTTAAATTTTAATTTAATATATAAATAATTTAATATAAAATGATAAATATTTGATAACGTAATAAAGAAAAACAAGCTATATATAATAGCATCTTTAATTAGAGTTTGAATGTTATTAAAATAAAGTAACATAATATATATTATTAAAATTTTTCTTATATTATTCTTCAAATTTTTTTCTTATATTAAATTGAAATTAAAGAAATTAAGGTAAAATGTATATACATTTTTAGATATTAATTTAAATTGGAATTAAAAATTAATATAAAGAAACATACATTAATTTTTTAAAAATAATAATTAATCAATTATAAATTTTTTTAAAAAAATTAGATTATTCCTGAATACATAGTTTTATTTTAAATAAGTAAAATATAAATAAAATTTTAAAAATGTTTTTATTGTTAATATTTTTATAAAGCTTTTGATAATATATATTAAATTAAAATTTAAAATTTTTTATAATGCAAATCACTGAAGAATGATTGTGATAATATATCTAAATTGAGAAACAATGAATAAAATTTAATTATTTATTAGCCTACAAATCATTGATAAAAGATCATAAAGATTTTAACAACATTTTAAATTTTTTTACACAGAGACACTTTAAAGTTCAAACCCTCTTCGAAAAGAACACTATTGCTTTGGATTTAATCCTTTTTTTTAAAAAAAAAAAAAAACCTTTTTTGTTAAAGAAAAAAAAAATTCAACCCATAACCAAAACTGTCTATAAACTTAATTGAAATCAGAGTCAACAATTTCAAACTGCCCCTGAACTGACTAATTTTATAGTGACATTGTAATTTCACATAAGAAGATTTCATGGAATGGCAAGCATATTATGGATTGACATATAGGTTTAATTCTTTTTTTTTTTTTTTATTTGGCTAACATGGTGATTACAATTTTGGCTTGACTCACAAGATCATCACATGCCAGACCCTCTAGCGACGCAAGATGAACAGAAACAAAATAACACCAACCAATCTTAATTTTCTTTCATGTTCTGAACTGTACAATTTGTACACAATAGAAACTTGATTACTGAAAGAATAGAGAAAAAAAAAAAATCACAAGCAAAGAAAGCTATTGAATTGCCACACTAAAGATAAATGAAACTAAATCAATTAAATCGAGAAAGGGAAGGGGGTATGAAAGCCGACACCAAAAGAATGAAATGAATATGAAACTACTAATAATACACATACGATGATTCTCACGACAAGCGTGTTATCAGCAGAGGAGACGTCTTTATCCCTGAATGAATTGCCTTCAACAATGCCACAAAATTGAATAGACTCTCTTCAGAGAACCACTTGAGCTTCCCTATCAAAGAGCTGGCTGTATTTTCCTTATCAATGGTTGCATACTCGTCAGCCTTTGACGAGAAACAGAATTTTGTTGTAGCATGCTCAAGAATTAAGGTTACACATGGACTCTCCTTGTTCTCAATGACCTGAAAGTGGAATTCTAATTTTAATTTCACATAATTGTCCAGCTTCAGTGATTCCAGCAGCAAACTAATGTGACAAATGTCAGTTAGATTAATACGTGCAGAATATATATATATATATATATATATATATATATATATAAGTACTAAGACTTCATCCGATACTTCAAACTTTAAACTCAATATTGAATTGTTATTGTAAAATTAACATTTGAAGTTCAAATTTTAAAATTTTAGCAATAGAGTGCAACTTAAATATGAAAATCTTAAATAGAATGAAAACTATTCTAATTAAATAAACTGTGGGTAAGGATGTAAAGTTCTAGAGTAACTAAGCACCTTAAATCACTAGCTAACTTCCTATTTAAATAAAATCACTGTATTAAATAGACAAAATTTGGATCAGCAATTTCCATGTTCTGGCTCACGTTTTGGATTGTGCATTCTGGAGCGCCATTCGGTTGGGGTCAACAAATTAGGTAACATTGGATGTGAGTGAGAGAGAGAACCGGAATGAAAAGGGGGAAGCACAGTATGAGGATATGGAAGTGGAAGGCAAATAAACGAACTCCCAAAATGATCAAACCTTACAAGGCATTTAATTTGCCATCTACGAGCACAAGCTAACAAGGCTTCATATAAAAGTAAGAAAATGTATAAAAATAAAATAAAAGGAAAAATAGTAAACGAAAAGTTACCAGCTCAGATACATCACTGATGCAGCAACACCAATCTAGGGAGAAATATGGGGAGGAAGATGCATCTACTGAAGGAAAGGTGAACTGCTTAAGTTCTTCAACACACACAAAAACATGTGCTCCACTTACAAACAGTGATCTTGAAAGCCATGATTCCTCTGATTTAAAAGTTTGATACATGCCACGTGTGGAAAGCACAAAGTTAGTTGGAAAAGAAAAATGAAAAGGAAGGGGGATGGGGGGGACTACACATTCACGCACATAATCAAAAATCAATGCGATGGCATGCCACAAGTGATATTGACAGCAGTATTCTTTTGTTCTCTCTGGACGTGGCAGTGATGGTTGTAATGTAAGCCACAGGCCTTTGCAAATAGAATGGGAAAGGACTGCTTCAAATCAAAATTATGCACAAGATATTCACATCATTCATCTAAGAAAACTTCGCTTAAACAAGTGAACAAATGATCAAAATTGCAGATAGTATTTTACACTGATCAAAGGGTTTACAATTACCAGCTTATACCTTACATGTCAGTGTTCCTTTCAAAAAAATTATATATCAAGCTTAATCTGATTTGTTCAAATTTGGTCCAAAAAAAATAACTTTCCATTGAATTTGTTCATTACAATAGAAATTAACATTTTGATGAAACTAAGAACATATTTTGATTGATTTTATCAAATAAAGCATGGGAGTCTATAATGTTTATTGTTTATAAATTTGTTGGAATATCATGGATACTCTAGGGTAGACCTGGCCACAACTACGGGATCATACCAGGTCAACGGTTCCAGTCCTTGAACAGGACCAGAAACAGTCTAGGGGGACCAGTTATGGTTCCCCTTCACCCAAACCGAAACCAGAATCAGCCTGTTTGAACATGCGTGAATCTTCCCGATTTAAAAGTTTTCAATTTTTTTTAATAATTTTCCTAGATTACATAGATGATTTTGGGCATCTTTAATTCTATGGCCATTATCAAATAAGGTACACAATAATTTTTATGAATATTTAAAGTTAATTAGCACATTTAGATTTTTAAGTTCAATTTGAAAATTTTAAAATTCTATTTTTTTTTAAACATTTTTCCTAAATTATGCAGATGATTTTGAACATCTTTAATTCTTGAACCATTCTCAAATAAGGCTCACAATAATTCCATGAATTTTTGAAGTTAACTAACATATTTTATATTTTTAGGTTCAATTTGAAATTTTTAAAATTATAATTTTTTAACATTTTTCCTTGATTATATAGATGATTTTGAACATCTTTAATTTTCTCAAATAAGATACACAATAATTTCTATGAATTTTTGAAATTAATTAGTTTATTTTAAATTTTTAGTTTTATTAAAGTTTAATGAATTTAAAGACATACTATTGGGAGCGTAAGGTGTAGAAATATCCAAAAACGGTTTTAATTTGTGAATTTTTATGAACTTTGTTGTTATTATTATTATTATTCGTGAATAAAATAATTTTAAAAGAATTGAGTATTTTTTCTTAAAAGAAATGAGTTTATTATGAGTTAAAATGCTGTATTGATGCATGCATGTTATATAAACATATGTTGGTGTGAAAATTAAAATTTTTATATATTTCTTAAATTATTCATGATAAATTATATGTATTTTATATTAGATGAAATCTTCTAGTGAATTTTAGTAATGGGTATTAGGAAAAAAAATTTGAAAAGTTCATGGATATTATGAGAATTGGGAAGTTAGAATGAGCGTGTGTGTGTGTGTGCGTATAATTGGGGAGTTAAAATAAATTGTTGAGTTTAGTGATTCCTAAATGGTAATTGTATATTTTATTATTGCCGACTAAAATTGATTGTGATATTGAAATGAAACTAAGGAGATTATATTTTTACTTTCATGTTAATTAAGAAATTATATAACTAAATTATATATAATATATATGTTTTAGCAATTTTTTCTACTTTTATTAGTAGACTTTACTGTAACAATTTATATATCAATAAAAATTAATGTTCATCTTTTATTTGTAATTTTGTTAAATTCAAATTTTTTTAAGAATGTTGATTCAGATTTCATGCCGAATCGGAACCAAAACTGGACTGAGGCCCACTGGAACTGGAACCATGAACGAACCGGAACCGCTTCGAACCAGCTACTCAATGGCCAGTTACAATTCAAGCCCACCAAGGGCAAGGAACTGGACCAGGACCAGCCTTTGGCCGGGTCTACTCTAGGGTGAGTTAAATGCATTCAGCCTTCCCCTTGAATAACAAGGAGTCTATTTCCATAATCTGAAACAGTGAACTCCAAGTAAAAAATAAAAAACACCCTTAAGATTTCACCTAGGATACCTTAAGTACTAAAAAAAATCCCTCTTTTGGTGTGAAAAGCTCCAGACCTTAAGCCACTTTTAGTTATAGCATAGAATATCCACAGTGGGTCTGAAAAAATCAGATCCATTCTATAGATTGCAAAAAATGTTCAAAAACTCATAATTATGGGCATATGCATGAAAAGAAACTGCATACATAAAGGTTGCCATGATTACATCCATCACCAGGAACTCATTAAATGCTAGTTTTGTTAATGACAATGTTGGATTGTATGTCGCCACCACACTGAACACATGCCTAATACCAGATAATCAATTACATCTACTTTTTTAAGTTCTACAGTTTATCTCCTAAATTTTTCTCCTTCAGGCCAAAATAATTAAACTCATGGATTTGACGCGTAGGTCACTAGTATGATTTTTGGCATATAGAAATAAACCAGAAAAGCATCAATCAGCCTGACGAATAATGAATCCCACGAAGTATTAAACAGTTAGAGAAACTTGTAAACAGAGTTGATCAACATGCACCATATAAAACATCCAACATTGGTATGTTACTTTTTTATTCCCAAATTGTGATCTGTTATGAGTTACTTTTAACTCTGACATGCATAAATGTTAGGTCTGATATATAAATAACCACAAGTCCACAACTAGTGGGCCATTTAGTAAATTTTAAGACATAATTAAATCAACACAAATTATATTGATAAGTATACCTTCATCTTTGTGCCTAAAAAGCACCATAGCATATTGGAATATGCTTATTTTTGAACCTCCGCATATTTGTTTCTCAAACAACTCAACCTGAACCTGCTCCAAACTGCCATATAAATTCCCAAAACCCCAGTCTATCATATACAGATGCTTTTAAATATAAAAAATGGATTTAATTCAAAGCAAAATCAACCACATTATAATTAAAGTTTATATTTAAAGAGCATAAGATAGATTACCTTCTTAATATGCATTTATCATTCATTGCAAATGGACCAAAAATTTGTAACGTGCAAAGTAATTGCTTTGATTTCTCAATGCTCCTTGTTAGAAACAGGTAGGTTGCTCCCCTCTCAATGTACACCCTATCCAACAAAAGATTGCCAAACAGTTTTACAAAAATGTCCAGTAAAATAATTGCAGACAATACCAGAAATCACTAACCTCATGACCTGAAGTCCTACACCAACCAAAACTTCTTTAACATCTTCAACCTTGTGCCAACCCAGCAAACTCAAAATATTTCCTGCAAAATTTCCAAACTCACAAAGTTGAAACCAGGGTAATTAAATTTCCTCATAACCATCAGAAGACAGTGAATGAGAAGTAGGTCTCCTCAAAATGACTTGATAACAACTAACCTGACCCATCAAATGCTACACCAACTAGTAGTACATACAACTTGTTTGCACTGCTCAGCAATAAAGCTACTTCTCTGCATGCAACAAAAAAAGGAATTTGGAATACAAATGCAGAAAGTTGCAATACAACTGTTAGTGTTAAATATCAAAATCAAACATCGAAATTGTTTTGTTTTACATAGAGAACCAATGGACAAATAAAACAATTGAATCAGAAATAGCCCAATTCAATGAACAGAAAAATAATAACAAAAGGGCTGCAAACTGCACATAAAAACCTCTTTAAGGCCATGGTTGTACCACAAAATGAGTATACAAAGCCCAAGCTTGGAAGGTGCAATCTAGATAAATGCATAGGTGAAAATACAGCTCTTACTTGCAACTTAGTTACTGTATTAACTGATTGTTAATGAAGTTAAAATAAGGTATAAAGCACCCCTTTAGTGATGCGGATGGTATCACTATAAACTAGACGGTAAAACAGGCACCAGAAACATGCAACCTTTGTCAATTTTACCATTGTCTGGTCCTATCTTCTGCTTTATTCATTCAAACTAGTGGCAGTTGTGAAATGACTCTTTTAACATATCAACATTACTACTGAATTATAAGCTCAATCAGATAAAAGCAAAAGAAATGTATTATCATCAACAACAAAATGGAAAATGAAGACAATAATATAAATATACCTTTACAACAACTTGCTTAATTTAGAGCTTCTAGAGCAGATAACAAATCAATGACGAACACAGAAGAAAGTAAATGCACTTGCCAATTACTATTTACCAAGCATGCATCAGATATTTAGGATGGTCCAAATAAGACTAACCCATCAAATTCAGAAAACTCAAGTATAGAGATGAAAATCAATACCAATTTTAGTTGAGAAAAACTTAGAAAATACGGGTGAAAGAGAGGGTGCAAGTGACAACATACCAACTCCAATATTATAACTAGTATAGAATTAAGGAGAATGACTATGTTTAAAAGTTAAAAGAAAAAGGAGAAAATATACATTCATTCATTTTCATGTGATTAGAGTATATTTACCTTTCTCTGTACAAGGATTCCGGCTCAATTACACAATCACAATGCAGATAATGCCTACAGGTCTCATTAATTCTGGAATCTGCAACATTTGCATTAAAATACTTCTCAATAAAATCATCGGAAACTCTACCAATATTTGCAACTGCTGGAGTTTTAATTGCATTTTTCTGCAACTTTTTCTTATCAATAATGTCATGAGAATTGCTGGTATCAACAATTTGCTTCCTTTGCTCATCTTCATCAGTTTCATAAGTATCCTTTTCAACACTTGGTCTTTCTGATGTCCCTGTCTTGTCAACCCCATTCTCTGATAGTGAAATAATTCTTCTTCTCAGTTTCCTTTTACTTTTTGTCTTCTCCACCCAATCCGCCTCTTCATCAGCAAATTGAGCAATTTCACCACCACTAGGAACAGCAGGAAAATCAAGTCCATTTGAATTTAAAAACCTTTCATTATCCCTTAAATGATGAATTCCATATTTCTGATCATAAAGATTTTCATCATAGAGATTTGAAGATGAGTGCACTCCAATACTAAAATTCAAGTATTCTTCATTCTGTGATCGATCTTCATGTACTACATGCCCATAATCACATATATCATCTTCACTGTAGCTGGTATCACTATCAGAAGAAGCCACTGAATAGGACTCAGCAGATAGCTGCAAAATTTCTTCCACTAAATTGTGACGCCGATGCAGAATGTCCACCTGATAATGGGGAGGGGACCCAGGATGAGCAGAGGAGGAATGAGACTCTGTTGTATCATCTATGGCAGTCAATGGTGATAATCTGCCATTTTTAATAACTCTATGGTCTCCTTGTATGATTAAACCTTCATGTGAATCAGATATTTTATACTTCTGTCTTGGTCCTACCATGCCTGGTAAAGGCATATCCACAAAGGAAGCATCAGATTCCAAGCCATTTGTACTACTTTCATTTCCTGAGGCATGAAAAGAATTCAAGGCATATCTTGAACTTTCACCATGATGCTTCTGGTTCATCTTATTTTTCAGGTGATTTTCCTTCATATGATACAATGTGGCCCTGCCATGCGTACCCCCATCCACAGAATTCTCAGATTCATGATCCATCCACTCTTTAAATTCCCGCAACCAAAGAGTAGAATCCTCTCTCTTCATGAGTTCAACTCTGTTAATCAAATCAACTATTTCAGCTTCATCATCAGACAAGACGTTCTCCTCTTTGCTTTGAATATCATTATCACATGATGGTGACTCCTGGTCAGAAGAAAAGTATATGCTCTCGTCTTCACTTTCAATCGCAGCAAGTCGAGATACTTTTCTCTGCAAGGGATGTCGCAACCATATAGATAAATAGCAACATTGGAATTGACCAAAACAAAGATATGCACAGTATTTAACAGTGGGGTCAAACTATGCCATTAGAAATTGAGAACCAAAAAGTATATTCCCCGAAATCTGAACTCTGGTAAAATCACCTACCCTTTTTCTGATGATGTTACCCTCTCCTTCAGCATCATCTTTTGCAGGAGAATAAAATCCATAGCTGGAAGGTCGCTTCTGCCTGCTGGCAATTATAATTTGCCTCTTCCAAAACTCTCTTGTGCTGATTTCTTTGTCATCCAACTTCAACTAAGAAGCCACATAACAGGAAATGGTAGAGAAAGTTGTAGGTTTAGTAGGAATGTAGAATTTATAATCAAGTAACATAATGCACCATTCAGATACCATACTCTAATTGACAAGAAATAACAACTCTCCGAGTCTGAGTAGAATCCTACAAGTTCAAACGAAGAATTAATAATAGAGGCCATCACTTACTGTATCTATATAAGCAAAATAGCTGAATACTTGTGCACGATACCATCTGGCACAACACAATGGATTTCCTTCCAACCACAAATTCTGTAGAGATGGGAGGCTTGCAAGGAACTCAAGCTCCGAAAAATTGGAAATAATATTGTAGGAAACATCAAGCCCTTCGAGTGACTTCAAATTTCCAAGCCCATGTAATGTAGTTAGAGCATTGTTCCTCAAAACAAGTTTAACAATAAGACAGGAGACCTGCATAGTCCAACAACATTGGCGTATGGGTCCAGAGCTAACTCCTAAAATCAAAATTGATGGCGGAATGAAAAAAATTTCAGATTCAAACTAGAGAACATGTCACTCTACTATTAATTTATTCAAGCAATTATCTAGCAAGTGAATCTTTAAGCAAGTTTCATGATAGGATCAATCAGTTGAAGACTGTCAATTTAGGTTCCCAAATTACAGCAATTGAATATAGGAGTTACGTATTTCAAAAACACAGCTATGAAAGCTTAATATTTGATGCATCTGATACAACAATTCACTATCAACTTCACTTGGTGTCTTACTGTCTTCACCTCTGCTTAGAAGTGTAAGGCACGAGTTAGCATAACCTAGAAGTAGTGTCTATCATACATCTCTTTACAAACAAGTAATATATGTGGATAAAGAGAAAAGAAAATCAGGGGAACTCTCCATGTGAGAAAATATCAACATGAACATTTTGGGTCTGACCTAGTTGGTAGTCTAACAGAAGAAAACAAGTCAACAAATAAGATTTATGCACGAAATTCTCAAAGTATCCTTTTGGGTAACCCGATTTTGCTTCCTTAACGGCTTAACCATTTCAAGCCATTGAGTACCTGCTACTATGAAATAAAAACCATGTGGTAGCAGTAAGAAGTTGGAATTAGAGTAGCATAGCCATCAAAATAGATAATTCCACAAGTGTTAGCATGCGAGTGTGTTACTTGGCTATGCGATAAATTTGAACAATAAAGATAATTTGTTCAAAAGTCAAACTTGGCTATGACTCGACTTGTTCCAAATTCCAATCAAGTTGGGATCAGTTATATGTACCCCTGTTGTGCTCATTTTAGAGCTACATAAAAGATTTGTACTTTGGCTGGTCCTAAGCTAAAATGAGCACAGTTGTACTAGATGGCAAGCAATATAAAATTTAGTCACATTCTTGTGGCATGGATCCTTGTTGATCTCAACTACTTATTAAACTTTCATATCTCGGCTCAGTCCTTCAAGTAGATAGGACATGTGAGGAGGATATTAGTCATAGGATTAAAGCCGGATGGTTGAAGTGGAGACGCGCCATAGGAGTTTTATGTGATCGCAAGATTCCCAATAAGTTGAAAGGAAAATTTTACCGTACAGCCATACGACCAACCATGTTATATGGTAGTGAGTGTTGGACACTGAAAGAGTCGTATGTGTCTAAAATAAGAGTTGCGGAGATGAGAATGTTAAGGTGGATGAGTAGACATACTAGACTAGATAAAGTCCGTAATGAGAGTATTAGAGAAAAGGTAGGAGTGATACCAATTGAGGATAAGTTGAGAGAGGGGAGATTGAGGCTGTTTGGTCATATGAAGCGTAGACATACGGAGGCTCTAGTTAGACAAGTAGAGCACATTAGGGTAGAGGATAGAAAAAAAGAAGGGGTAGACCTAAACTGACTTGGAGGAGAGTAATATAACATGACCTAAAAGTATTACAGGTTTCCGAGGATTTAACTCAAAATCGTTTAGAGTGGAGAAAGAGAATCCATATAGCCGACCCCAAATTTTTGGGATAAAGGCTTAATTGAGTTGAGTTGACTCTTTTTGAAACTTTCAAAGTCTTCCACTGATTCAAAAATGCCTTCAAAATGTCCAAGACTCCAAGTGTTATACCCATATCCAAGTATTCATATATGACACAAGTACTATAAGATAAAGTAAAGAATTGAAATGGATGTCAAATGAATCTCTCATAGCATTCTTTACAACCAGGAAGACTTAAAGAAACTGTGAAGCTTCCTCATTTATTTAATTCAATTTTTCTTGTATTCCTAGGACTGCAGAATCACCTATATCCTAAGTCCTAACAATTTCCTCCTCTGTGATTTCTAACCAAGCCAGTGCCATACCAACTACCAAGATTCACTGATCTGCTATCGAAATTTGCATAACAAGCCAACATGCCCTTATAAGTTGTGAAATATGCTTGCCAACCTAGGTTGTGACTTATGTCACCTCTCATATGCACTCACTCGCTCTGCAATATGCTGTACACCATTGAACATCAAAACACTGCTAAGCTATTCTTTGAAGATTAGTTCCCTAGCTATATATATATATATATATATATATATATATATATATATAAACAATTTACAATCATGCCATCTAATGAGAAAAAATAGCTTAACTAACCCCTTTATGTTAATGTTCCATCAAATTAGCCACAGTGGATTTAACAGTGTTGGAGCGCACTGCCCGCTAAAGCTATAAACACCTTAGCGAATCAAGTTCAATATGTTTAGAACATCTATTTTCCTCTTCATGGCATAAATCAGTAATCTTTACTCTTAGCAGATGGAGTGGCTAAAGTCTCAAGATAGACACTAGGATGCTTATCCCATATCATATCAAAACATTTAACAGAAGATATAAATAAATACAGCTGCAACCTGAAAAACAAAATCTAGCAAATAACAAACTGGAAATGTACTTTGTAATAAACACATAAACCATAGAGATTTCAAAGCAGCCAAATCATTCAGGTAAATCTACTAGTTAAAGAATAACTTCACTGATTCTACCTCACTAAAGGGTGTAATTGTTCTCAAATGATTGAACCCAAGGTCCAGATGCTTCAATTTGGTGCATTTCCGCAGATTATCCACCTTTGCAAACTTATTTCTACTCAAATCAAGAGTTTCAACCACAGGAAGAAGTTGCAAAGACTCATCCATCAGAACCAATCGATTAAATGCGCATGATACAAAGGACAACCGGTTCCATTGTGGAGAGTCCTTTATCTCAGCAATCCTACTTGCAAACACATGACGTAGAGCATCCTAAATTTTTCAAAAGCAGAGAAAGACAACAAAAGTAGAGAAAAGAAAAGTGTCAATCACTAGTTTGAACATGAAAGTCAGCAAAAAACAGAAGGTACTCAATATAAAATAAAATAATTTAAGGAAGTATTACCAAGAAAGCAATAACCAACATGAAAGAACAAACTAATCAGCAAGAAATTACAGACTACTGTTTGGTTGATCAGTAAAAAGAATAACGTGATGCATACTATGTTTCATTAATTATTATTATTATTGTGAAAATTGCCTCCTTCAACTCTCATTAAACAAATGCCCACGGTCAGTACTGAAACAAAACAATATCAAGCAATACAATCTAATTTTGGGGTTTGCTATAATTGAACCCCAATTCCCATTACAGCCCAATCAAAACATTACCAAGCCTCCTCTTCAACCAAGCACAAATATATAAACACATATCTTTCCTTCTTTTATCCCCTCTCAATCGCTTTTATTTCCATTTATTCCAGTCTTTCGTTTACATCAAGAAAAGCCAAATATTTCAATATCCCATCGTCTTGCATTTCAACTAAAATAGAAAATTATTGCGAGAAAAAACTCACAGTTGAATTGTGACAAATGATCTTCTCCAAAGTATGTCTCAACTCAAGCAAACCTCTAGCCGCGGAAGTCGACAAATCACACCCCCTAAGCTCCAACACCTTCAATCTCCCAAAAGGAAGCAAAGAAAGCGGCGTAGGATCACGAACAGGAGGAGGCAAAACAGAAACAACCTGAAGCGACGTAAGCAACCTAAGAATACGACGGAGCTGTTCAAGTGCACGGTGATCTCCAAGGTCAGAAACGTAAGCGCGAAGATAGTCAACAGGCGCACCAGAAAGAAGATTCTCGAGCTCGTGAAGTGCCTCGAGCCTGGATTGCACGTAGTGAAGACCAGCAGGATTAAGCTTAAGAACTAAGGAGCCCTCGATCAAAGGGCCCGCTTGGTGTTCGACGAAATGGACGAGCTTCTCAAGGTATCGATCTCCGGTAACAATCGCCATGGAGGAGAGCGATCTGTGAAGTAGAAATTAGAGACATAAGAGAGAAGGAGAAGGGTTTAGAGGGAGAAGGGAGGCTTGGGAGGGATTGGAGAGAAGAAAGAAATGGCCATGGCACTCGGCAGGCTTATGGCTAAGAGACAGATGGGACGGTGATTAGCTGTAGGTGTAAAGTAATGATTGGGTTACAGTTTGGAATTTGGTTTATTATTATTATTATTATTTTTTTGAACTGCTTATTATTATTATTATTATTATTATTTAGTATGCCTATTTTAAGCTTTGCCATATAATGAACGTTTGTCTAAAAATAAATTTATTAAATACTCTTCCATTTATTTCTGGTGTTTTAAAAAAAATTATTTTATCTTATTTTATATGTCATTTTAAAAAATTAAAAAATATTAATTATTTTTTATTTTTATTTTTAATTTATTTATTTTTCTTATCAATTTTGTATATTTCAAAAATATTACAAAAGTAATTTCATTCCATTATTAACTTTGTTTTATAAAAATAAGGTCATCTAATTATCTTTTTAATTTTTATGTAAAAATAATAAGATTATTTAAAATTTGACGGAAAGAGTGTTAAATTAAATATTTAAATTTATATATTTATATATTTTAATAAATTTTATATAAATTTTAAAAAATAAGATCAATTCCTCTCTAGTATCTTTTAGGATGTTCAATTTAGTCACGATTCAATTTAATATTTTATTTTTAATTTATATTTAAATTAACCCAATTAATATATATGCAACATTTTGTAATATTTTTTTATTTTTTAATATTAAAATGTTATTTTTTATAATTAATTAAATTAAATATAAAAAATATTATTTTCATTATTTAATGCTGTTAATTAAAATGAAAGTATAAAAAAATATCAATTTTTATATTTTTATTAATTAATTAAAAATAAATTAATTAAACTGAAAAATAATAAAAAAATATTTTTATTTTCATATAATTAATTAAAATTAAAAATTATAATTATAATTAATTTTAAATATTTAAAATAAAAAATATTATTTTATATTTAATTATTTTATATTTTCATTTTCTTAATTAAAATTAAAAAAATTATAATCAAACAAAATTAAAAATATAAAATATTATTTTTCCATATTATTAATTAATATTAAAAAGTTAAATATAAAAAATTAACTAATTATAATTATTTAATTAACATTAAAAAATATTAACTAAGTAATTAATATTAAAAATATTTTAAAAAAAAGGTAACTCACACACAAAATGGTGAGTGAGTTACAATTGGGTTAAATTAGACATAAACTAAAATTAAAAGAATAAAATTGAATCAAAAATTAAAAATGAGCTAAATTAGACATTTTTAAAATGTACTGAGAGTAAATTGAGCTTATTTTCATAAATTTTTATAAAATTAATTTCGATTATGATTTGAATTCAAGATATTATAATTTTGGTGATGACCATAATACTATTGAGTTAAATTTTATTAATAATTTCAATACAAATATTTAATCTTACATTGAATGCATTTTTTAAGGTGCGGTTATTATAAATTTGAATTTATATGAGAATAAGTTTTACAACTATGAGATTAAATATTTTTATCTAAATTCGTGTAATTTTTATATACATTTTAATTAATTCTAAACAGATCTTAATATAAATATGAAAATATTTATCTTAACCTATAAATTAGTCAAACTAGTTTATAAATTAAGATTTTAAACTCATATGTTTATTTAATATATATAAATTTTATAAAATTAAGTGAATCAATTGAGCACATTTAAATGCTTAAAAAAAAAATTTATAACTCAGCCCTGCTAGCCCAATTAAGATAAAATACAAAAATTAAAAAGATTAAATGCAATCATAAAAAAAAAAAGATTTAGTTTTTTTACCATTAAACTGATTTTATTTGTCGTTCAAATTAATATTTATTTTTTTTCCTTTCCTTTTATTCTTTAACATGTTAAGATGTTTTTGTTTGACAAATAATTTTTAAAATTAAAATGAAATCACTAAAATAAAAATATTAGATACAATTATATAAAATTTGAAGAGATTTGAATTTTTTTTACCATTAAACCTATTTTATTTAAAATTTAAATTATTATTTGATATTTTCCTTCCCTTATTTATTCATTGTTATATCTAATAATTTTTTATTATCTTAGGACTTTTATTTTTTAAAAATTAATACTTTTCTATTATCATATTAAATTATATTTATTTTTATTGTATTAAAAAAATAATCTTGATTGAACAATAAATGGAAAATAATAAAAAAATAATATTTAATAAGAAGTTGAATAATTTATTCTTGTATAAATATGATAAAAATAAAGATATATAAAATATAAATATAATAATTTATTATAATAATAAAAAATTTCTTTTAAAAAAAATTCAACCGTTGGATCAATATGGGATTGAATCAGGACCTAGACCCGGGGACTTACGGTCTAGACCCAGACCCCTTGAACCATTAAACCGGAACCGCCGGTTTCAGCCCGGACGGAACTCTCGGCCAGGCCTACTATAAAGCAAGAACTCCATCATTCTGCAACTAAAAGGTCACATGTAAACAAATTAATCAACATCTCATATTTCAGTGGCTACGTACAAGGTAAATTCTGGGTTCTGTAAATTGATTCTCTCATAACTGTAGATACCATGATTGATTATCTTACAGAAATTTTGATGGACGTAAAGCTTACTTGAGCTAAGTTTAAATAGCAAGGCAAGTAAACTTTAATTAATCTGCTCACCCCTTGTTAGGATTTTCTTCTCTTCTTCGACTTCTTCAAGCAGTGCTGCTAACTCAGCTTCTGTCAAACCCTCTAACCGCTTCTGGAAAACCAAAATAAGGCCCAATTATATATTAGAGAGATATATGGCACAAAATTAAGATTTTAGTAAAGAGACAGACCAAGAATCTGTTCTATTTAAACTTCATTGTCTTGATGAAAAGGGAAATCAAGACGTGTTATGTGTTATGCCAATCTAAAGGAAGTCATCATGTTCTTGAAGTGCATGCCAATCAAGGTATATGATATGACATGTCAATCATCAGTCATCACAGCAAATGCACTTAAACAGATTCCGTGCACAGTGCAATCTTCAGGAATTTCACATGACATGGTTTTTGCAAATATCGAAAAAAAAAAAAATCATATATGTTCTGACATCCCCAAGAATGTTGCGAAGATTTAAGATTCTAGGTCCACAGGATGCTATGAAGTTACATCCCCATTGCACGAGACTCCCCATCTTCCGAGGGTTGGGAGAGAATTGTTTATGTTTCTACCACTCTATGTGAATTTCTAGTTGCAAAGTGACTTCCTATTCTTTCCGACATCATATATATTAATACAAAAACAAAAGGGTGAAGTATAAAGCTTTTGTAGAATATCCAATGGTATAAATCATTTTGATTTTCCAGTGAAAGAAATGCAGCCTCAATGGTATGCAAAGAAAAGCCTGCTTTCTGAATATATTTAAAATATAAAATAACACATCATATGCATAATTCATTGGCAAACAAGTATTAATTTTCCTAGACATCAGAAGACAAATCTAAATAGATCGTACCTGCATGACTTTGTTTTCATAGTCACGCAGTTGTTGAGCATACGTCATTTCCTTGTTTGACACCCTAAAGATATACGTTGAAATCCATCCGACTGTTAGGCCTAAAACCAGTACCAATTGAACAACATTCCCTGCTTGTAAAGGATCCACTCCAGCAAACTGCAGAATGCATAAGCAATAACAATAATAAGATTACGTGAAGAGCAAACCCGATGCACGGAATGCATCCATGATTTGGCAAACAATTCAGGCAAATAAGTGAAATTAACTACAGCAAATACTTTACTCAGGTGTCCTTTCAATGGCTAAGCATTTATCTAGATGTACATAAAAATAGTTTCCTCAGCAAAGAAAGAACAATAAACTGGATGACAATGAAGAGGAAGCAGAAAAAGGAAATTGAAAGTAGGAATGGTAATATAAGAAAAGTAAGGATACCTCCAGTCCACTTTTCAATCCAATGCCAAGAACAGTAACTCCAATTCCAATCAATAAAACATCCTTCCTAGTGTATCCAAAAGGTGTCTGCTGTAGGAATAAGTAAAAGATATGATTTAATGAGCAAAAATGTCCACTTCAATACAATAGAATAAATGTGATGACTTAAGCAGTCGTTTTAGGTGTGCAGATAGTTATGATCTAAGTCAATGAAACTAAATTACCCAAGATGACTTTGGGAAGAAAAACAATTCTAAAATAGCTGTTCATACATGCCTTGCCTTGATCAGAGGAAACATCTTCATTGTTATTGGAGTCTGAGGAGCTGCTACTTCTAGGGATAATAAAGTTAATTTTCTTTGACATCATGCTGCTGGATCCTCTTCTTGGATTTTCCAAGAATGCGACCCTTCTACAAAAGCTTTGTGAAATTAATCTCCCTGAAATTGAATGGGAAAATAGAATCAGCAGACAAAAGCTATTAGTAACACTGTAAACCTTGATACAAAATCACTAGTTATGTTTTATTTAAAATGTCAACTATGACTATAACCCAAAATCGCTCAGAGTGGAAAAAGCGAATCCATATAGCCAACCCAATTTTTTTTGAGTTGTCAACTATGACTATTGACAGTAAATTGTAAATGCATAGTTTTCATTTATAGAGGTGGATTTCATAGTTTTTGAATTGGGTATTGTCCGTAACAAATTCGAAAAGCAACAGGAAAGCATGTTGGAAGACTAACAAACAATAAGGATTTCTCTTTACTTGTAATCAACTGGAAAAGGAACACTAAAAAATTGTTTTCGGTATTTTTCTTTTCGGTTTGAAAATAGAGAGAGTAAAGGGTTATTTACTTTTTGTTTTCATCGAGATAGAGGACATAGAGGAAGAGTGATAAGAGAGAGCACAAGAAGGATCAAATAGAGAAAGAGAAAATGTGAGAGGAAAAAGAGAGTGATGATAGAGGGCGATATGAATTTCATATGTAATATTTTTTTTGAATTTTTTTATTTTACACTGTGGCACATATAAGGTTGGCTAGAGATATGAGGGGTTTTTGACGTGAGGGACTGAAGTGTAACAAATTATAAAGTTAAGGGATTTTATGGTAACAAACTGAAGACGAGGATGGACGTGTAATAATTTCAAAAGTTGAGGAACAACTAGTAAAAATTAGCCTCACGCAATGTTTATGCATTTTAGTCGGTAATCCTACATTTTTGCATTTGGATGGAGAACTAGAAATCCAATTATTTGAATTTTGTGTAACAAAGATGTGCGCTTATAAAGGCAGTTAAAAAGCAAATTTTCAACCAAACCCTTGGGTTGAAATTACTCTTTAGTAGATAATTCAAATTCGCTCACAGGAATTTTCATTCACACTCACTGATGTATCCAGAATAAAAAACCTAGGGATTACATGTCCTTTCAACTAATTTAAACAGAAATATCAAATTCAATCCATTCATATCAAATCCCTGTGGGCAAATGCATTACAGAGCTTAACTTTTCCACTAACTCATGTCAAATGCTGCCAATTTCTATCAATTAAATCCTCCGTCAAAAGCAACTTAATTAGCTAATAAAAATCTTGCATGAGCTTTACAGCAAGGCACTCTAAGAACCACAAAGCTTGCATCATACTATACAAAGATTGTAAAACCTAACAATTCAATGAATTAAAAGCATCCAAAGCAATGAATCACCATAACAAAGAAAGAAACAAAAATCATAGGATTTAGGTATTGCAAATAAACCAGGAAAACACTAACCTTGGAAATCTCCAGCTCCCAAATGCAATAATGGAATACTTGAAATACCCACATAGGAAATAGGTCTATTTCTGCAAAAAATGTTGCAATTTGGATTTCCATGAAGAAGAGAAGTCATCGCTGCACAAGAGAATTCATCCTGATAAAGTTAAATCATTAAAAAATAACTAAATAAAAGGAAAAAGGGAACCAATTCATATTTCATTACCTGGATGAGGATTGAAGAGGAAGAAAGCGGGTGGCTGGAAGTGACAGTGAGCGAGTTTCTCTAGCTTTATCTTGTAATTAAGTAAATTGAAGAAATCTTCTACCCCTGCTAAAAGGCAAACACTTGTAGTGCAAAACGCCACGTCGTTGAGTATGTTACCAGTAACTGGTTCTCTCCTTTTAGAAACAACAAAAACAATCTTGTTTTACGGGCTATTAAATTAATGACTGGCTCTTGTTTAAGCAACCAGAGATTTATCCATTTTAGTCAAATGGATTGAATTATCACATAGCTTATCAAATGGCAACACATTAGGATGCATAACAGGCAGAGTACGCGTGCGAATTATCCATTTAAGTCTTAAATTTAAACTTATTAATATTTATAAATTTATTTTAAATTTATTAAAATTTATCTCTAAGTATTTAAATTTATTTTAAACTCAATATTATTATATAAATAAAAATAAAATCTCTTTAATTTAATATATTTTAATTAAAATTTTAGATAAAAATATATTTAATTAGTAATTTATATTTTAAAATTTTAATAATTATATAAAATATTTAAATTTTATTTATTTAAAATATAATATATATAAAATATATAAATATTATTATAAAAATATATATTTTATATTTAATTATTTATTTATATAAACAAATTTAAATAATAAATATTTAACATATAAAATTTAAATCCTTATTATAAATATTATTTTTTTTTAAAAATTATTTTAAATTCAATTTTATATATATGTATATATATATATTACTTAATCGGATGCAATAACAAAATTTCTATCGCTTAAGCAAGGGTATGATCTGCAAGATAAAAGGGATGAGATTAAAATCCAACCGAATCCAAACTGCCTAATCCAATACAAAGAGGAAGAGACAATTTTAGTTCGATTCGAGCTCATAAGCCATTAACCGATTTCAATTCCGAATTGTTCTCAAGTCATTACAGTCCCAAGTCTATTTATCTCCTTTAAAAAAAAAAAATTAATAGTCGACGTAATCCAACCATGCTTCCCTAAGTTAAAATTAATCTTTGATTAAAAAATAATAATGTCTGAATGTAAATTTTATGAGAAAAAATTTTCATTAAAATTAACATAATTTTATTTTAAAAAATAAAAATAAATAAAAAAAATTTGTAAAATTATGAAATATGTTTGAATATAAATTATATAAAATATAAATTTTATTAAAATTATTATAATATTAATAATAATTTATTTTTATCACTAATTAATGTATCTTGAAAAGAAAAAAAATAATTAAAAAAAATAACAAACTTCAAGAAACTAAGAATGAAGATTCTTTTGCAGTCACTCAAAAAAATTTCTGGTCGCAGCTCTCCGCATCTTCATCTCCTCAATTCTCATAATCAAATTCCTCCTCAACCCTTCCAAGCTTGCCTTGTACTGTACAAGCTCCTTCATATCCAAATCCTCTATCGACTGTTGCCACCAGAACACATCCTCCACCTCCTCTTCCTCTTCCTCTTCCTCTTCCTCTTCCTCCGCAGGAAGATATAATTCACTAGTAGAGGCAGTGCTTATGCTTTCGGTTAGATAGCGACGAACGACTGAGTCCGCAGAAGGTTTACCAAAAGCGTAGGGTTTTCCCGCCGGGGAGAACGTGATGACGGCAGCTTCTACACCACATAAGTTGCATACTTCGCCGGCTTTTTTGAAAAGACCAGTGCGACGCTTTGAGAAAGCCAAGATTAGGCTCCTTCTGTCTTGTATTTTCTTGATTTCAATTCTTCTCCGCCCCCTACCGCCTCTTCTCCACTCCCTAGCGCCTCTTCTCCGGGATTGCTCCGGCGGCGCATCGGAGTCTGCCGCGGTGATTTCCATTTGCAGAACAGAATAAAGAAGAGTAACCAAATTAAGGGTGCAGAACAGGACAAACAAGAGCAGCCAAATTAGGGCATATATAGGGTTGCGATGAGAGAGATTATATCCTTTATGAATTATATTTCCTAATTGAATAGAAGTCCAAATATCAGAAGTATAAATAAGCCTACTTAAATTTTTTTTTTCTAAATAAACCTAAAACTTTCTTAAAATGTCAAGTAAGTCCTAACGCTTAGCAAGTGAAAACACACCCCCATTGCCTGAGAGTAAAAGTAATTTTTTAATATAATTTATATTTCTATATATTAATTAAAATTAAAAAATATATATTTTCCTCTCCTCAAGCAAAAGTTGTGGGTCCTTCCCTCTCTATATTAATTTATAAAAAATAAAAATTTTAATTAGAATTTCAAAAAAATTTATTATTAAACTTAATCGATTTAAATTAAAATTAAAAAACTTTATGATTTGATCTTTAATTATTATTTTCAATTAGCGACTTTGACCCAAAACCCTTCAGCCACCAAATCGAAAACACTTATTTTAGACAGATTTTATAAATTATAAATAAATTAATTTTAAAAACGTGAAAAAGATTTAAAATTCTTAGGTTATTAGAAAATATTTTTAAAGGATATTTATTCATTTATTTATTTTAAAATTATAGAATCCCAAATTAAATCTTAACTTAATTAGTATAAAATTTAATAAATTAATCATGTAGAAATTATTTCAATCCATTTAGTTTGATATTAATTTAATATGTATTAAAATTTTTATTTATTTTATTTTAACTTATTAATTTGATATCATAAATTGAAAAAGATATATTTGATAGTGTTAATAATAGAACAATTATTCAACATTTTCAAACTATGAAAACTCATCAATGACAATTATAATTTTTTTAAAGTTAAATATGTATATATATTTAAATAAAATTTACCCACTAAATAAAATTTATAGTCTTATCACTATTGTGGCGATTTATAGGAGTGTGAGATTTCGAGTTTGAATTTCAGTCGAACCCATTATAAGTTGTATTTTTTATTTATATTTCCTCATACTGAAATTAAATACAAATGATTAATTTTTTTTTTATTTTTGACATAAATAGATAAATAAATTTTTTTCTTTTTATGAGGTATGGTGAAATAGATCATATGTATATATAAAATAAAATGAATTGTGCATATTGTGGGTGGTCCTTCCTATTTCCCAACTTTGGATCATTAATTAATTAATTAACAGGGAGACTTGAATTTGAAAAAATAAATTTATATTTAATTTATACATTTTAATTATAATGATGAAAATTTATAATGGATGGTAGAGTGAATTTAATATAAATTTTATTTTATTTTATTTTATTTGTTTCAACTAACATTTAAATTTAAAAATAATATTAATACTATTAAATTTTGAAATAAAATTAATTTTGGTTCAAGGGAAAAGAATTCTTTAAACCAGAGACTTTCTCTTAAGTTTCATTTGAAATTTTGATTAATAAAAAAAAAAAAATACATTAAAACTGAATTTTGGAGAAGTCATATTATTGAAAAAAATCTTAAAAATATTTTATTATTTTAAAGTTATTATAATTAAAATTAAAAATATTTGATAAATATTTTTTAATAATACTTTAAATAATTAAATTAGAAGGGGTAGAAGTTAGGTGAAGTGCACACAGATCATAGAGAAGAAAGGAATAGCTTGTCACCATATCCCAATCATTAGTTTGGTAGCATCTTTAAGTGCGCTTTGCTAAATGTCCCAATCTTTTGTCCATGCCTCACCCATGTTCATTTCCTCATCTAAATAAACAAATTACAACTTTAATAATAATAATAACAATAAAAAATAAAATTTAAAAAAATTTGAAAGCAATAGGGTGACATGTTTTTTTTTTCCTATTTTATTAGTCTTTTTATTGATATATGTTAAATAATTTTGACAAATAATTAAAAACAATCTATTAATTAACATATGCTTTCTCTCTTCATTCCATTTGATTATGAATAATCAAAATTAATATATGGAAAGATTATTTAGTGCACTAGCCTATTAGATTTAATATAAAAAATTAATATAAAAATAAAATTAATCCAAATTTTATGAAAATAAAATTAATATGATTCTATATATTTAAAATTAAATTAACACTTCTAAATTTAAAAATTTTTATATTTTATTAGATTATTTACTAATTTAAATTTTTATAATATTTTGATTAAAAAAATTTGAGTAGGCTAAATGAAAAGTTATGTTTGAAATATAGTTTATAGTGTTTTAAAAATAAATTGTTTAAAAAATATATTTTTTATATAATTTTTAAAGTAAAAACTTTTAAAAGAAATAAAAAAAATCCCTTTTCTCTTTATTAAATGTCGACTTTGATTTAAATATTTTTAAATTTCAATTATTAAAATCTTATGTCATATGAAATCATAATAGTTATTTAAAATTTTATTTTGTAATCTTTTAAGAATATTAAATTTTTTAAATTCACAATTTTAGGCATTATAAAATTCTGCTCATTGTATTGTATATCTCCAAAAATAAATTTTTATTAAATTTTCTGTTAAATTAGAACAAGAGGAATTGTTTCAAAAAAATTATATTAATATATATTTAAATAATTATTCACTAAAAAAATTATTTATAAAATTTAGACATTTATTTTCAAAACATATCTTATATTTAAATTATAAGAATTTTAATAATGATATTTAAAAAATTACCACATGACATGTTTTTTTTTTCCAATTTTATTAGTTTTTTAATTGATATATGTTAAATAATTTTGAGAAAATAATCTATTAATTAACATATTTACTTATTAACACAACTTGAAATAAAATTATAATTAATTAAAAATTTTGTCATTAACTAAATTTTACAATATAATTATTACAATATGAATATATAAAATATAGAAAAATATATATTAAATTATTTTATTAAAATAAAATAATAAATAATTTGCATAATGTGAAGGGAAAACCAAAATTACTTTGACCCCTTAAAATAAAATCTTGACTATGCCAACTCCATGCTTTCTTATTAACAATTAGGTGGAGTTTATCCTTCTTATTTCATAGAAAATCCACAAGAACATTAAATTTATGTGCTCAGAATTTTCATAGACACACCCATATTTTTATTTTTGATAAAAAAAATAATTATTAATTATTGTAATTACTAATTTGACCACTAATTGACGACAGCTGATATCAGCTTATGATCTAAACATGCCCTAATTAAGTTGCATGAAGAATTCATGCATCTACCTGTAAGCCTATGAATGATATAGTTTAATCTCAATTGAAAAATATGGAGATGGAAGAGTGAAGGCATTGCCTAATCTTAGACAAGGACCCTCTCTCTTGTCTCTTTCTTAACTACCATTTCATCTCCAACTTAAAAATATAATGACCCATTTCCACAAACTCCATCAACCTTCTCTCTCTCTCTCTCTCTCTCTCATGGGTAACGCAACTTCTTGTGCTCCTTCCAATGGAGTGGTAAAGGTCCTGCTGCTCTCCAATGGTTCCTTACAAATCTACACAAAGCCAGTAAAAGCAGCAGAGCTGATGCTAGAAAACCCTGGAAATTTTCTCTGTGATTTCAGCAGTCTCAAAGTTGGCCAAAGAATTCATGGTGTATCAGCTGATGAAGAGCTAGAGAGACGCCAACTCTACTTTCTTCTTCCTATGGACCTGCTCTACTCTGCGCTTACACAGGAGGAAATGGCTTCTTTTACCTGCCAGGCAAGCAAAGCTTTCAAGAACAATAATAATCATTTTGGCAAGGTTCTTGGTGAGTTTTGCATTTTTCCTTCAGAGATTAAGACAATGGATCATATTGGTTCAACCAGCACTGATGATGATGATGATGATGAGCCAAAGCTTGTGGAGAGATTCTCCAAGCAAAGATCATGGAAGCCTGCTTTGGAGACCATCGTTGAAACTCCATGGAGGCCAATCTGATGCAATATAATTTTTTTTCTTATTTTATTTATATTTTTTTCTTATTTCAAAGAGATCACCTGAATTATTTATTAATTTATTATATTCTTTATGGGAATTTATTGGCTGATATGTTAGAAGTAGGATCAGTATAGTGAGTTATTGTCAATCAAGTTCATTTTATAATTAAAATTTGCTTTTTATATATATTTGATTAATCACTTTAATTAACTAGAGATGATTCTATCATCTAAGGCTACCAAACCCATTTGTATAATTTAATCAAAATTGTTGTTACCATAAACTCATCCCTCTTTTCCTTTGCCCAATTTCAAATAGAAATTTCTTTTTATTTTATGTAACACTTTAAACTAATTAATAAATGGGATAATTGTAAAAAAAATATATGTATTTTTTAAATTTTGTAATTTAATTTCGAACAACATTAATAATTTTATTTATATTATAAAAATTATTAATTAAATTTTAAAATTTTTAATTCTTACTGATTCTACTCTATTTTTAAAAAAATTAATATATCCAGCATTATATAAAAATATAATTTTAATAATATATAATATTTTTTAAATAACGTACTAAATATAATATGTTCTTTTATTTATTTATATAATATATAAATATATAAAAGAGAAAAAAAATATTGAGTTTATCTAAAATATTTTCATTATTTTTATTATTTTAAATTATAATTATATAAATTTTATTATTTAAATTATTTTTAATATTATTATTAATTTAAAATTTTTAACCTACTTATATTTAATATCTAATTACTTCAAAATAAAATTTTATAAAAAAAAATTAATTAAAATAAAAATTATTTTTTAAAAAATAATTCACATAGAAGTTTTGAAAAAAATATAATAATTTTAAAAAACAATTAACTAAAAAAATATATATATATATATTATTTCTCTTACTCGAAGAAAATAAAATAATCAATAAATTAATTTAAATTTTTACTTTCCTATTTTATTAACCCAATCAAAGAAAGCCTAAATACAATTTATAAATAAAAAGATAATTAAATTGAACAAAAATTTAAAAAAAAAATTGAAAATTTTAATTTATCCTACTCCACCGCTACAGATCCCCGTAAGTGATACCGGAAATCTACAAAGAATCCCAGCCGTTGATGTACCACCGTCAACCTCACTGGCCGGAGGCAGAACTCTCCCATCGGCAAACAGCATACGTCCATTTACTCCATTCCTCGGCTGAGCCACCATCACACCTGCAAGCTCCACGGCAGCATCACCGTAGAAAGCTCCATCTCCAAACCTCCTTTCAACCTCTAGAAATTCTCCAAGGGACGCCGGCTTTGCCTCTCCATCACTACAAAGCCTCCACCATCTTCGGCGCCGAAGGAGCTCCGCTGGATCTCTTTTATTCTTCTTTTTCTTGTTGTTGCTATCAGTGCCGGTGGACGACGAAGCAGCGCCGGCGCCAGCATTCGAGTTCGAGTCACGTGGCTGAGGGGACGCTCTGAAAGTAATGGCAGTTAAAGTGACGCCCATGAGAGTGCCTAATGTGGTGCTTCTATCATGGAAGAAGGAGCCTGTGGACTGGGGACCCAGAGAAAAATTAAAGAAGAATTAATCATGAAGAAATGGGTGTTGTGAGAAAGGGTGGATGGATACCTCAGTGTCGAGATCGGAGGAGGAGACGGCAGAGCTGTTCGGTGAAAACGGCGGTGGAAGCATGTCGTTGGTTGGATCTGACATCGCTCTCTCACTGTGGATGTGTAGTCTAGCAGTGTAGGGTAGCCAAGCGAGTAGCAAGCTTATACTTTTGCCAAGTATTGGGGGGTACGAGACGAGAAGAGAATGGAGAGAGTCGCAGAGAGAGACAACGAAGGTGAGGGTCATGATTTCATTGATTTGTCGTCTGTGTTAAATTATTTCTAAGAAGTGATATTACAATTTCAACCTCTTTTGAATAAGTCTTATGTAATATTGAGAATTCAGATTGAATTTTTTTTTAGGTAAAAATTAAAAACAATGAATATTTTTTTTAAATATATATTTTTTTAAATTAAAAATATTAATTTTTTTATTTTAAACATAAAATTAATAGAAAAAAATAAATGAATTAAACTTTTATAAAATTTTATTTTATCCGTTTCATTTCAAGAATTTTTTTCAAATTTTTTAAAAAATTAAAAAAATATCATTAATAATTATTAAATCTATAAAGGGTTTTAGTCAAATTATAATTTAATTTATTTTGACATAAAATTATATAAGTGATTAAATTATTTTACACATTAACTTATATTTATTTCCAACGTGAAACTTAAATTTCCAACACTCTCTAAGTGTAAATTTATTTTAATTTGAGCTTATATGCGTAATTAAGTTATTTTATATATTAAAATAATTAATCAAGTCAATATTGTACCTTCAAAATGTAGAAATGTGAAAAAAAAGATATAAATATATTGAGAATAATTATAGATAAAGGTCAAGTTGAAAAAAAAAATCTTTAATTTTCTTAAATGATAAATAAAATAAGACAAAAATAAATAGGATGGAGAGAGTAATTTCTAAACAAAGAAAATAAGAAAATAGTATATTTATCTTATTTATATAAATTTAAAAAATACATGATAATTTATTATAAAATATTAGATATAAAAATATCACAATTCAACTGAGTTAGTCCATGAGTTCTCATTTTCATTAATCAAATTTTAATTGTGTTGAGAAGCATTTTATGATTATTTATCATAAATATATTAAGTTGATGTGGGAAGGTATATTCTTAAAATTACTCGATGAGAAGACTTAATTTAATTTTAATAATGAAAGTTGATTCAAAAATACTTCTAATAAAAAAAAATATCACAAAACAAAATCGCATTCATATTACTTAAGATTTATTCCTAAAATGGCCAATATTCCAATTTTCTATTTTAAATTTAAATTATATCCTTAAATGTCAACAATACTATTGTATTATTAATGATGATCACAAAGGACAGCCAAAACCCATTTCCCTGAAGCAATAAGATATGAAAGGCAAATTAACTTTGAAATACGAGTATAAATATTTGTAACAAAAGTCCTCCAATTTAAAAGTAATCTGTCTGTAAGATTCTGAAACTTTAATCAAAGGTTTAAACCTGCCATAAAGTTGCTCATAAAATTTTGCGTATGTAAAATTATATAATCTATCAATATATTTCTTTACTATATTAACAAAGAGTACCAATGTACACCAAGATCAAGATCAAATTCAAAAATTCTACACGCCAATGATCTTGAAAAGAATTCCCAATACTATCCTGAAACTAAAACCATGACGAATCTGTCTACATAGCTGACAGATCACGGATGAAGTCATCCCACATAGTACTTGCAATAGAGTCACGCAACTGTGAACTAAACTCGAGTTGTTCCATCTCAAAAGCAATCTCCACAGCCTGATTCTCAACTTGTATCATTGACTGTTCAACCTCTATTGGGGGCAATGACTCTTCAATTTCTAGCATGTTATCCTGTTCGTACATTCTAAATATGAAATCATCTGGTTTCTCCCTTCGGATGTAATTGTGTATTGCACACGCTGCTACAACCAACTTAACCTGTGTTTGTAAAGGGTATGGAGGAGCTGACAACAATATAGGGAAGCGTGCTTTCAGAGCACCAAAGATACGATCAGTGGCATTTCTCAACAATGAGTGCCTTTGATTGAATAGTTCTCTAGGATCTTGAGGATGATAACCAATGGGATATTCATTTGTGTGATAAGGGATCCCATCGTATGGGGCTATGTAGCCTGGCATATTTGCATATTTGTTATCCACAAGATAGTACTTACCTGCACCATTAGAAATATTCACCAACAACAGCAGTACAACGTCAAAGAGAACACAAATTATGCAATGAGTTCAAGAATGAGAATGATATATGTCAAAATTAAACATCTCTGAATACTGCATGAGCACATCCTTTCTCATTGGGTGGCCAAATAACCTTTAACCAAGCCACAATGTAAAGGGTACATACAATACCTTCAGGGACCTGCAACTTGTTACGCCTTGTAAGAGCTGAGTTTAGAACTCGTAAATCTGATGCTGAGCCTTCCCAGCCAGCTAGAACATAATGGAATTTCAGGTCAAATGAACAAGCTGCCAGAACATTTTGTGAAAGTAATCCATTCTTGTTACGGAAGGGCCCCTGTTCATCCACACCCACCATTACAGGAATGTGTATGCCATCAACTGCTCCCACACAATCCTAGTTATAGAAGTTTTGAGGTGAGATAGAGATGACCATCAGATAAGAGAATAAATTCAAACTACAAGAGCATTACCTTAAAATATGGATAAAATCTAGGATCTCCCAAGATTTCTGGTGGAACCTCAGATCCTGGGGGCTGAAAGAAATCTATTGAAATTGCCATAATAGCATTTAAAACATTGTTGAAATGACGACTGATGGTTTCTCCTGAATACCGGAATAACTCTTGGACAGCTCGAGTGCGGAGATTATGGCCAATGATGAACAAGAATATGGCTAATTGCTCTTCAATCTTGATTCTATTTGTATGGCGTAACAGGCCCTTGGCTTGCAAAATATCACATAACTTGTAGAACACCTGCTTATCCATGCAAAAATTTTCCAGACAACGGTCACTTGGACCACTTAGTACCTCATCTACAAATTTGGTACCAGTGGCCAAACTCATGCTTAGTTCTTTTGGCATGTAATTCCCCAAAACTCCATCCTTCTCCTCATCAGAGCTCTCCATGGCAGAATTAAGCTCTGCACTCAATAATATAAGCACATCAAAGTTGCTGCATAAAAAGATGAAAACCTAAGTTCATACTTCAAGATTACTAAGTAAAGAGAAGGAACCATGCACAAACAAAGAAAATGGAGGAAAATAAAAGAAAAGAAAAGAAATGGAATTATATACAACAGAGAAGGAGCTATATACATCAACCAGAGATTGTCACACCAAACAAATTCTTAGGTGAGACCCATGTGTTCAATATTCAAGCCCTACATCTTCACAAACGGAACATTGGATTTACTACAATGTTTATACTTTATATACATTATGCATACAAAGTTCAAGTTAAATTGCATATGAACAAAAATTTCAATCTATAATAGAACAGTTCAGCTCAATATTATATTTAATAAAAGATGGCATATATGATCCACATGAATACAGTAGTAATCAACAGGCAGGTTGTGAAGAATGTAAATCACAGAAATGTTATGGTACCAAGCATGCAACCAACATGTGTGAGTTGACTTATATATTTGATATAATCACAAAAACTAAACATCAACTAAAAAAGACACAGGCTTTCACAACAGGTTGAGGATGGGATTTCTTCCTTCAAACTATTAGGACAAGTAATTTTAGATCTCCTAGTTGTCGACGAGTACTGGGATGCATAGATCATTGAGGACAAGAGTAAAGCCCTATATTTTCATAACGTCACAATCAACTCAAAATTCACAACTGTATAGGCAATCAAAACTCAAATTTTTTAAGGAGGTACAACAACAGCAAAATAATCCCAATGTTGGAAAATGGTAGTCATTTAAAATACATTAGACTTGAAATATCAATATTTAGAGTTAAATAAAATACAAATGCAAAAGGAGATGTGTGAAGGAACAAACCTTTTTATCCCTTCAAGTTAGATGTGAAAGCTTGATGACTTTGACTTCAAGAGATTTCAGATAAGGTAGCAGCACTGGTAAGAAATAGGCAACAAGTCATTGACATCAAATTGAAGAATAGGGGACAAAGAAATTCCACTCAATAAGGTTGGAGATTGTAGTAAGTTTCAATCTTAACTGGAAACAAACAACTCGTCAATCTTCCAGATAAGGGCTGAAATACAATATTAGCCATTTCATATCCATTCCCTCTTTGACATATGAAGCACTCCTAAATACTTACTCCAATGCAACAAAGTTGCAAACACGGAACCAAGGAGTAGCAGCAAATGGTTCCTCTTTGAAAAGGAACAAGACATGTTCTTTAAGATAATCCAATCAACATGATGTTATTACCAAATTCCATCTCTGGCAACTTGAACTCTTTGGAAAATTGAATCTGAACATCCTATGCATAAGCATCTCTTTGCTGCTAATATTCCATATCCATATGATGCAAAGTTGGATTTTTCAGTTTTAATGTTTCCTATTCTAGTTAGGATTTTATTTTAGTGCTTCCTATTCCATTTTAGTTTCCTATTCTATTTAGGATTTTAATGTATTGGGATTTTTCTTTCTAGTTTTCCTATTTTAATTAGGATAAGTTATATCCTATTTCATCTAGACTTCCTAAAGTATTTAGGTTTATCTTTATCTAAACTTCCTAGAAAGTCAATTTATTTTCCTATTAGGTTTAGCAGATCCAACCTCTAAATAGCCCAAATATCCTATGTAATTTCAGTTTTTGAGTTTTGATTAGTATAATTCTAATGAGAAATTCTCTCAAATACTTTGAGAATTGCATGTGTTCTTTTATGAGATTCACATTGCATTAGGTGGTATCAGAGTGAGGAAATCACCCCAATCGAGATGGCTTTACCTTGATAGAGGTGGCAATTATAGTGATTCTTGCGATGGAGATTAGGAAACTAGAGCCCTTGACCATAGGGATGAAACATTGCAACGATGAGAATAATGTTCGGAGTAACTGATGGATCTCATAATCAAGCGTATCAAGAAATGCTTTGAAGAAATTGCAAGCTGTCTTGGTGCTTTGGGAACTAAAACAAACAAGGATTAGTATGATGATAGAAGGCTAAGAGATCGCGTAGCTCGAGGTGACCCTATCAACAGACCTTCTCCTGCATGTAGGTAATATGTTTGTGATGAAGATTTAGAGGAGGAAGATGAATATGAGCCAATCTAGTTCAATAGGCACCATTGGTATGGTGGTGATAGGAGAAGAGGCGCGGCTTATCGATTGAAAAATTGATATTCCTAATTTCTATGGGAATCTCGACATAGAGGAATTCTTTGATTGGATTGTAGAAGTGGATAGATTCTTTGACCGTATGGACATAGCACCTAAGAAACGAGTCAAATTGGTGGCTTTATTGGTTCAAAGGTGATGCTTCTGCTTGGTAGCAATGACTACAATCTAGAAAGAAGTGAGAAGGTAAAGGACTAGTTCGTACATGGTGTATGATGAAATATTTGCTAGAACATGAATTTTTGCCTCTAGATTATGAGTAGATTTATTCAAACAAAAACAACGATGTCAAAAATAGTCAAACCAAGGTTGTTAGAGTTTGAAAAACAAGAAAGTAAAGAACAAAGGGAGCTTTGGGATTCAACAATGCAACATGAAGTGGAGGAGCCTAAGTTTAAAGAATTTGAAGTACAAACTTTAATCGAATTTCCTTTTGTTATAGTTGAAAATGAAGATCTTGAGGAATGAATCTTAAGGAATGAAAATTATTACGTCTTGAAGACTTCAATGGAAATTGAGGAAGGACAATCCATGGAGATGGTGGTCTGTGATTCCCATGGTACTCTGACACGTTGATGGAAGAGCAAGTAAACTCTTAATAGGCCGAATGGAGCAAAAAGGCACTCGCTTGGAGAAGAGCAAACCGATGTGACTGCACTTGATGGGGAGTGTTGGGAATCCCATCATTGAAAAAATATGAAGTAAAAGGGCAAATATATGCAGTTGGGTTACACATTAAATTGACTAGTCATTTCGATGTGTAAAGTAATACAATTATTTATATAAGTCCGAATTAAAATGAATTAATATATAATTTGCCCAATACTCTCTCTAAAATTTAACATAGTATCAGAGTCTTTCAGATCAAAAAGCTTAGAGTTCAAGTACAATTAATCCCCATTTATTAATTAAATATTTCAGCATAAGACAAAGTGAGCCTATGCTTATTCATACTTCAAGTCCAATGGGCATTTGCGTGTTGGGGGTGTATTAGAGATATAAAAGTATTCACGAGGCTCTCACCTACAAGTTTAAACTTTTTGATTGAGTGGTTTATTGACAGAAACAATATTGGAAGTTGGAGAAAAACAAGTCATGAAGATAATGGAGACTAAAAATTTATCTAATTCCTTAATTACTGTTGATTTTGTTATCCAGGTATTTTTGCAAATCCCAAGGGCAATGTGAAGTTGCTAGCTTCAATTATTTATAATTCACCATTGCTGACATTGACCAAGAAGACAATATGGTGTGTTGGTCCTATAAAGTTTTTTATTCTTCAATATTTTAAAATTCGAGGATGAGTTTTAAGCGGGGGAGAATGGTATGCGAATTGTCTACAAAACATTGTTGGATTGTTGCAAACTGTTTTAACTCGACGATGAATTATTTTCAAGTGGGGGAGTATAATGTGGAGCTAGATTTTTCAATTTTAATGTTTCCTATTCTGGTTAGGATTTTATTTCAGTGTTTTCCTATTCCATTTCACTTTCCTATTCTAGTAAGGATTTGCTTTTAGTTTTCCTATTTTAATTAGGATTAGTTATATTCCTATTTTTATCTAGACTTCCTAAAATATTTAGATTTATCTAAACTTCCTAGAAAATAGATTTATTCTCCTATTAGATTTAGGAGATCAAACCTCTAAATAGCCCATATATCCTATGTATCAATTTTTAAAGATTTAATTAATAAAATTCTGTAGAGTTTTTCTCTCAATACTCGTGTATTGTGTGTGGAGAGTATTGTATTTGAGCTTCACTCTGCATCACCATATTAACAGTCTTTGGCATAAAATTTACAATTAAACTGGTACAAACATAACGGTGATTAACAGTTGAAGAAGCAATCAGAAAATGAACACTGCTGCTGGTATCAGACATCTCTTTTTTAGTCAAAATTTACACAAATTTTAAAGCCTCATAAACATTAGAATCCACTCCAATGAAGGGCTTACCATACCACAAAACAGGTAGTTATTACAATCGAAGGATTAAAGTCCAACAAATCATTTGCAATAAGACATACAATGGAAAGTAAGGGGAAAAAGCATTACAAACAAACCCAGGATGAAATTATCATTATAAGAAAAATACATATAAAGCATTGGCATGCTAAACCCATAAACAATAACAATGGTGAAGTAAACTACACATGGAAACACCATCAAACCATCAATTTTTGTTTCTCAAACGCTAATCAAACAGTAAGTAACTCATCAATAAGTGGGGAAAAAAAACCATCAATTTTTGTAACACGAACACCAATCCAACAGCAAGCAACTCATCAACTTGAAGAACAAAGCCACATTAACCATTTATAATCAACAAATCAAAATCATTGTAACCCTTTCTCAAAATGATTAAAAAACACAAAAGTGTTACCTTAACTGCTGGAACTTCAAATGTCCAACAGTCGCCGGAGCCAAAGCTTGATGAACCGAATCAAAAGTCAAAGCAGAAAGCGAGACGCCTGTGTCATTTGCGTCGTTCGTGATATGGGAATGCGAAAGCCCAATAAAATTCCAAACCTGAAATGGGAAGTAATTGGCCAGAGAGTCAATGTACGACCGTCCGCGTTGGCGAAGTTTGTAAGAGCTTGTGGGAGGCGAACCAGAAGTTCAAAACAGAAGTTGAAACGCTGGAAGCTTTGGTGTGAAAGCATGGAAGGGAAAGAGAAATGGGAATAGGAAGGAGGAACCCAAATGGCGATTGTTATAAAGCTTCTGCTCAAAACCTTCCAGCTTTGGTGAAACCCGAGTTCTGTAGTCGGGTTAACCCGGTTGTGGGGTCCGCTATTCGGACTTGCCTAAATTTCAATGGCTAAGTTGAGAATAAATAAATTAAAGAAATTATTTGAAAAATATAAAAATAATTTTATTTAATTTACATTATCAAATTAACTCTATTTAAATTATACTTATTTTAATAAATTTATTAATTTATTTATTAATTTATTTTATAGGTATTATAACCTTTCCCCGTAACGACAGTAACAAGTCTTCATGCAACTTTTTGATAATTTCTAGAAAATAAAAATTTTTGATAATTTATTAATATATACTGTAAATTTGTTATTCACATGACATATATGTAAATTTTTTATAATTTTGAAAATAAATATTTTTAGTATGAGCAGAAAATTAATTTTATAATTTTTAGAGTTATAAAAGATAACCATAGAAAATTAATCCTAGTGTTTAAATCAATTAAAAATTAGATTTAATATATTTTATAATTAAAATACTAAATTAATGAAATAATTTTTTTTAATAAATTTAAAACGATTGCTGTCAAGCTAAAATTCATATATAATTATTTTAATTTTATATATATTTTTAAAATTTTATATATTTTATTTCGAATCGAGTTTAATTATATGAATCTGAATTTACAAAATTGAAATCAACATTTAAAAAAAATCAAAATGGAAAATTCAATTTAAACAGTATGAAAATCTCTCGGTGAAAATATTAATAAATGTTATTTTTTTATGTTGATTAAATAAAAATAAAATAATATTTAGATAAAATTCTCACAACAAATTTTAAATTTAAATTATTACTTTATAAATAAAATTTCTTTGAATATATATATATATATAACATAAAAATTCTAAATATTAAATAGAACAAATGAATAATGTAGGGGTCACCCTCAAGAAGGAAATAAATAAATAATAATAATAATAATGATAATAATAATAATAATATGGACGAAGGTGGCAGATGGTTACAGTCAGAGCCACATTCGCTGTGGGTGGAGAAGATAAGGACGTTAAAAGGAGAGACAGTGACAACTTTTCAAACGTGATACAAAAGGAAACACAACTAACCACCAAAGACAAACTCTCTGTCCCTCGTTTTGTCAGACCTCAGTGTTTCTCAATCCATGGCGGATCAAACCCAGAACCCACAAATATTTGAGCTCAACAATGGAAGCATGCTAGTCAAGATCACCAACCTCGGTTGCATTATTACTTCCTTGTCCGTACCTGACAGAAATGGTAGATAATGCTTATGTTTCTTTTTTTGTTTCCTTTCTCTTTTTCCTCAAATCATGTTATTCAATTTCTATCTCATCAATGATTGCTGGGTTTTCTATATATTGAAGGGAATTTAGCTGATGTTGTTCTTGGATTCGACTCTGTTGAGCCATATCTGGTAATTCTATTTGCTTCATCTTTCTTTTATATTCTAATCAAACTTATTGGCAAATTCAAGGAAGGAAAAAAAAAAAAAAACCCAACTTATATTTTGTTAATGATGTGATCCAAATTCTATCAACCTTGCTTGTAGTTGCCATTTGATCTTTCTGGCCAATCCTGTTCATGGGATTTCTTTCCCTCTAGAAAGTTTTTTCTAGAGCTTGCATTAGCTTTCTGAGGGAATCATAGTACTCTTGTTGACAGTCCTTTTTTATTTTTTAATTTTCCTGTTCTGATTATATGTATGTGTGACCAGAAAGGTGCTGCACCTTATTTTGGGGCCATTGTTGGCCGAGTGGCAAACAGGATTAAAAATGGAAAGTTTACTCTCAATGGGGTCGAGTACACTTTGCCCATTAACAAGCCTCCAAACAGTCTTCATGGTGTGTAATCATAAAATTCTTTAACCCTTTTAATCATGCTCTTGTTTAGTTCAATCCTGTTGTAACTGTCATGGGATCAATGCATATAGTTCTAAGGCATTTTGTTATTTCTATTTTGAAGAGGTTATATGGCTGAAATTACTTGACAGCTTGATTCATGAGGTCCAGTGGCAAAATGAGTGAATGGTAAACCTGGGACAATGATATTTGTATGTAATTTTCTTTTTATAAACCAGTCAAAACACTGTTTTCTTTTGAAAAACACCATTTTTCCAGCAACATTCTTGTAAAGTGATGCGACTTCATGTTCTCTAGCTGTTGGCTGAAAATTATATTTGAAAGGAATTCTCAAGAACCCTGCAACTCACAATAAGGCTCATAATATGATGAATCCTTGATCCCATTGATAACGAGTGGGACCAAATCCTCCAAGCTACCAACAAAAGAACTAGACCATTTGATCCTCTATCAGCCAAACGGCAGAGGATCACGAAATCTTGGTGATCTTCTCTATCTAATGAATGGGGAGTCCGCTTCTCATAATATGATAAAGCATTAAAAAAAGATCCATATAAACTCTATTTTGTTTTCTGGGAAAAGCAATGTAGTGCTAGTTCGAATTTTCATTTAGTGCAGGCTTCTTCTTACTTCAAAGAATTTATCATTTTGAACCTTGCTTTTCTAAAAGTTATTGTACGTAAATATTGATACTCTTCTTCTCATGTTTAGGTGGGCACAAGGGTTTTGATAAGGTGATATGGGAGGTAGCAGAATATAAGAAGGGTGAAAACTCATCAATTACCTTCAAGTATCAAAGTCATGATGGAGAGGAAGGTAGCGCCACCGCAGCTGCTGCCAACACCACCCCCTCCCCCCTCTTCTCTCTCTCTCTCTCTCTCTCTCTCTCTTTCTCTCTCTGATCTTTTATGTTTCTTGTGGTAATAGGTTACCCTGGGCATCTTTCTGTAACTGCAACTTACACTCTTACTTCAAGCACGACAATGAGGCTCGACATGGAAGCAGTGCCCAAGGATAAAGCAACTCCAGTCAGCTTAGCGCAGCATACCTATTGGAACTTAGCTGGCCACAACTCTGGGAACATACTAGACCATTCAATTCAAATATGGGGATCTCATGTTACACCTGTAGATGAGAACACTGTACCAACTGGTGAAATCATGCCAGTTAAAGGCACACCTTTTGACTTCTCCTCTGAGAAGAGAGTTGGTGCTTCAATCCATGAAGTTGGTTTAGGCTATGATCACAACTACGTGCTTGACTGCGGGGAAGAGAAATCAGGTTTGAAACGTGCTGCAAAACTTAAAGATCCATCAAGCTCAAGGGTGCTTAACTTGTGGACCAATGCTCCTGGGATGCAGTTTTACACTGGAAACTATGTGAATGGAGTTGTTGGTAAAGGAGGTGCTGTTTATGGAAAGCATTCAGGTCTGTGTTTGGAGACACAAGGATTCCCTAATGCCATAAACCAATCAAACTTCCCTTCAGTGGTCGTTCAACCTGGTGAGACATATAAGCACACCATGTTGTTTGAGTTTTCAGTTGAGTGAATTATTAGTATTTGAGCGCCAGTGAGAATGAAGTTTAATTCTGGTTTTGCAGAATCACAAACGTGTATGAACTTGTGTTGCTGATCTGATACTGCCTCGAATAATAAAGTGATTCTAGTTTTATACGGCTTTGTGCAGCTATTATTTTCTTTACTTTTAACTGAACCATTCTGGAATTGATTACGATATAGATAACTAGTGAACCTTAAGCAATTGACTGAAGCTGACAATTTCATGGCAAGAAAATGCAATTAATAGATTATCCTCACGTTCATGTCTCCTCTCTCTAATATCTAGATCTTGGTCGAAACAGCAGAACCAGAAGTTGGATTACCAGATTGCTATGTCAATTGTTGGCGAGTCTTCTTTCAGTTATGAGATTTATTGGTCATCCATAGATAACCCTACGGTTTCTCAGGTAGGTTAGGTTGGTGTAGTTTTTGCTATCATGATATAATGGAAGATATATGACTTTATATAACATATGCATGTTTCCTTGAATCTCATGTCAAGTTCATATTTCCATTCTGATTTAATTATATAAAATAATATTATAAAATTATTAAATTAGAAACAAAAATTCAACTATTAAATTTAATCAAAACCAATCAAACTAAGACCGAATCAAAACTAAATTGATACCATGATTAGAGAACCAGTACAGTCTCGATCCCCTTAACAAAGTTGCCTTTTCTTCAAATCTGCAAGCAATAATCTATCATTCATATAATTTCCATCCAGAGAAGAAGAGTTTCATCAGCCATACATTTCTACAAAATATGTGACTTGAAAAGCATTTTCAGTGACTTAAAACATCAGTGACTATACAGCTAATCAACTCATGATACCAAAATGCTTAGGAAAATTGCAGTTACATCCAGAATTTATTTATTTTTGTAAATTCTCAGAATAATAATTTTGATAATTGATTAGGGTATTGGGATTCTGTTTTGTATAATAATCACACAATAACAAAATTGTTTGGTAAAAAAATTGTTAAGTCTCATGTTCTCAGCTGGTACGATTGTTTACTGAGGCGATTGAAGATGGAAACCAAAATGAAGCAGAAAGCATAGCAATGAATTCTGGTTTAAGCCTTAATCCTTGAAGATTCCCCCACAGCATGCTCCATCCTTGTATACCACTCTCCTATTCGGGTGTGCTCCACCATATCTCTACCGGACCTCAGATACCGGATGGGTCTTAATACTCCAAAAACAGCAAGGTCTGCCAAATTCGGCTTTGATCCTCCTGAGGGAATGGAATCAATGATAAATATCTTGATCTCAAACTCAGCTTTCAAATAATGAGCAAGGTTTATGTAATAAATCTTCAAGGAACAATCTTCAAATTCATGAATCAAATTTAAAGCCAATCATTTCACCAAAGCTACATGCCTCCTTTTAAGAGCATAATAACAATTGAGCATGATCAGCATAATACACAATTGAACATGATCTATGTACTTTTTCTTTTCGCATGATCTATTCGTACAGAACCTAGGTCTTAATTACCTTTTTTTTATGAAGGCTGAAACCCAAATATGGGGTCAAAGATGATTGATGACCCTTTTTTTTAGTTCATTTGGCGCCAACTAAGATTTAAACTCAAGACCTCAGCATGGAGATGACTCTAGTACCATATGTTATATGCATATTAAATATCAAAGAACTTTTTGTTCAACTATTTCATAATAGCATTCATTTGGATAGATGCACATTTGGAAATGATGGTTGATTTGAATTTATAGTAGGAAAAAATAATAAAATTAACACAAGATCCCTTCCTTGCAAGTCACTACAACTAGGAGAAAAAAAAAACCCTCCATGTTAATTGAAGATATCTGCTGCTAATATGTTTTTCTAAACCATGTAAACGTAATGAATGCATGATATGTTTATAAATTAAATAAATGCTATCAAACAAGGGCCATATTTATTTAATGCAAAGCCTATGGAGTTATACATCACAAAAATGAAACATCATGCGGTATGTTGAGAAACACAATGCATACCAAGAAACTCTCGGCCATTTAAAGCATCCACCCATGTCTCTGCAGCTTCATACAAGGCAGCACGCTCATCTGTAATGTTATATTTCTTCTTCAAATTCTTGGACACAAAATACATTGCTGCAGCTCCAGCATACTTCACTGTAATTTTTTCTGTGAAGCTAAAATTTCCTACAAGACAATCAAGATCATGAGCCAAAACATGAAATACAGATCGAGTGAGAAATATTGCCCATGAAAATACAGAAAGCATTTAGCATATAAAAGTGAAAGGGTTGTAAATTTTAGTCCTTTTCCAACATATTACTCCACATACTGGTTTTGTATAACATCCAATATGGTCTTCAGTTTACAATATTCTATGAAAAAGGCCCAAACATGCATTCATTTACAACATACTAAGCTATCTTCTTGACCCATTAACATAACGATGTAACGTATCTTTAATTCTTTATTGCAAACAAAAATTTAGCACAGATACATGCATATGATGTAGACATAAAAGGGAGACAAAAATGCAAATTCTGCAGGAAAAAAAAAAGTTTTACCATTGCTTGTGATATAGTCAAAGGATTCAAGAGCCTCAGAAGTATTGCGGTATATGTTTGGAGATAGGACATGTACCAAGTGATTATCCACCCACCTACATAATGAAGTCATTAAGTCACCTAGCATTAAAATCCGAGAAACAGCTAAAGCATGCACAAAATGATAAAAATTGAATGGCACAGTAACCCAAATGCATAAACTTGTCAGCGTGCAACATGCTAAAGTAAAGGGCATCAATTTCATGATTACCAAATATACATTCATGTTCCTAACACAAGTAGATATATATGTTTCTTATGCAGGGACATTACACAATGGTTTTCAGTATAGATATATAAATATGGCTCTTCATGCCAGCTACTTAGTACTTACACAAGTTCATATATTCTACAGCTAAAATAAAGACAATGAAGCAATTTTTTCTTCAGAACAATTTAGTATCAGCTGGAAATCTACAAAGTCATTGTACTTCCTCTAATTCGTCTTCTTGTGTGGGAAGAAATTTTATCGAGGAAACCCTCAGTACAAGAAGGACTGGATATAAAAAAGAAACAAACAAAATAAAAACTTCTAACAAATACAAAAGAACTCTGCAGTACACTGAATGTCCTCCTAAAGAAACCAAACCAAAGACTACATGAGGATCGAGCAAATCAACATAGATTTAAATCATAGCAATGGCCAGGAGGGACGAAAATGAAAACATTGTGGCCATAGCATAACAGCATGGCCCATTGCTACTCGCTATGCAAATTATTTTGTAAAACATTAGAATATGCATTGCATGAATAAATATCCCAAGAGTTAAATAAAATAAAATAAAGAAGTGCAAAACCATAAAAAAAAAAAATTTGGGCCGTCAATGAATTGATTCAATGAATTGATTCAATGAAACCTTAATAAGTATCCAGCCCAAAACATTAAAGGGCCCTGGAAACTAAGCTCCAAAAGGATCAATGACCAATCAACTCCCAAAGCGACAAATTCAAACCATAAAGTAGACTTTCGTTAACCAACAGTTGAGAAGCCTATAATTTTTTTTTTTTAATTTAGTTCATGATAGATAATTAAAATTTATTACAAGGCCCCACCATCTCATACAAGGAAAAAGAATCAGAAAATAAAACTACAAAAGCAATAAGAAAGGTTAAAAAAAAAAAAATTCTGAATCTAGTAGTAGCAAAATTGAGCTAATGCCCAGGATAAAGCAGCTACCAAAAAGAAAAAGAAAGTACAGAGAATTTAATTAAAAAAAAGCACAGAGAGTGATAATCACTCTCTCTAACCATAAACAAGCCACATAAGAATCTCAAGAAGAACTTCAGCTGACACAATTAAATCCACATTTTAATAACCACAATAGAATTTTTAGATTTTAAATCTCGTTGAAGTGAGCCAAATGAACAGCTGGTGAAAAAAAGAAGAGCGAGGGAGGAGGTTTACAGGTGAAAGCAACATACCGACGCCACTTTTCCTCTTCACCACCATTACTTGAGGCCAAATCAATCTTTTTCTTAGATACCTTGCTGCCCAACTTATCAATGATGACTGCACACATACCACATATTAGTTCCATCTTCAACTGGTACAAGTTCCATAACTTAATGGTTTACAGAATCTTTCTATTAACATTCAGCATTCAGACTTGAAACCAAGTAAAATTTATGTAAAATGACGAAAATGAAAACCTGATGAATCAACAAGCTGTTCACCATCCACCATCAGTATAGGCACCTTCTTATAATCAGACCACTTGATCTCTTTCTTGCTAATTGGGTTGACTTCCACAACTTTGTATGGTATATCATAGTAGTCAAGAAATGCTGAAAAACAATAAATTTCATTAAATCATAAACCGCTCCATAAAACTTAAAACTCTTCAATCTCTTTCCTTTGAACCAAAAGATTCATTATTGACCAAAGAATTCATAATCAAAGAACTTGTTAGGAAAAAATCATATAATTACTCATTTCCCATTTGCATTAGAACACCCAAAAAAAAAAAAAAAACACTAGAAGAGAAAAGAAATTTAACACCACAATTCAATACCAAATACATATAATAAGAGAGATATAAACCTTTAACTTTATTGCAAAAAGGGCAAGCTTCATACTGGTAAAGAACAACGTCCTTAGGCACAAGTTCCGGCGGAGGCGGCTCCTTCGCATAGGCTTCTTGAGAAATGGATGTGGCAGCAGCCGCGGAAACCAAAGCTCCAGCAACCCCAATAGACGCAGCTCGCGCAGAGCAGGTATTGCAAAGCCGAGAGAACCAATGTTGATGTTTGTAGGAACTGCCTGTACCGCCTGTACAATAGAGTGCCGCCTGGAGCAGGCGGCAGTTGGCGGCAGCAGCGGTGGCAGCGCCGCCGTCGTGGGTGGCTGCAAGTGTTCGGGAGAGGATGGAGGACGCGAGAGTTGTGGCTCTTCTCATGATTCTCAGCGGAGAGAGAGATCTGCTCACAGGGAAGTGGAATTAACGAGAGGCTCAAGAAGGGTTTATGTATTTCTAGAAATTACTTTCAAATTATAGAATACACTCAAATAATTAAAAAAAAAACAATGTATTAATATTTATTAAAAAATTAATTAAATTACAAATTTAGGAAAATAGAATTAACTATACATGCATACGACAATTTTTCATTTAAACTAGCGTGGTGATAAAATTGAAAAAAAAAATTAAATACTTAATTATTAAAATTAAAAATTCACGATTTAATTAAAAAAGCTAAGTTTATAGAATTTCATATTTTATTATGATATATTTTAAATTATTTTTGTATATTTCAAGACTTTTTTTACATTACTTTATTTGTATAAAAAGTATTTTTTTTTAATTTTCACATTCTTAAAGCAATTTTAAACATAAATATCTAAAGTTTATTTTCTTTTATTATTATTATTATTATTAAATAATAACTTTTATACTTTATTATTTCATTTAAATTAGTTATTTAATTCTCTTAATTTATGTACATTTTATAATTTTTCTCTCATTTAATTACATTAAATAATAAAAAAATTTAATTTAAATTTGGTGGGAGAATAAAAAATAGATGGAATAAAATGTAAAAGTTAATTAATATATTTGCAAAAATAGTTGCGTTAAATAATTATTTTTATTAAATAAAATTAAATAATAATTTTTTATGTATATCGAAGTGAATGAGAATATTAAAAATAATATTGGAAAAATACCTTTAGGGACCTTGATGCAAATTGCACAAAAACAAGGGGGCAAACTAAAGTAAACCTAAAACAATTTATTTTATTTTATTTTCTAAAACCCTATATAAGCAGAAAATGAGAACTCGGTGTTTCCGCCTGCCAGCCTCACTCTTCATTATCTATAAGCCTTCTCTCCCTCTTCATCTATCTATCTATCTATCTCAGTTTCTTTATAGAACTTAGATTCTAGGGTTTTTAAAGAGAAGAAGAATTGCCTCTGGTAGTGAGGGGATTGGGGAAACATGGCCTCTAATCCCGCTAATCTGTGGGTGCTATTGGGGCTTGGTCTAGCTGGGATTCTCTTAATGACTAGAAAGTTGAAGAAAGCGATAAGGGAAGATTTTGGCGCTTTTGTCGAGAAGCTTCAGCTCCTTCCTCCGCCGCAGCCTGCTCCTCCGAAAGCTCCTCATCCCCTCTCTGGCCTTACCTTCGCTGTTTCTGACGTGTAAGTAGCTGTTCGGTTAATTATATGTATACAAAGAATGACCAGGTCGACTGTGGTTTTATTTGTGAGCTAAAGGAATCACTTGACGATGCTTGTCAGTAAGAAAACTTGAGGGAAATGTGAAACTTTAAAAAAAAAAAAAGAATTGGGTACTGTTTTTGATGATCAAGAAAGTAGAAGAAAAGAGAAAATTATGCCTTTTGAATGCTTAGAAGCGCCAGATAGCTAAATTGGGCTAAGTTATATGAGAATTATAGACTTATTGGGAGAAAGTAGAAAAAGAAGGGGAAAGGCTGAACAGCTGAAGAATTTGTCTTTAAAATTCCGGTGTTTACACTATCTTCTCCCTAAGGAAATTGAGCAAGTACATTCTTAAGTAATAAAACTATTTCTTTTGTATCGAATGCAATTTTAGAAATTGGGCTCATGTGCTTCAATATTTGAGACAAGCGGTCTTCGACTGGAGTTATAAAATTGAAAACTTTTATGCTACATTTGTTGCAAGCATGTTGCTGCAGTTTTTAGGGGAACCTTTTCAATCAGTATAACATGTACAAGGTTCTGTTCAACATGGGTTGTCTTTATAGTCTTTCTTGTTTCATCGAAGTTTATAATTTTAATTTTTTCTTATATAGCCTATTAAGTGGCATTTGTGATTATCAGATTTGACATTGAAGGATATGTGACTGGATTTGGTCATCCAGATTGGGAGAGGACACATGAGGCAGCTTCTTGGACGTCTCCTGTTGTTTCAGCTCTTGTTGAAGGAGGTGCCACTTGCATTGCGAAAACAATTGTGGATGAACTGGCTTATAGGTATTTGTTTCTTTCCATTTCTTTTCATGGGCTGTAAATTGTGTATACACACAGTAATTGACTGGCGATGAGAATTTTCATCTGTGGATTTATCATTAATTTTTAGTTGCTATGAGATTTTTTTTATGTAAAGTGAGTGGCTATCTTTGTTTTCCCAGTTCCTAGTGTGATGATAGTGGTTTTAAATCGTGGTCATCGTGGGTAACGGAAACTGGTCTATTTGTAATGGTAACGGCTCGACGGTACACAAATTTTTTTTGAAAAATTGCAAAGTTTATGAAATGACTAGATATTGGTAGATATAAGTAAAACGAAGATACACAAAGATGGGAACATTGGTTGGGAAGCTGGATACAAAGAGAATGAAAACAAATGAAGAAAGCCTGCCTGCTATACTTTTTAAGCTGCTGCATTATTGGGCTTAACGGCTATCGTTACATTACAGTAATAATAGCTAGGGGCGTAAAAGAATTGAGCCGAGCTGAGTTTTGGCTTTTTCAGGTTTTGTTCGTCAATATTGATTTACGTTCATGTTTTGTTCGAGTTTTAACATTAAGGTTCGAGTTCGGCTCGTTTAAAATATGTTAAATTCGAGCTTGATTCGAGCTTGGCTCATTTTAAGTTTATTTATTATATTAACGAGCCAAACTCGAGCTCGACTCGTATCAAGTTCAATGAATTATTAAAACGAACTCAAACGCAAGCTCGATAAGGTTAAGCTCGGTTCGAGTTCGATAAGCTTGAGCTCAAATTTGATTGAGTTATGTACCTGTTATTATACCTGTTTTAACTTATAATTATTGTCGTAATACATTATTTCATAAGTCCATAGTCATGATAATAGAAAATAACAATAAAAATAATTTAAAACACATTACAAATTATTTTAAAATAACACAAATTGCAACACCATCATAATTCAAATAAAATTAATTATTCTTTATTTTTTTAATTTAAAACTATGTAGTTTTAAAATTACATTATAAATTTTATTTAATAATAATTAAATTGTTATTTTATTTTTCTAATATTATTTTAATAAAATATATTACTTTCTGTATTATTAATTAATTCATATTGTTAATCATTTTTATTAATTTTTATATAAATATATTATAATTTGAGTTTTTTACTATTTTTATATTTAATTTATTTAAATAAGTTTAAAAAGATTAAATATATTAGATTATTTAATTTATCAAATTATATTTTGTGATTTATATCTTTTATCAATACTCTATATAAGATATGAACAAATTAATTTGTATGTAATAAATAGACAATTAATATTAAGTATAATAGTAATTATGAAAGCACATATTTAAGTTATATATATGGAAGATGGATCAGTGTTAAACTTAAACTTTAACCTTTTAAAGGTTTACAATTTATAGAGAGAGATATTATGAAAGTAGATACTAGGAAAAGGATAGTTAGAGAGTAATAATATATAGATAGATTAGTTAGTGTTAATAGAAAAAAATATGTGAGAACTGTAAAGAGAGAGAAAGTAATAATAATGGTTAGATTAGTATTAAACTTGGAGTTTAATCTTTTAAAAGTTCAAAATATAGAGAGAAAGAAGAGAAGAGAGAGAGAGAGATGAATTCATGTTTTAAATCGTACGACCACCGCCAAAATTGCGTAATTAAGTTCTGATTTATTTAGTACTTTAATACAGATAAAATAGTTCAAATTAATTTTTATGTATTTACTATATATATATATATATATATATATATATATATATATATATATATACACTCAACTCAACTCAATTAAGCCTTTATCCCAAAGATTTGGGGTCGACTATATGGATTCGCTTTCTCCACTCTAAACGATTTTGGGTTAAATCCTCAGAAATGTGTAATGCTTCTAGGTCATGTTGTACTACTCTCTTCGAAGTCAATTTAGGTCTACCCCTTTTTTTCTTTCTATCCTCTAACCTAATGTGCTCTACTTGTCTAACTGGAGACTCCATATGTCTACGCTTCATGTGACCAAACCGTCTCAATCTCCCTTCTCTCAACTTATCTTCAATTGGCATCACTCCTACCTTTTCTCTAATACTCTCATTACGGACTTTATCTAGTCTAGTATGGCCACTCATCCACCTTAACATTCTCATCTCTGCAACTTTTATCTTAGATGCATAGGACTCTTTCATTGCCCAACACTCACTACCATATAACATAGCCGGTCGTATGGCTGTACGGTAAAATTTTCCTTTTTATTTATTGGGAATCTTACTATCACATAAAACTCCCGTGGCACGTCTCCACTTCAACCATCCGGCCTGAGCCTAGATATTTAAGGTGATTATTTTGGGACAGTACCACTCCATTCAAATTTACTCATTCCCTATTACCAGTTTGGCCTTCACTGAACTTGCAATGCATGTATTCTGTCTTCGTTCTACTTAACTTAAAACCCTTTGATTCTAGAGTATTTCTCCAAAGCTTTAGCTTTCTATTGACTCCTTCTCGTGTCTCATCTATCAGAACAATATCATCCGCAAACAACATGCACCAAGGAATACTCTCTTGTATATGTTTCGTCAATTCATCTAAAATTAATATAAAAAGGTAAGGGCTTATGGCTGATCCCTGGTGTAATCCAATTGAGATCGGAAAATCTCTTGTGTCCCTCCACTGTGTGCACAATAGTAGTTGCTCCTTCGTACATATCTTTCAACACTTATATGTACCTAAGAGATACCCTCTTTTGTTCTAACACATTCTATAAGACATCTTTTGGAACACTATCATAAGCCTTCTCCAAATCAATAAAAATCATGTGTAGATCTTTCTTCACATCTCTATATTTCTCCATCAAGCTTCTAATGAGAAAGATCGTATATATAATATTTTAAATTTATTTCTCATATAAAATTAACTTCATTTTTTGTGAAAATTATATTTAAAATACAAATAATTATATTTTATAAATGCACTTTTTATTTTGATTATATCGTAAATTTATATAATAATATAATATTTAATAATATATTATTTTATTATATTGGAGCCATATATTTAATATTCTGATTTTATTTTTATACAAATTAACTTTATTTAAAAAAATAAATTACAAATAATTATATTTTATATATTAATTATATTATAAGACATACGGAGGCTCCAGTTAGACAAGTAGAACACATTAGGCTAGAGGATAGAAAGAAAAAAAGGGGTAGACCTAAATTGACTTGGAGGAGAGTAGTACAGACTTATTAAGCATTACACATTTACACATTTTAAAAAAAAAAAAAAAAAAAAAAAAAAAAAAAATCCATATAGCCCATATTTTTTTTTTTTTTTGTTTTGTTTGAGTTGTTGAGTTGAGTTGAGTTGAGTATTAATTATATTATAATTTTAAATAATATATTTTTATGTATTTTTTTAAACCAATCATAAATAAAATAAATATATTTACAACATTATAAATTACAATTACTAATATAAATGTTTTTGTAAACGAACTAGTTTACGAGCTTATGAATGAACTTTAAAACGAGCCTATTTACAAACTTATTAACGAGCTAGTTTACGAATCTGTTTAACGAGTCAGATCACGATACTGTTCAACTAGCTAGATCGCGAGCCTGTAAACGAGCCCAGCTCAATTTCGAGTTCGAGCTTGAGCCAAATACTGCCAAGTTCGAGCTCAGCTCGTTTATTAAATGAACTTAAAATTCGAGTTCGAGCTTAACTCGTTTAGAAATGAGCTTTTATTGAGCCGGGTTTCGAGTAGCTTACGAGCGGCTTGGTTCATTTATATCCCTAATAACAGCCTTTACCCATGCAAATCAAGAAATGCCTTTAAATAATGGCCTAACAGGTAAAGGCCTTAGAAACCTGTAAATAACGGCCGCTTTTAAAACCTTGTTACTGATGATAGCTTTATTAATACCAATATGAGTTTATTTTTTGTGCTTTCTTCTATTTAGTGGATGTCAGTTCTTCTGAGAATGCTTTATTTTCAGTATAAATGGAGAAAATAAGCATTATGGTACACCGACCAATCCAGCAGCACCTGCATATGTACCAGGTGGATCTTCTAGTGGAGCTGCTGTTGCTGTAGCTGCTAAACTTGTTGATTTCTCTTTAGGTAAGCTTCTTTTTTGCTTTCTAGGCTGTGTGAGAATTTCAGAAGTCTTGTAAAGAAGCATTATTTTGTTGAAAATTGGCTGTTTCTTGGGCCATTTTAATGCTTTATCAACGTCTCTTTATTGACTAATAAATAGAGAGAGAGAGAGAGAGAGAGAGATTCCTAACTTTGATAACATTGATGTTTATGAGATACTGTTGGTTGCTTTATGGTTTTTATGATTAATGCTAATTATCTATTATACTTAAGCTTTGCATTGTTATTTTGAGTAATGTCTTCATACAAATATTTTATGGCAGGTGTTGATACTGTTGGTGGTGTTAGAATACCTGCTGGATTTTGTGGCATTATAGGATTCCGACCGTCATATGGAGCCATCCCTCACTTTGGGATTTTACCTGTCTCGACAAGTCTTGACACTGTTGGTATGTGTGCATGGCAATTTGTGACATATCCTGATGTGCTACCATATAACTCTAAAAATGAAAGTTAAGAATCATGTTTCTGGTTCTTGTTCTATATTTTGATTGAGGTTAAGAGATAGATGATTATGTCGACTATCCTATGCTTTGTTTTCTTATGGTAACACCTAATAATAAGCCATTTGGATTGTTGATTGAAAATTCTTAAGTTTTTTCTTTTTGAAGAAGAGAGCTAAATTGATTTCTAATTTGCTTCATGTGCTATATGCTTTTATAAGCATCAGTAAAAATAAAGTATAGATCTATGCTGAGTATGATTTTTGGTTTCACTGGAAAAAAGGCTTTAAGTGACCTGAACACTTTTTTACATAGTTTGATCTAACCACTTAGTTGGGATTGATATTTGACTGGCTAAATTCTCCTAGGTTGCTTTTAGATTTAAATTTTTTAAATCCTAGGACAAGTAAGGGTGTGACTTGTAAAAAGGAGAAAAATAGACTTCTCTAACCAATTCCTTAAGGACATACATTAAATGACACCTTTTTGATAATTGATATGTTACAATTTTGAATTGAAGGGTGGAGGTGAATGAGTGGGCTAGAGACAAGAGTTCATGAAGTATGAAGATTGGGCTTACTTGGGCTTGGACTAACCATTGCGAAAAGGTTAGAACTAACTAACTAGTTAGTTGATTCTTGACCCTTATAAACCCCTTCAACTTTATGTTTCTTTTAGATGTGGGACTCTTAATAGTAGATATTTGAAATTTACCTTCAAACAATTTTTAGTCTATATATTCATGAAGTTAAATCTCCTTTCAATGAATCTACCTAACTAAAAAAAAAAATCTATGGCCTTGTTTAGTGAAAACATGCTTATTTATTGAGAAATTATTTAGTGGGAAGTTGCAATGGCTATTGTTTGATTCACTTTCCTTTTTCTGGGAGAGCACAAATATTTTCTTTGTTTCACTTACCTCCTTTGTAGGAACTAGGAAGTATATTCCTTTCTATCTTATATAAATTTAGGAAAGAATTCAAATAGTACGTTGGGTGCTTTTGTCCACTTGGGAAGTTGAACTTACCCCTCATTAAGTTACTTCCTTTCAACTGCGGAAGTCGAGTGGTCAAAGGGAAGTCCTACTTCCCCTTGATTTTGTGGGAGAGAGTTGTGGAGCATCGACTACGTCATGATACTTCTATCTCTCTCAATCAATTTGGTTTCATGCCCGGTCGTTCAACTATGAAAGCGATCTTTCTCATTAGAAGCTTGATGGAGAAATATAGAGATGTGAAGAAAAATCTACACATGGTTTTTATTGATTTGGAGAAGGCTTATGATAGTGTTCCAAGAGAGATCTTATGGAATGTGTTAGAACAAAAGAGGGTATCTATTAGGTACATACAAGTATTGAAAGATATGTATGAAGGAGCAACAACTATTTACACCAAGGATCAGCCATAAGCCTTACCTTTTTGATGAACTGATTTAAACATATACAAGAGAGTATTCCTGGTGTGATGTGTTTGCGATGATATTGTACTTCTATCTCTCTCAATCAATTTGGTTTCATGCCCGGTCGTTCAACTATGAAAGCGATCTTTCTCATTAGAAGCTTGATGGAGAAATATAGAGATGTGAAGAAAAATCTACACATGGTTTTTATTGATTTGGAGAAAGCTTATGATAGTGTTCCAAGAGAGATCTTATGGAATGTGTTAGAACAAAAGAGGGTATCTATTAGGTACATACAAGTATTGAAAGATATGTATGAAGGAGCAACTACTATTGTGCGCACAGTGGAAGGGGACACAAGAGATTTTCCGATCTCAATTGGATTACACCAAGGATCAGCCATAAGCCCTTACCTTTTTACATTAAGTTTAGATGAACTGACGAAACATATACAAGAGAGTATTCCTTGGTGCATGATGTTTGCGGATGATATTGTTCTGATAGATGAGACACGAGAAGGAGTCAATAGAAAGCTAGAACTTTGGAGAAGTACTCTAGAGTCAAAGGGTTTTAAGTTAAGTAGAACGAAGACAGAATACATGCATTGCAAGTTCAGTGAAGGCCAAACTGGTGATAAGGAAGGAGTTAGTTTGAATGGAGTGATACTGCCCCAAAGTAATCACTTTAAATATTTAGGCTCAGTCCTTCAAGTAGATGGGGGATGTGAGGAGGATGTTAGTCATAGGATTAAAGCCGGATGGTTGAAGTGGAGACGTGCAACGGGAGTTTTATGTGATCGTAAGATTCCCAATAAATTAAAAAGAAAATTTTACCGTACAGCCATACGACCGGCTATGTTATATGGTAGTGAGTGTTGGGCACTGAAAGAGTTGTATGCATCTAAGATAAGAGTTGCAGAGATGAGAATGTTAAGGTGGATGAGTGGCTATACTAGACTAGATAAAGTCCGTAATGAGAGTATTAGAGAAAAGGTAGGAGTGGTGCCAATTGAAGATAAGTTGAGAGAAGGGAGATTGAGGCGATTTGGTAATGTGAAGCGTAGACATACGGAGGCTCCAGTTAGACAAGTAGAGCACATTAGGTTAGAGGATAGAAAGAAAAAAAGGGGTAGACCTAAATTGACTTGGAGGAGAGTAGTACAACATAACCTAGAAGCATTACACATTTCTGAGGATTTAACCCAAAATCGTTCAGAGTGGAGAAAGTGAATCCATATAGCCGACCCCAAATTTTTGGGATAAAGGCTTAGTTGAGTTGAGTTGAGTTGTGAATCCTCATCCATCCAAGCATACCTTTAGATTGAATTTATCTATTCTACTCTTGCTCTGATAATAACCATTTTGTCTTTTTTAAGTCCAAGCTGAATTACACCTATGGTGGATATGAGTACCAGTGAACACAAATGAATTGGCTGTGACTGAGACATAAAATGGTCTTACATTTAGTGTGGGCAAATAACCTTTTATCAATCAGTCTGTTTGGGACCTTCCAAGTCTCATTTTGAATGTTCTTATAGTTTATAGAAATTATGTAATAGTGATCAAAGTAGAATATAAGTTTGAAGTTGAATCCCATGTATATTTGCACAATCTGTTGATAAAAGTTAACATTATGCATTCATGTGTAATATCTTCTCAAAAATTGCACAACATACATCAGCCCTGTTGTTTTACATTAAAAAATATGGGTTGAATTTACGGTTTGGAATGCATTCTCATCCCTGAACTTATTCAATTTAACCTGTTACACCTTTAAACCATTCAAGAAGCCTGTTACACCCCCCTGAACATGCAAATTTCATAACAATTAAGTACAATTTTTACCCTTGTCAAAATGGATAGTTAAGAATGCTGGGACTTTGGTATGCAGTTGCCCTTTCAATATCTTATGGTGATGGCTGTCTGAAATTATTTTTGCAGGATGGTTTGCCAAGGATCCAAATGTTATGCGTCGTGTTGGACATGTGCTCTTGCAACTGCCTTTTGGAGTTCAACGAAATCCGAGGCAAATTATAATAGTTGATGATTGTTTTCAACTACTAAAGATTCCTGTTGACAGGGTTGCGCAGGTGGTGATTAAATCCACTGAGAAGCTTTTTGGAAGTACGTCTTGCTTCTGGCCATGAGTATTTGTCTAAATCATTTTTGGTTGTTGTTGTTGTTGCAATATATTATGACCTTTTAGTGTTCAAAATGGAATTTGCCTAAATTATAACTGTGAAATTTTTTCAGGACAAGTATTGAGGCATGAAAATCTTGAGGATATTCTCTCTTCTAAAGTTCCAAGCTTAAAACAGTTCCATGACAAAAAAACAAATAGTGAACTTAGTACTTCTTCAATAAGATTGCTAGCCAATATTTTGCAGCTTCTGCATAGGTGAGCTTTCTTATTTCATGACTGAATCCTGTATTATTGGAAATTTTGCTTTGCAAAAGCTGAGAAGAGGCAACTTCCAAGTGATAATTTGGCATTGGTGGCGTAGATGCTCCATTTACTGCTAGCTTTATGGAGCTGTCTTCTTTTTTCCATTTTCTTCTGAGATTAAATAATGTGAAGAAGTCTTTGTGACTAGGGACCTTTGCTTTTGGCATTTCAAGGAACATAAACTTTTGACAAACCTGCTTCTTGACAGGACGGTTTTATTCACCTTAATGGAGTCAGGTAGGGGTATTCAATGGGTTAGGAAAACTGGCAATCTCTAAATTAGGACACTTGTTTTTGTAAATTTGCATAAAACTTTGAAATTACATAAAACAGTTATGACTTCTGATCTAAAATTATAAAAACCCTAGAGCAGCAGTTAATTTGGTCGAATAAACGTAAATATACAACTTCAAACCAACAAAAAACTAGTCATTAGTGTTGCAAATATATATGAAGTCTAGACCACAATTCTGAATTTCTTCAAGTCCTTAAAAGCATGCTTACTTTAAATAGTATTTCTTCTCTAGTTTCATCTCTACCTACCAATTTAGTTTTTATGAAAAATTGCAGAAAAAAATATTTACCCATGGAAGATAGAGACATTTTCTCTTAGTAAAAAAGCTGGAGCAAGTAAACATGTATGCAGATTTCCATTGAAATTTGGAAAACGTTATTTTTCAGTTTTTCAAATGTTAAATTGAAAACTAGGAAAGCTATTAAAATCAATTTTCCAAAGTCTGTGAAATTGGAATGATGAGAAACAAGGTTTTCTTGGATAACAGATTCCATTTCTTTACTGGTAATTACATTTTCTAATTATTTTCTTGCAAGTTTTCTAGATCTAAATGCACTGTAAATTTCCTTTCTTTTCAGACCCCTCTTTTGCAATGATGTTGTCCTTACTTATCTAAAGAAAGCCTATGCTTGATTCAAGAGAAGTTTTAGTGGTTGTTGGAGAATTAGCGAATTTCCATGCAGAAGAGACAATCACAATTGTGAAAATGTAGGCTGGTTATTTAGGCTAGATTTATGGTTTATGTCAGGTTCTTAGCTCATGAACCCTACTCAGCTACCAGCCTACCATCTCAATCAGTAATTGCAGAACAGAAGAAGAGTAGAAGAGAAGAGGGATAAAGTGACTGCCAACTACTATTCTTCTAACCACTTAACTATATCAGCTAATTCAACTCTTCCCTTAGTCGTAACAGTTTATTAGAAAGCTAGAGAATAGAAAATCAGATTAACAACCAGAATTTGTAACCTAAGAGTAGCTACACACCAAAATAAATTATGGGTGCCGTTTACAGTGTAGTTAAGGCACTGTGAATTGAATTGGATTGGTAAGTGAAGAAATATGCTTGGATTGAACATTTGAAGGGTCTCATAGGCATCACAGCTTGGATGAATTGCATCACGCAATCCAAGAATAACCGTTGCAGGTTTTGGACTTCTATAATTAACCCCGTTCTTGTGAAGATTTGGACTCTGAGTAAAGAAAACTAAAGGGATTAATGATATTTGCCAAGGCTGAGTAAGTCTTGGAATTTAATTTCAAGATGATGACTTTGTTGTCATGTTCACTTTCATGATGTAGGAGTTTTATTTAGATCATGCAGAGAAGGTTTGGCTGTTGATTTTGTTTTACTTTTAGCTTGATGCTATTTTTGGATAATGTGTTTGTCTGGATCTTTTGACAGATATGAATTCAGATATAATCACGAGGAATGGATTAATGTGGAGAAGCCTAATCTGGATATCTCTGCGCAAATAAATGAAATCTTAGAGATAACAGATACAGATATTGGAATTTTTAAATCCATCAGCAATGAATTACGTGCAGCCATTGACTCACTTCTAAAGGTAATGTTTGTGGCTAGTTGTGGAAATTGTCATTATGACCCATATGATTTGTTCATATATATATATATATATATATATATATATAGAGAGAGAGAGAGAGAGAGAGAGAGAGAGAGAGAGAGAGAGAGAGAGAAGCAAATTAAAAACCAGATTTGTTGCCTTGAGTAGCTAGGGACTAAAATAAATTATGGGTGCCAATTACGGTGTAGTTAAGGCACTGTGAATAAGAGAATGAATGTCTTCACCCTTATATATTTGGAAGTCATGTTTGCTCAATTATATTGCTTATTTGACCACAATTGATCCAGGATTGAATTCAACTACCTGACAAAAGGTGGGTTATTTAGGGTCTTTAAGAATGCTAGGTCTCTTTATGCTGAAATGACTAAGACAAGGGAAAAAAAAGAAGGATTTGAAGCACGAAAAAAACAAGAAGTTATGGATTTGCATGTTACTTGGGGAAACATCATTCTTTTCATCTTTTATAAAGAAAACATCAAAATCATAAGTAGTCTGAAACCTAAAACATCATATAAGATACTATAGTTTGTTCTTTTCCCCATCTATTATGTATTTTGAAATTTTAAAATTCCCGTGGCACTTGGTAGCTGGTATGCTCTTTTGCCAGGGCTGACGGCTTCTAAAACATTATTTTCTTTTTGTTTCCATAGATAAAGAACATTTATATCATGTACTGCATGAGGGTAAGCATTTGTGCAACGGTGAGGTTGTGTCATGTTGGCTTGGAGGTTATGGGTCTAACCAGGGAAGCTTCTTCCTTGCATTGCAAGGAAAGGGCTCTACATGTAAAACCCCCTTTAGACTGTGCGATGTGGGAAGTGTTGAGGCACACCCTATATCGTGGTTGTTAATGGTGTGCCTCAGGTGCAAGGCCTACAGGGCTCCAGCCCTAGTGCCTCTACAGTTGGAAGGCAGGCGAAGTCTATCAAGTGCACGCCTTCCTAAGTTCCACCTTTTGTGAGCACTTCATCTAAAAAAGGACTACCATCAAACTCAAAACTTTGTGATCTATCAGAATTGGGTGTTGATGTGCCAGAAAGTCATCTGAAGTGCTGTAGACAGTGATGGAAAGTTGCCGGAAACATGTCAGACCATCACATCTGAAGTCCCCAGTCACCAATACTTATACTTCCAAGTACACATGCTTTAAATTCTCCCCTAATATCTGGTTCTCAATCATCTTTCATTCTCTCACATATTCATTTGACTCTTCAACTCCTTTGTTTTATGTTCCTTTTTTTTTTATTTTATAAAACAGCATTTACTAATAGGGCTACTTGGGTTTGTTTCTAGGTGTAATCTGATTTTTTGGTTTTGTCTCTGGGTCTCCAAGAATCTGATTTTATTTTATTTTCTAACAAATGCCTTCTTAAAGGATACACACGCACGCACACACACACACACACACGTGTGTGTGTGTGTGTGTATGTGTGTTAAAGTCTTTAATATATATATATATATATATATATATATATATATATATATATATATAGGAAAATGCTAAAGTCTGTATTTATTCTGTGCATTTTAATTAACTTTGAAATAATACTTGAAAATTGTTTAACTTTGGTCAATTTGGTTAAATAGAGCTAACATCTTGATCTTATTATGAAATATTTTTTATCAATTTTGAATTTTTATTATTTTTTTGTTGTGCCTCATGCCAGTGTCACTCAGGCATGCTTCTACACTTTGTGCTCAATAGTAACAGTGCCCTATATTACATAGCAAATCCTTCTCTAGTCATCTTGATTGGTTACATGAAACTGAAATATTGATTACTGTTGAGATTAGAGAGAATTGAAGAATTTCTTGATGTATTTCACAGTGTTACAATGATTCAAATTTATACACAAAGACTATAGCTTTAATAGGAAAAAAAATGAAAGCTAATAAATACAAATATCCCTAATATCATTAATTTACATTCTAATTTACAGCTAATGCACTAATGAAGGGATTCCAACACTCTCCTTCAAGCTGGTTCATGTATGTTACACATGCCCAACTTGCAAACTAGGGTATGAAACACCTTACAACTTAACCCTTTAGTGAACACATCAGCTAACTGATCTTTCGAACCTACGTAAGAGACATTTAAGGAGCCATCCACAATTTTTTCTTTTATGAAGTGTATCAATCTCTATATGCTTGGTCCGATCATGCTGAACTGGATTATGAACTATACTGATTGCAGCTTTGTTATCACAAAACAAGAACAAACCATTAGCTTCAAACCATTTTAATTCTTCTATCAACTTCCGTAACCACAATAACTCACAGATACCTTGAGCCATTATCCTTAATTCGGCTTCTGCACTGGATCTAGCTGTCACATTTTGCTTCTTACTTCTCTAGGTGACTAGATTACCATCAACAAAGGTACAGTATCCTGATGTTATCTCCTATCATCAAGAGACCCAGCCCAATCTGCATCTGGAAAGGCTTTAATCTGAAGGTGACCATGCTTTGAGAAAAGAAGTCCTTTCCCAAGTGTAGATTTTACGTATCACAAAATGCAGAAAACAACCTCCAAATTAGATTCACGAGGATCATGCATATACTGGCTCACTAGACCAACTGCATATGCTATGTCCGGTCTAGTGTGTGAAAGATAAATTAGTTTGCCAATCAACCTCTGATATCTCCTTAAATCTACTGATTTTCCAACTCTAGCTTGCAATTTATGATTGGCCTCAATAGGAGACTTTGCCGGTGTACAGCCCAGCATTCCTGTTTCTTCCAACAGATCCAAGATATACCTCTATTCCAAGAAAGTACTTGAGCCTTCCCAAATCTTTAATTTCAAACTTCTGTGCTAGGCGCTTCTTTAAAAGAGCCATTTCTTTCTTATTGTCACCAGTTACCACAATATCATCCATATAGACAATAAGTAATGTGATTTTGCCTCTACGATGACTCATAAACAAGGTATGATCAGCATTGCTTTAGCAGCATCCAAAGGCGATCATCGCTTTACTGAATCTATCAAACCATGCTCTAGGTGACTGTTTTATACCATACAAAGCCTTTTTCAATCTACAAACTTTCCCTCTGGTCTTCTCATCCTCAAACCTGGGAGGAATTTCCATATAAACTTTTTCTTCCAAGTCACCATGTAAAAAGACATTTTTAATATCAAACTGCTGCAAGTCCCACTCAGGATTCGCTGCACATGACAACAGAATTCTGATGGTATTCATTTTAGCAATAGGAGCAAAGGTCTATTGGTAATCTACTCTATACGTCTTTGTGAAGCCTTTTGCTACCAGTCTGGCCTTATACCTCTCAATTGAACCATCTGCTCTATGCTTCACAGTGAACACCCATTTGCATTCAACTGGCTTTTTTTCTAGTGGGAGAGTAACCAGTTCCCATGTCTCATTCTTTGCCAAAGCTTTTTTTCTCCTCCACTATAGCTGCCCTCCATTTTAGATCGAGGTAAGCTTTCTTCCAATCCTGTGGGATAGAGACAGAGGAAACAGACAGTAGAAAGGCTCTGTAGGATGGAGACAGAGAATTATAGGAGATAAAATTAGAGATGGGATGTTTAGTATAGGTCTTAACACCTTTCTAGAGAGCAATAGGAATATCAAGATCATTATCAAAAGAAATAAGAACAGACTGAGAATCAAAATTAGACTTATCAGGAGCCAAAGGAGACTTATCACATACCTCAAGATATCCGGGAATTGAATCCAGGGATTTCGATTGATTAGAAATCTCCTGCTCGATGGCTATATCTATCCTATTTCATCGAGTATATGTTCTCAAATTTGGCCTTTTCAACCTTTCTCAAGATTTAGGTAACTCTCCCTGAGTTTCATTGTTAGGTATAGGCTCTAAACCTAGATTCTCCCCTGAAATTGAGGGTTGGGAGAGGATGAGGATGAAGGAAAATACACCTCTTCCTTTCTATGCTCCCCTTGAAGAGGTGGATGGAAATAAGATTCAGATACCCTGAAGGTAACGTACATGCTCACAAAATATTTTCGTGAAGGAGGATGATAACACCTATATCCCTTCTGAGTGCTAGAATAACCAACAAAAACACATTTCAGGGCTCGGGGTTCTAATTTCCCACTATTAAGCTTATGAACAAAGCAAACACAACCAAATACCTTTGGAGGAACGGTATATGAATTTTTACCTTGCAAAATCTCTAAAGGACTCTTAAACTCCAATGTCCGAAGAGGTATTCTGTTAATAAGATATGCAGCAGAAAGAATAGCATCGCTCCAGTAAGGTTTAGGAACATTCATGGTAAATATAAGAAACCTAGCAACCTCAAGTAAGTGTATTTTTTCTGTCAGATATCCTATTTTATGAACTAGTATTAACACAACAAGTCTGATGTAAAATCCCATGTGCCTTCAAATACTCCTGGAAGACTCCATTCATATATTCTGTACCATTATCAGTTCTCAATATTTTAACATGAGCATCAAATTGTGTATTAATCATTTTATAGAACTGCTAAAAACAAGAGAAAATTTCATTTTTCCCTTTCATCAAATATACCCAAGTTAACCTACTGCAACAATCAATAAAGGTCACAAACCATCTGTAACCCAATAAAGACACAGTTTGAGTAGGTCCCCATACATCAGAATGGATAGTCATAAAAGGAACTGAAGTCTTATTATTTATTGCAGGATAAGATTATCTAGTATGTTTAGCAAACTCACAAGCATCACATACTAACAATTCAGTTTTGCATTGTTTACACAGAAAAGGATAAAGTTTTTCTAACACAATAAATGAAGGATGTCTTAGTCTCCTATGCCACGTAATAATTTGTTCCTCAGCACCCATAGATTGCCCTAACATGGCCTGGCCAACATAATCATTCAAGAGATATAGCCCATCTTGCAGTCTACCACTGCCAATCATTCTCCCTGTCGTCAATTCCTGAAATACGCAGTGAGTTGGGAAAAATTCAATTTTGCAGTTTAGAGCTTTTGTGATTGAACTGACAGACAAGAGGTTAATAGGAAAGCTAGGCATATGTAAAACAGAACTAAGACTTATATTAGGGGTGCATTTAACAAAACCTGTTTCAGAAACACTAGATAAGGATCCATCCGCAGTGCGAACTTTTTCTTTTCCTGAACATGGAGAATAGGATATGAATTTATTTGAAGAGCCTGTCATATGCTTGTTTGCTCTAGAATCTATAACCTAAAAAGAATTATTAAGATTGGCAAGAAAAGCATTACTTGAGTTGACAAAGTTAGAAGAGGCAACTGTGGTGGATTGCGATTCAAGTTGTGATAGCAAACACCTTAGAGTCTGGACCTCTTCATTGGAAAACATCTCAGTGGTGGTAGTATCTTCAGATAGATTCACAGCCTCAGATACATTAACTTGTGGTCTAGTAAGGCTCAGCCTTTTTCCTCCATGCCCTTTAGTGGGGCGTCCATGCAAATTTTCAACAGTGTTCCTTAGTATGCAGGTTTTTTTCCACAATAGTCACAATGTAATTGATCCTTATCTAATGAACCATCTGACTATTCACGTGAAGAATTAGCAACTAGCCCTGCCTTATCAACTGACATTGAATGAATCATGGCACTCCTCCTGCTGAACATAAGAGTATGTCTGTCTTAAGGTAGGTAAAGGATCATTTTCAAGCACTTGGACCCTAATTTGATCATATTTCATATTCAACCCAGCAAAAAAATCGTAGATCCGCTCTTTCTCTACCAACTTTTGAAATTTAATAGCATTTTCAGGACATAAAGCCTAAAAGTCCTGGTAAAAGTCCAGTTCCTGCCATAGACCTCTCAATTCTGCATAATATTGAGCAATAATTAGTTCACTCTATTTCATACTATGAACCTCGTTTCGAAGCTTATACACTTGTGCATCGTTTCCAACTTGAGCATAGGTTTGAGAAATTGCACTCCAAATGGCAGTTGCACTATTCAACAGTAAATACCCACAAGCTATATGTGGTTGCATAGAATTGATAAGCCATGACATGATAAGAGAATTTTTTGACTCCCATTGACTATAGGTAGAAACAGACTTTTCTGGTTTTTGCTTATCTCCAATAAGATAACCCTGCAACCCTCTAGCTTGAATAAAAAAGAGACACGATCTAGATCATGCAAGGTAATTTGTCCCATCAAGCTTTACGGGGCTAATAATTAATGAGGATTTTCAGTTGTAGTAATCATTTTCCCTTCAACTACTGAATTTTTTGCATCAGATATAATTCAGAGAACTGATTAAAAGAAATAGTAGGCAAAAGACAAATACCCAAAAACAAAATTGCAAACCAAGAGATAGGAGTGAGTTGGGCAAAGGCGCGGTACACTAGGGATGTCGTCGAAAAAAAAGTATGGCCGGAAAAACTGACCAAGAACAGGCTCACTCGCCGACACATGTACACGAGGCGGAAACCTTCTGTCGGCTCGTGGGATCATGCATCTCACCGGATGGCGGCAAGGACCGGCGACGAGGTTCTCTTCCTTCCTAAAGGGGCGGTGACAATTACCTCCCTCAACAGACCCGCTTTCAAGGCTTACCCACACAAATCCTAACTATTTCTCATACCATGTTGAGATTAGAGAGAATTGAAGAATTTCTTGATGTATTTACAGTGTTACAATGATTCAAATTTATACACAAAGGCTATAGCTTTAATAGGAAAGAAAATAAAAGCTAATAAATACAAATATCCCTAATATCACTAATTTATATTCTAATTTACAGCTAATGCACTAATTAAGGGATTCCAACAATTACGCTCTCAAAAATATAATATCTTATTTACTTTTGGGTTCAGGACGATGGAATTCTGGTTATCCCTACAACTGCTTATCTTCCTCCAAAACTTGGTGCAAAAGAGATGCTATCAGAGGATTACCAGATTCATTCATTTAGTCTGTTGAGTATTGCAAGCCTATCAGGTTGTTGTCAGGTGAAATGCTCTCTCTTTTTCATGCTCTGACCTGCACACGCAAAAGAATAGTATTTCCTATGTCTTGGATATTTATTTTGAAACAATTTATAGATCTGAGTTCTTCTCATATTGGTAGAATTAAATGTTTTTGTTTTCTTGATGCTTCAGGTGACCATTCCACTAGGACATTATGATAAGCGTCCAGTTTCAGTATCCTTCATAGCCAGGCATGGGGGTGATCGCTTTCTGCTGGATACTGTACAGATCATTTATGCATCTCTTCAAGAGCAGGTTGATATGCTTGCCAAGTCCAAATTATCTCCTAATTCTGACAGTAAGGAAAGAACTGCTGAGATGGCTAAAGAAAAGGTAGACTATCCATTTCTTTTGTATTTCTAAAATCTGCCAATCCTTCCAGCCCATTGGAATTGATTTGGATGAGGATTGGTTTTATTTGGCTGCCCATCTTCATTTTGTCTTGCTAATCTATCATATCGTTATATTGATTTTGAGTAGTTTAAATTAACATCACTTAAAGCGAGTATCAACAGTGTGTTGCAAGAGATGCTCATCCATTTTATTTAGGTGTACTAGTAGATAATTGGATATGCTATTTTAACTCAAATGGGTTTTGTTGGAGCTTCACCATTGAGTGTATTTGGAGATTGATGTGGACTTGCTGTCTAACAGAGTTGAATATCGAAAAAGGATCCACATAGCCAGCACCGATTAGTTTGAGATTAACGCTTAACTGTTGTTGTTGTTCACCGCTGAGTTTATGTTTTTGCTGTGCGCAAATCTAATTAAGGTTTTGGCATGAAGCTTACACATTTGAAAGGCCTAATGTCTGTGATAAACTTATTTCAAGCAAGTTCAGATTTTATTGTTAAATTTCCTAATCTATTTGTGGGAAGCCGGCAAACCCTTACACTGTAACCATGCGTCTGCTGTCAGCTAATACATTTTGGCCCAGCCAGAACTGCTTAATAATTTTATTTGTTTTTAATTCTATGGTTTAGGGCAACCAAGCATTCAAAGATAAGCAGTGGCAGAAGGCTATTGGCTATTATACCGAAGCAATCAAACTCAATGGCAAGAATGCAACATATTATAGTAACAGAGCTGCAGCATATCTTGAATTAGGGAGGTATTCTTTTATTCTTCAATGTTATTTCATCAGTTAATGAATGTTATAAATGCCTGACATTGCTTTTTGTGCTTCCAGTTTTGTTCAAGCTGAGGGTGATTGTACTGAAGCTATCAGCCTTGATAAGAAGGTGATTTCTTAAGTGACAGAATCTTTTTGGTTAAGCAATTGATTGATGCTAATTTTTTTTATCATCCTAAATTCGTAATACATATGTATTGACTGTTAGAGCCCTCAACAGCAAAAGCTATTGTTGATCACTAAGGCTATACAAAGGCCTTCTGCCCTATTCATGCGTAATTTGTGTATTTATCTTTCTTAGTGTATGTTCAAAAACATTCTCTTATAACTTAAAATATTTAACTTTATTATTCTTGATATGGGATAAACACTAGCTCAAAATACTATACTCAAGGTTCACCTACTCTGAATTTAGATTGATAGATAATGGGTATCGAAGTTTTATATGGTAATGGTATTATTGTGGAGTTGAACTGTAAAGGTCTGAAATGCTTGTGCTACCATTTCTTTTTTAAATTTAGTAAAATGAGTAAAGTTTATAGGTCAGATGAAAGAGAGAGAGAAGAAAGAGGGACTAGATATGAATGTGATAATATATTAAAGTAGGCATTTTCAAGAAGTCCCACTAGTTTGGCTTTAAAGGAGGTCCAAAGAAGAGTTGGCATCTTTTCTTAAATTGAGAGGAAAGGTAAATTTAAGTAAGAAAGAGATGTTTCTCGTACTAGCCCTAACTGGTGTGCCAGTCCTTTCTCCCGTCCTCTTGTACTTTTGTAATGTATGCTATTCAGTGCAACTTTTCATCGTTCTACAATTTCTTTGTGGATTAACAGTCTTAGATCTTTGAACTTGGAAATGTTCCTGGTTTGGTTTAGTCAATTGGCTTCGTTTGCCAGCAACGGCCAATGGTCTTCAGCTAATTGCCTGATTCATATCAAGTGGTTTTCCTTGTTGAATTTCATTATTTGGATTACCATTTTGGTAAAAAGGATTTCCTTCTTGCATCCTCATAATTTTATTAGCTGCATGTTTTTGACAATCTTAAGGCCATGTTTGGTTTTAACTATTCAAAGGAGTAATCTTGATTCTTGAAGAATTAATGGATTTGGGTTCTGTATAATCCATTGCTTGGTTGATTAAAGTAAGATAAAATTTGTGGACTTCTCAAAATCTTTCATCTGGTGAAATCCCTCAAAGTTAGGGCTTTGAGAGCCCACGTACTCACCTCTTAGGTTAGGGTTATAAAATGATACTTCAGCTCCAAAGTTTTAAATCTATTAAATCTGCGTGACCTATGGTTTAATTTTGAACACTTAGATAAAACTCTCTTGGTATTTCTTGTGTTGTTTGGCCTTGAATGGCTAAAGGCCATTATTGAAAATTATATTGAAATCCTGTAACATCATTTCCTGCTCTTTACTTTGTTCCAGAATGTAAAGGCCTATTTACGCAGAGGCACAGCGAGAGAGATGATTGGTTATTATAAGGAGGCAATTGAAGGTGAGAATATCATATTTTTTTATGTATTTTCTGCCTGTTAAATAGATGTTTCTCCATTTATTATCTTGTAATCTATTTTGGCTGTTTTGGATCTTGCCAAAATGAAATAGGGAGAATGCTTTGCAGTACTTAATTTCAGGTTAACTTGACAATTGGGATTTGGGATGGTTCAAATGGAAAATGATTACCCATTTGTTGCTGCAAAATGTTATCTCAAGACAGCATATTTTGCAGTGAGAAATGGGTTTTGGAATTTAAATTGTATAATCATTGTTAATCTCGGAAGGAACATGATATTAGAGAAGAGTTCAAATTGGTTGAAAAAGTTCTTTGCCCTTAAGCCAGCACTTTTTTTACTCAAAATGTTTCACTTTTTGGGTTATCTTAGTCTTAATCGAATGTTATTTGTAGTAGTGATTCGAAAAGTTGGTTAAAAACTTGCTCAGTTATTTTCTTTAGCACTATTTTTTCTTTTTTCAAAAGATAAACTGAAGTGTTTATGCATTCTGTAATGTTATTGATAAAACATGAAAAGGAAACTTATATATTATTATTGTTGTTGTTGTTGTTGTTATTATATATTAATGTCAAATCTTCAGTTTTACTCAAGTAGTAGTGTTAAATAAGGCTACTTGTATATGGTTACCATACCTTAACCCTTTAAATACTGGTGAAACCAATGAAATTTTGGAAACTAGTGATTGACCCGCACATTACTATTGTTGGATATTTGCACCTGAGTTTAGGTAAATAGGTGATGAGCAATTGCTTAAGTAATGATAAAAACCGTTAGGGTTGGCAATATTGGACACAACACAAAACCTGCATGAAATTAGAGGGTTTGGGTTTAGGCTTATCATGTTTGTGCCATAATCATGTCGACCTGATTGTGACAGGGAAATAATCATGTCATGTTCAGGGTTTGACCTGCTGAATCATAAATGATATTCTTAACCTGTTAAAAAGTTCTGTCACGTTTTGTTGACACATTTAACCCAACATGCAACTCATAATGCCTATATAGAGAAATATAAATTTATTTTTTAAATAATACTATAACTAATTATATTTTATATAATATGTAAATTAATAAATACTATAATATAATCACTTTAAAAAATTAAAAATAATAATTTGTTATATTGATTTATACTAGAAATTAATGATATAATTATCAAGATAAGCAACTTATTTTACCATGTTATGTTATATATTTAATTAATAATACTATATATGAACATATACAATTTTTAATATACGTGTAATTCAGTCTACTTATATTGATAAGTGACTTATTAATATAGTAATTATATTAATTTAGTTATTGGTTTTTTTTAATTTATTTTATGGTGTATATATAATATTCTTTTTTTAGAATAGCATTATTTTAATCATCACTTCACGTAGCTATTTATATTATATTTATGATTTATTGTTTTGGTAACTTTTTATATTATAAAATTGATGAGTCTAAATACATTGGATTTGTGTCAATATGTGTTAAAACGTCTAGTACTGAATTAAATGGTTCATAATATTATATGTGCTAAACGTGTTATCATGTCATGTTATCCGATTGAAAAACGGGCCGTGTTTGTGTTGACTCAAATTTTGTTATGCCCATATGTTCACATGAACATGACCCCTGAATACGAATTGCTACCCCTAAAAACAATGCTCAAGCAATGGAAATATGGGTCAATGACAAAAACCTGAACAATTATTGACCGGATGAAGTTAGCCTAATTTCTAACTGTTATTTTTTAATTTTTTTACTTTATTGTTATGTTGTATGTTGGTTTGGTATTGATTAGGATTAATTACTCAACCCCCCTCCCCCTTCAAGATTTGCTCCAAATTAAACTTAAAAGTTTCTATACTTCAAAATCAGCGAATTTCATGCCCATACTACCTTAATGGAATATATATATATATATATATATATATATATATATATATATATATATATATAATAAAAGTTTTATGGTTTCATAAATCGAATCATTAGCATAGAACAAGGATAAAAAATCTAATTAGGGTTTTTGTATAATTAGCCATATGTTGCAAGGCATCTCCAAACACACTGCAAAAATTGATAGAAATTAAAAAAAAAAAATCTGGTTATATTCTGAACAAAACTGCTTTATTTATTTATTTATTTATTTTGTGGTATTCTCCTTTATTATGTTACTCTGATGTGATCAATCATAATGCATTATAGCTTATAAATGAATGATGGATATATTCTGGTTAAAAAAAAAAAATGAAGGATACAACAGCAGTTTTAACTTTCAAGAACTAATTTGTTTTCCTTGAAACTCTCTTGGTTGTCAAACAAAAGAAAGTCTCTTTCTCCTCATTCTCTCTCCCGCTATTTTCACCCTACGCAAGCAACTTAAAATATCTCTTTCCTCCACCTCTCCTCTCCATTTAACCACCACCACACCCACCACCCAAATCCCTCCTTCCCACACTACCAACACCCCCCCCCCCCCCCCCCCCCTCTTTTTTTAGCCAAACCAAGTTTGAATACAAGTCATGACTAAGCTTATTGACACTTGTTTGCCTGCAGATTTTAAATACGCCCTGGTGCTTGAGCCAACTAATAAAAGAGCTGCCCTTTCTGCTGAAAGATTAAGAAAGTTGTTTGTGTAGAAGATTGAAGAATGCGTCTGTCTAGGAATGGCGAAGTATACAATTTATCATTTTTTATGAAAGCCTTATATCAATCTCTGTTCAGCAGACGGCATAATCAACATTTTGATGATCGTTACTTCTCAATCATCTCACACAAAAATTTCTTTAAGAGTGCTTCACAAGTAGGGACGGGAGAGTAATCCTTCTTCATGGAAGGTATGGAGGTCTGAAATTATTTTTGTTTGATCCAGTATTAGTTTTTAGCATATATAACTGGGTAGTTATCGCTATTATTAGAATTTTGTAAGTATGGTACAATTTTGTTTGTTTTAATATCTTTATGTAAGGGTTGTAATTTTAGTTTTGAGGAGGATTTGTCTACGTATGATCTTGTGTTGATTATGTAGCTTATAATTGACGTTGTTTTTCCTTTGAAACTACTTTACCTGGGATTTATGATTTTCTTCTTCTTTTTGGTACTTTAGATTCTCTTATGTTTTTCCTTGGAAACGACTTTACATGGGATTTATGGGTTTTCTTTTTTTTTTTTTTTTTTTGAATTTAGAAATTCTTTAAGTGGATGAGAGCTGGTAGAATTTGAACTATTGACCTTCTGCACCATGAAATATTCATTTTACGAATGAAACAGTAATTGGACTATTGAACTATTTGCTATGATACAAATTTTGCTTATATTAATATTTTAATGGAAAGGTTTAATTTTAGTTTTGAGGTGGTTTTACTTGTTTATGATCTTGTATCATGTACCTTATTATTCCCTTTGTTTTTCCTTGGAAACAAGTATACTTTTTTCTTAAAAAATATATAATGAGAGCTGCTAGATCTTAAACCCTACTTTGTACTATGGTTTTCTTGTATTAGTATTTACCATGGTTATTAAAGGTGTACTGGTTCAAGCTCATCAAAAACACCACGGCTTTATGTGTCTAAGTGTGTGCTTTTGTTCTAGGCACAAGGCTCTAGAAGGGCACATCTTTTTTATTCCATCTTTGACAAGCATTTCGATTGATAACAAAGTACTACTAATCAATTCAAAACTAATCGTCAGAATCTCATTAAATTAATGCACGTAAGATTATAAACTTCTCATATTTTCATTTTCATTGCTACCATTCTTATTTTTTCTTTTTTCTTTTTTTTTCTTAAAGTGATATATCTACATAGATTTATGCCAAAGAAAAGGGGAAATGAATTACACATTAGCTTGAAAACTAATATTTTTTAAGTTTTTAGAGATAACGAAAATGAAGATATTGATTTTAAAGGTAAGATGAATATTTAGATGATGAAGGTATAGAAGAAGATAAAGAAGATTATGATGCTGCCCTTGATGAAGATTTAGGTAGTTATTTGATGATGGTTTTTTTTATTTTAGTTATGAGACATTAGAAGGATATTCAAGTTTTAATATATTGTTTTAAATTTTTAATAGTTTATTTTTATATTATTTGGATTGTAAAGTTATTGTTACTTGAATGTTTATTATTTTTAATTTTATAGTTGATAGAATATATACATTTATTTGACTTTATAGAAATTTTTATTTATTTATTTATTTTAACACTTCATCTCACATAAGCACGCGTCTTTCGATAGCTCAGTGCTCTTAAGCTTTCAATAACTATATTTTTTACTTCCAGAAATGGATAAATGAGGGAGGGAATAAGTTTTGGCAATTATAATGGCATCACATCTCTAATTTGATTTGACATGAATTTTCATTTTAAAAAATAAATAGCTTGAAAATTTGCTTGGCAAACACCCCCTTTTTAACTCAAATTTTGACAATGAATTCCTCAAAATGACTTTGATATTCACATTTAACTAATTTCACAATTATCATTAATTATTTAAAAAAATAAAAACATACAATTATCGCTAAATTTAGCACAAAAATTCGCTTAGAATTTGGTTGATTATCAACCAAATCTGAGGTTGGATAAAAGTGATATCTTGTTCTCTCTAGGACTTTTACTTTCTGAAATGCTTCTTGACATAAAAATCAATCCAAGCCCCAATCTAAACTTTGTAGCCTAAAAAAAAAAAAATTCACCATTATTCTTAATAAATTAATTTTTTTTATTTAAATTACTACCATTAATTTTTTTTAATTATTAATTAATTTTAAATAGTTTAAAAAATATAAAATGATGATTCTTATTATGAAAAACGTTAATAATATACACTTATTTTTATATATAAATGTTTTTAATATTAATAAATATTTAATTATTTATGATCAAATAATTTTTAAAATAATTCTGAAATATTTTTCAGAAAACATTAAATCAAGGTGAATTTAAATATTTAAATAAATATTACATAATTATTAATTATATTGTGATCAAAGAAATTAATATAAAAACCCCTACTTTTGTAAGACTGATACTCAGATTTTTTTAAAAAATAATAATAATGGAAAATTCTGTTATTTCACTATTTTATTTTATTTTTTTTTCTAAAGGTAGAAATAAGAGATAATATAGGCTCCTAATATAAAGAGTTATTTTAAATTGGATTTAATTTTTTTATTTATAAAAAATTTATTAAAGAATGTTTTATACAATTGTTTGTCAAATTGATTGTGGCCATGATAAATTAGATTGTGAAAATATAAATTTTTTCTTTAAATTCTTTTCTAAGAGTCGGTCCGTTATAATATAATATATAAATATATAAAATTTATATATTTAATAAATGTGTCATTTTATACATATTATATTTTAAATTCAAGATGCATTACATCTGTACAATTTTTTTTTTTTTTTTATCCCATTGCTTTGTTTGATAACACAAATTAATCACTTTAATGACGAATGCTTGGCAATGATATATTGATAAAACTTAAGCTTAATGTTGAACCAAAAATATAACAAATAAATAAATAAAGCCGCCAAAATGCTCATTTTATATCAATAACATAAGATAAAAAGAATTAAATTTAATAATTATAATTGTAATAATTTTAAAATAGTAAACTTTATTAACATATAATTATGTGATAAAGCAGATTTAAACCGCAATGTTGAACATATTCTCAATATGCTAAATGGCCAGTGTCACGATTCAACCTATGGGCCGGACCGGCACTAGGACTTAGACCGACATAAACCCCTCGAGGTCCATAGTAAGTGTTACTGTTCTCAAACCCATGACCAGACCCACAATTTAGGCCCAATATATATATGTAAAATAATTTAAATTAAACAGTTATAATTTTATTTCGGGCCAACTTAACCCAGTAATTATCAGAAACTAAAATTAGGGGAGCCCAGCTCAACTCTGTTACATCATTTACAAACTATTTAAAACTCATAAAATTTTTTTCATTTGTTAATACAAAAACTTAAATTCATGCAGTCTCTAACAAAATTAATGCTACTACTAGTACATGCGGAGTTCTAAATTACAAATTTAGATAATAATAATACAGTTAAGTAATTTTTTTCATAACCTGCGAGGAAAGGAACAGGTTATTCTGAAAAAGGTCTCCTCCTATAGCTTGGAAAAATATGGTGAACAGAAGTAAGCATTCGACTCAGAGAGTAAAATACCAATTTTAAGTATAATTTCTATAGCTATCTAAAGCTAATGCATCCTAAAGAGTGGAATGCAACACTATCAAAATTTTCATACACATTACATCATAACAACAAAAAGGCAATTTGGAGCACTCACACACCCAACACTATTTAAACAGTACATATATAGGAGTTGATCCCCTATAGCTCTTTTAATCCAACCTCTGCCAACGAGTGTCTCTCAAGCCGGACTTTCGCTTAATAAACCAAATGCGGGGTCCCAGTGAGTGTCTTTCAAGCAGTGTCTACCCCGACTTATCCATAAAGGACTGGGTCCCAGCGAGTGTCTCTCAAGCCGTGTCTACCTGTTCTGTCCATATCCAAACCATACCACAAGTACGCCAACGCACGCACACTGCTTCAAATTATCACAAACAACATCCATAGCGATTCATCAATTAAGAATGCAATATAAAACAAGTCTAGTGTTTAACTACATAGATACATATTTATAAGTGATGCATGGGCATTCTTGAATATATAATAATATTGAAATTATAATTAAAATTAATATTTTACTCACAATACACCATAGGCTATTGTGGCTGTTGGGTGGAAGAAAATAGTTGACCTCAATCACCTAGATAATTATATTATAGATTTATTAGTACTAATTCAAAATAAGACTTTAAAGAAACAACAGACAGCCTAATTCATGTCGGAAATTCAGCAGAGTCTCCCCTATACCTAGGACCTACTAAACCTGCAAAAAGATTCAAATAACACTTCTAAATCCGCAAATCACACAATCACAACTCAATCACATCACAAAGCCTCTCCTGGGCCCACCCAAACAGTCAACAGTCATAAACTTGAAAAATTACGTTTTAGTCCCCATAATTGACATTTGATAAAAATTTACTCCGACAAGCTCTAAAAATTCTAAAATTTTGCCCCGCAGTTCTTAGCAATATTATAGAGCTAACGCAAAAGAAATTACAATTTTCTAATCACCCATGAATATTTTATGAATTTTATTCTAACTCAGTACAAGGCAAAATTTGAGCAATGTAGAGTTTGGGTTTAGCTATGCCAAATCTGACACCTGAAACGTGTTCAGAACGTCTGAAAATGCTAGGATTGACTATCATATCGATCACATTCTGAGATGGGCAGCCGGATCTGGCTGAAATGCGGTCCCAACGCCGATGAGCTATCCTCGATCCGATTGCACCTAAATTAAGTCTAAATTGTGTTAATAATTATCATAAAATTATTTTTTAAATTTTAGAAATCGAAAAAGTTCGAAAATCTCATCAGGCAATTTGGACCGTCCGATTATCGCCTTTTTTCAACAGTATCCGATAGGAGCGGGATTGGTCCTATCTCGAAGATCTCGTCGTCCCGAGTCCATCAGTGGTATCGGATTTCTGATCCGACGGTTGGATCGCCGGAAAAGTAATCGAAAACTGAGAAACCCATATGATTTTCTTCCAACTTTCCCTCGCCGGTTCTCTTTCCTCCGGCCACCAAACGGGGTGCCACTAGTCTCATCTAAAAGTTCATCATCTTGGAAGTCCGTGGAACTTGAAATCACCTGAAACGACCGCTAGAGTCGGCCGGGGTGATGCTGTAAAGTAGGGCCCCTGTCGCGCACTCTCTCCCTCTCTCCTCTCTTTCCTCTCTCCTTCTCTCTCTTTCTGCCGCCTCCTGCTGGGTTTCTACCGCCTCCTGCTGGTTGTTCTGACATGGGAGAAGGCCGGCGATACCTCACCGGCACTGATGCTGGCCGGCTGGACGGAAGTGGGGGGAAGAAAGTGAGGGGGAGAGTGGAGTCGGGGAGAGAGAGTGTTGGGGGAGGGGGGGGAGGGGGTGTGGCGGCTGTTTGGGGCTGCTGTGTTTCAAATTTTCTTGTTTTTTTTTTTTTAAATCGTTGAACTTTTCTTGTTTGTTCACATAAGTCTCTAATTTTTCTTTAATACATTTAAATTGATAATAATAATAATGTTAATAATAATAATAATAATTAAATTAGTGACCACTAAATCAATTGTTAATAATATAAAATAATATTTTATTAAACATTTAATATAAATGAAATTTCATAGTAAAATATTAATTTAAATTTATAAATAAAATATCAATAAATTATTAGTTCAATAAGAGAAAAATAATAAAAATATATTTATTTGAAATATTGGGTTGTTACAGCCAACTTAGCAAGAACTAGTGAATTACATATAAATGGTCTTGCATAAGTTGGATTGATGACGACCTCTTCAAGAACCAAACCTCTTAGAAACCCTAACCTTCAAACCCTTTTCCATATAAAGTACAATGGAAATAGTTGGAGTAACAGGATGGTTTTCAACCACCTGAAAGGAATAATTCCATAAAACAGAAGCAGCAATCGTTTTCATTTGTAGAAAGGCCAATTCCCTACCTATACAACTTCTGGGTCCTGCATTGAATGCTATGAACTTGTGAGAAGGCACTTGTTTGATTCCTCCTCCTTCTGAAATCCACCTCTCTGGTTTAAATTCTAAGCAATCTTTGCCCCATATTTCTTCTAGCCTTCCCATTGAGTATAATGAGAACAAGATCCTCATATTTCTTGGCACTTTATGCCCGCTAGGAAGAGTGTCTTCTTCAATTGACACTTTGTGCTCGAAAGGTACAGGTGGGTACAGCCTCAGGACCTCGCATATAACTGCATGGAGATAAACTAGTTTTCTTACCTCTTCAATACTGAAAACCCTCCATTGTTCACCAGTTTCTGCTCCTAAATTTGCTTTGATCTCCTCCAGGATCTTCTGCTCTACATCTGGGTGTGTTGCAACAACCCAGAAGATCCAAACAAGAGCAGCACCTACGCTGTCTTTACCAGCTGCCAAGAGATTAAAAGCCATATCTCTTAAAAACTTGTTTGATTTAGTCAGGATTCCACATTCTGCTGCTTCTTGTGCAAGACCCTCATCTTCAGCAAGAAAGTACGTTAATAAGTTGAAATCTTTTCCTTCCATTTGTTCTTTGCAGCTTTGGCCAACCTCCTTTTGCTTTCTTGCAATGCATTGCTCCAGGAATTCATCAAAAACTATCCAAGCTGTCTTAAACTTCTTCTCTTTCCCAATCTGAAGCCATCTTAGCAGCTTCCAAATGCTTGCAGGCAAGGCATGTCGGTAAATGACTCCCTCCTCGAAATCATCAAAAGCCTTCTGATAAGGAATTTGAGGGAATTCAACTGAAAGAGAATTTGGGTCGAAGCCTATAACCAACTGGCAGATATTATCAAATGTGAATCGCTGAAACACATCTTGCAAGTCTACTTCATATGAAACATTTTCCAGAACTGGAAATAGACCCTGTAAGATCTTCTGCTTCAAACTGATCTCTACAGCAAGCTCGAACCTCTTGTTCTTAAACAAAGAGTGAATTATTCTCCTCTGAGCTCTCCAGGTATCTGAGTCAGAATTGAAAATCCCATCTCCAAGAGGTTCAAAAATCTGCTTGAACTCAGCACCCTTGGGATAGTTGGAGAAGTTCTTACTCAGAACGTATTGGACGTCCAAGGGATCACTAATCAACAAGAAATCCATGCCACTAAACCAAGGTCCTTTGAACACATAAGTGCCTTTACTTCGTTGAAGAACAGAGGTGGCGTGATCATGGATATGATCGAAGTTGCGAAGAAGCGATGGAATCATCCCAAAAATAGGCCAATCGATGGCTATAGAGTTTCTTCCATTCCACCAAATCCATAGAAAAACAATAACAATGCAGAGAAATGCTGCCAACTCTGTCACCATTTTTTTTTCTTGATAAGCAACTCTCGCGTTGTTCTGAACCTTGTACTGTCGATATTTATAGATAAAGTTGATGTCTTTTTTTCAAATAGATATTATAATTTTAAAATATGATGAGCTCGTCAGGTGAACATGTGACCCTGGAAATCCCACCTCATTGATTCATTCGCAGATGGAGACAGGAGGGATCTACATTCACTCTAAGATCTATTTTATTTTATTATCATGTCCCTTCGCATGTTATTCGTATTTATTGCATGCCGCGCCCATTAAATTTCCAGGGAGAGTGAGCCAACATTTTACCGATTAATCGTGGAGAATTAAATGAATAATGTGTTTATGAATAATATTTTTTATGAAAATTATATTTTAATATTTTTTATTATTTAATTATATTGTTTAATTTATAGTATGTATTTATATTATGTATTTATAAATATTTTATATTTTAATAAAATTATTAAAATTTTAAAAATAATTTTTTTAAATGACTTTCTCTTTTTAAAATTTTTTTTTTAAATATAACTTAATTTTTTTAATAAAAAAATATTTTTTATTAATTTATTTTCTAAATATCTAAATGTTAGAAAATTTGAAAAATTTTTTTTTTAGAAAAATATTTTTTTAAAATAAACGAAACCTAAATCTTCTTTTGAGAGAATTTTAAGAGTGTATTTTCCATTTTAAATTACAGCAAAAATCAAATGATTCATTAGTAAGAAACATCTTTTCTTCATAAATTCGACTAATTATGTTGATTAATATTTCAAATATTAAAATGTGATTTTTTAGAACAATTTATAATTTAATTTATGAGAAATAACAAAAATTATAATTTTATTTTTATTTTTAGTGAAAAACAAATTAGTTTTTAAAATATACTTTTTGTTAACAAAATATTTTTTTATTAAAATTAGTCACTAGTAAGTTAAAAATCGTAATAGTTTATTCCATCACATTTATTTTTATAATAGTTTATTCCTTATAGTTTTAGTATATGTAATGACTTAATTCCTAAATTTTGGTTGATTGATACATTTTATCGTTAATTAGCGATGAATTTTAATAAAATTTATTAATAGAAAATATATATTAAAAATTAATTTTTTTAATTAAAAATAAAAGGTTAAAATGTTAAATTATAATTTTTATCATACTTCAGTGATTAAAATATAAATAATATTTTCTTTTAATGGTAATTTATAATTTATTCTTTAAATTATGATAAAAATTATAATTTAATTTTTTTTATTTTTAATGATAAATAAGTTAGTCTTCGAGATATATAATTTTTATCATATTTTGAAAATTAAATTGTAAAGGCTAAATTATAATTTTAATCCAAATGTTTGTGTGTGTTAGGGCTTTAATCCAAACATTTGATTTTAATATAATTGTTCAAAATTTCAAAATTTGTAAAGATTTTATCCAATTTTAGATACCCCCTTCTCCTCTCTCTCTCTCTCTCTCTCTCTCTCTCTCTCTCTCTCTCTCTCTCTCTCTCTCTCTGTGCTTAATTTGTCTCAATTTCATTAATGTTGTTTAATCCGAGTTCTTTCAATATTCTAAAATAACTAATTTCTTGCGGGACTTCCTGGCTGAAGCTGTTGTTTTGGAGATCTTATTTCCATTACAAAGCTGAAAGTAGCCTGCAAGTTTCAGGGACTGCAAATTTAACACGGCCGGTGACCCTCCGGTGCCAAGTGCTGCAGGTGATACTGACACCTTGATTTTGACAGAAATGATTAGTATCGTTCCATGTGCTCAAAGCCCCAAAAATGTAATGAGTTGAATTCAAGCAAAAGGTTTGGAGATCAGTCTCGTTGCCTGCAATGTCAGAGGTGGTTGAGCTACAGCAAGGAGAAAATAAAATAGGAAGACCATGCAAAAGAAAGCAATAAATTCTGGTAGTAGAGCCCCATACGCATGGTTGCAGAAATTCAACTACTTGATTAATACCCAAGAAATAATGAAGGGTAAGAGTTAAAATCAGTAAGATATTTGGTGGAATTGAATGCAGAAATCAGAAGATAATCGGTGAAATTGAATAATTATGAACATATTCTAAATCTAATTAAAATTTATTTTCAATCATTAAATTTATATCACATTCAATTATTATTACTTAAAAAAATCGTTAAATCTATTTTTTTTCATATATTAATTAATATGTTATATAAAAATATTGTTATTAATAATTTATTTTAAAAAACTAATAATTTTATAAAATATTTAAAATTTTTTTATTTAAAATATAAAATTTTATAATTAAATATTAAAAATTTGATATAAATATTATTTTTTAAATTTAAATCCATTTAAAATCAGCTTATTTCCCACAAATAAAATCGAAAATAATTGCTTCCACCAACTGCAGAAAAGCATTAAATGATGATATTATAGGGCAAGTGAAAGTCGAGCAGTAAATTAGCTTAATTCTTACTACAGAAGTTGGTGGGTGCAGTTAATTTCGGTTGAGCTTCCCTCTCTAAGAGCTATAAATTTGAGACTAAAGTATTATTTCTTTGAAAAAAATATATTTTTGTTATTTTTTTAAAATATATATATATATATTTTAATTTTTTTAGGCCTCTGGCTTTAGTAAATATTTTTATTTTTATATTAATTCAAATTAATTAACAATTAATTTTTTTTAATACTTTTTTCTGTTAGAAGGGACAAGAACTCGATCACCCCATTTGTTATTGAATTTTAAAATTTTAAAAATATACTTTTAAGAAAATGATTTTAAAATTTTAAAATAATTTTAAAAAATTATTTTATTATTTTAATGTTTTTATAATTAAAATATATTAAATTTAATATTTTTAATTAATACATTTATGAAAGTTTGTTGGGCAGAACTGTTGTGGGTGCATTATTAATTGCAGTCTGCAGAGGCTCTCCCAAATTAAATTCGAGCCATACTGGATTAATGCAGCTGAATAAGTAAATATAAAATTCATTATATTTATATTTTCATATAAATTCCATTGAAAATTAAGTCCTATGGATTAGAGATTATAATAGCATTTGTAGATAAGAAATTTCCTTTATGGGTTTTTTTGTTCACTATCCTTTATTAAAGCTCGCTGGATCCTTGTTTTGTACTCACTAAATTGAGTATGAATATGGATATTTAATGGTGAAAAAATTATTAATTAATTTTTATATTTTAATAAAATTAATTTTTTAATTTTAAAAAAATATTTCATTTAATTTCATTTTTTTAGTTTATGAACTATTTAATAATTTGGTTAACTTTTCTATTAATTAAGGGGGAGAATATTTATAAATAGAAACTAAATAATTCATAAATTTAAAATTATGAAAGCTAAATAATTATATTATTTAAAATAGAGAGATTGAATAGTTAATTTGAAAAAAAAATTTTAAATAACGGAAAAGGCTAAATAATTTATGAATGTATTTTTTTAAAATAGAGAGATTAAATAGTTAGTTTGATTAAAATATAAAGACTAAATAATAATTGTAACACCCCTATATTCATCAGTCCGGACAGTTAGGATATTCAAAACCATAATTAAGTCATCTAGAAAAGTCACAAATAAAAATAAATAACAATTACATGAAGGTAAAATTGAAATAAGAAAAATAAAGCATAAAGGGTTAAATGAGCCAAGTTCACAGTGATGGGTAACCGTACTAGGAAGTGACTACGAGATTAGTTACTGCCCAAATTTCGTGTGGAATACTATGACACCCCAGGCCTAGGGATAATTGCGAAGTTAGTGGTAATGTGAAAACCACAAAAAGGACTTGAGAACAAACTCAAATAATTAAATAAGTGTTCAGAAAATAATCTAGAGTTATTGGAAAAACGGATCAGACCGGTAAGGGATAATTTGGTCAATTCACTGTTAGAGGTGACTCTTAGTCTAAATGTCCAATAAAATATAAAAAATTAAAATTATGAAAAACATATTAGAAATGAAGAGATTAGTGGAAAAAGAAAGGAAAAGAAAAATTAATTTAAAGAAATTATGACATCATCATGATGAAGTAAGCATGACTTAATTAAAATTTTTAATTTCTAATTTATTAATTATGGAGATAATTACACCTAAATAAAAATAAAATTAAAAAAAAAACATTATCTTCTTCATTTTTCCTTTGGCCGACTCTCTCTCTCCATTTCTCTCTCTTTTCCATTTCTTCCACCATTGAAGCTCACTTTGAAGCTTCTTAAACCCTAAATTCAACCATAAATTTTATAGTTTCCTTAGTTAAATCTTGTAATTGAAGCTTGGTAAGAAGATTGGAGCAAGAAAGAAAAAGGAAAAATAGAGGAAATTGGGAAGCTTCAAGTTGGTCAACATAAGGTAAGTCTCTCACTTAACTTAATTTAGTTTATAAACATAGAATGGAGGTTGAACAAGTGGAAATACATAGAAAATTAAAGAAATTATGTATGAATTTTCAAGAAAGAAATTTTGGCCAGCCTTGCAATTGAGGGGAATTGAAGTGTTCTAATCTAATTAAATGTGTATTAATGCTTAAAGGACTAAGGATAAATGATTTGTATGTTTAAATTTCATGAATTGAAACAATTGATGAATTAGGGTTCTTGATCAATGGGAAATTTGGGCGAATTGGTGAATGGATGCCAATTGACCTAATTGAGGCTTAAATTGGTCAATTGGTGTGAAATGGGGTGTGATTGCATAGTTGAAATTGGAATTGAATGGTGAATGGTAATGGTCTAATATGGACAGCCTGACCATGGTCAACTTAAATGGCCATAACTGAAATTTTGTTGCTCCAATTGGTGTGAGGCCAATTGGAGATAAAAATTAAGATCAAAAGCAACAATTTTCATGTAGAAACTTTGCCCTAAAACTAACCACAAGTTGGTCTAAAAATTGGTTAAATCCGGAATAGGTACCATACCACTGGGCAAAACTGACCATATGAACAGTACATGTTCAAATGGTCATAACTTGGTGTAGGAAGGTCCAAATGACCTGATTTTTATACCATTGAAAAGCTTAGACATAGCACAACAACTTTCATGAAGAACATAAATTCAAATTCTGACCATAACCTAGTCAATTCGCCAACCAAATTTGGGTCACCAAAACTACCAGAACCCTAAACTTGCCCAGAATTCTGGAATTTGGCCAATCCGGCCAGTTATGGTTAAATGACCATAACTTGAGCTACAAAACTCTAAATGGAGTGATTCAAAAAGAGAATTGAAGCTAAGACAATAAGGAACAACTTTAATGAAGGGAAGTTGGCCAAATTTCTACTGTAAAAGGTCCAATGAAAAGTAAAATCAAGTGACCCAAAACCAAAATTTTGAAATTTCACTTAAAGAGTTTGGAATTTCAATAACATAATTGTAACCCAAAATGTAGTATGTAGTTGTAATTAGAACTAACATACTTATTAAAGATGAAAAAGTCAATATTTTAACTTGAATAGCGAAGTGAATAGTAATAAAAAATACAACAATTACAAAAAACTTAAAAGTTTATAAATTTTAAGGGTTAAATTAAGTGTACAAAATTTAATTATTAAATTTATTAGTTAGAAATAAATTGAATAGATATTAAAACACTTTAATTATGTGTTTTAGTGGGAAAGGAGCCTCCAAGGAAGGAGGAGGAATTGAACCAAGTCAAGCCTAGATAAGAAATTTGTGCACAACTAGCCTATTTTTATGTTTTAAATTTATAATGGGTTTTGAATAACTTTGTATGATTTAATTATGCTTTCTCCTATGCATTTAAGGATTTATTGCATAGTTTTGTGAATTATAAATTGTGAATTATACATTTGAGGTATTGTCAAACTTGTGCATGAATTTACAATAATTAAATATGTTCAGTGATTTGTAAATACTTTTGTGAATATAAACTATTTTGAATACATTTTGAAACGACAGTCGGCATGGCAATGTGAATGAATTCCTCATTGGCTTGTCTAATGGGATGAATTGAATTCCCTCTCTGGCTGAAGTGTTGAGGTGTGTACCAGTTGTCATGGTGTACAACCCGATATTGTTTTAATGTCATGCTCTAAGCTGCGTGAATATTTTCTACATCCTTAAATTATGCATATTTTGATAAAATGTTATTAAAACAAATATTTGTTAGTGGTTGGAAAATGATATATTGTTTCATGGTTCAAAAAAAAATATAAATATTTCAATTACTTTATTATGAATTGGATAAATTGTTATTACTCAATCAAACGCTATTCATCAAATAATTTGTGTGATTGAAATTATCGATTTTGATTTTATGAATTTTGAAGAATTAAAATATTTTGAGCCTTTTTGCTATGATTTGTCAAAGTATACTTTGTATTAAATTTTAATGTATTTGTTGTGCACCACTGAGTTGACCGCTCAGCAATAGTTTTGTTTGTTATCGCAGGTGGAAAGAAAGGATAGAGCAGCTAAGTGAGATCACTTGAAGCTGTGACTTGAAGACGTATTGAGAATATTTTTGAGTGCATTGCAGGTATACTCATATACTTTAGATTTTGATGTAATCATGTAACTATTTGTATATAAGAACGTTCGAGTAGTTGTACAAAAATATTTATAATATTATTTTTGAATTGTAATCAAATGCAAATTATTGTAATATTAGTATGAGATTTTATTTACTTGTATATTTTGATAAAATTAATTTTATCACTCCAATGGATGTTGCAAGGTGCTTTGTGGTCGCCTGGACGAACACTCACCGAAGTGGGAAAGAGTGAGGAGTCGCCACTTTAATTTTGAGGGAAATTAAAGGAAACCATTTGTACAAAAAAAGATAAATTAAAAGAAACTACTTCGAAAACAGAGATTCTAGGTTCGGGTCCATATACAGGCGAGGAAGGTGTTAGGCATCCCGCCTCGTCCCTCTATGAGGGTAAACAGATTTAACATTATGCTCCTCATAAATTAAAATCGAAAGTTAGGGGGTTAGAATGATGATGTTAATCCCTTTGATAAAAGGGAATATTTGATTTTTCACTGTTTCGGGTTACCCAAATACATAAGTACATGAGACGACCCCTAGTAAGTTGGTGTTGTATTGCAGTTTTTTGTTTAGAGGGTTACTTTGCATATTTTAGTTTGGATTTGAGAGAATCCGGGTAAAAACTTCTCTCGATCTCTAGGGGTAATCGGTTTAAAGCTCGAGTGAGGAATCTCATATAAGAACTCTCCTCCGGTCTCCACTCATTTATTAAAAATTTTGGTTGAGAATCGGATAAAAACTCACCTCCGATCTCTTTAAATTTTAATTTAAGCATGAAGAATCTCGGATAAGAACTCTCCTCCGATCTCCACATATTTATTAAAATTTTGGATTGAGAATCGGATAAGAACTCTCCTCCGATCTCTTTAAGTATTTAGTAAAATTTTGATTGAAAATCGGATAAGAACTCTCCTCTGATCTTTTTAAGTATTTAATTTTAGAGTTTTAATGGAGGATCTCGGATAAGAACTCTCCTCCGATCTCTTTAAGTATTTATTAAAATTTGATTGAGAATTGGATAAGAACTCTCCTCCGATCTCTTTAAGTATTTATTAAAATTTGATTGAGAATCGGATAAGAACTCTCCTCCGATCTCCTATTTTTTGTTTGAATGAGGATCAGGTAAGAACTCTCCCCCGACCTCTTAAAATTTAATTACAATCATATATCGTAAGAACCTTAGACTAAGGGTTCTGGCATCCGAAGACGCCGGGAACCCGAACGAGGCTTCTCTTAGCCCATTGATACCTTATAGCCGGAGAGGGGATATCAGACTGAATCTTTTCCGATCTCCTTTGTGATCGCCTTACCGGTACCTTTTGGCAGGCGATGTCCGATCTCTTTCGTTTACTGATCTGGGATCCGATCTTACCTCGATCCTTATTATACCAGGTTACCTCCTGATCTTGTTTAGTGATTCGACTTCAAAACTCTTCCTCCGATTTATTATCCAAACTTTTATTATTTTAAAGAAACTCTCGTGTTTAAGACACAGTTATCAACCTTTATTAAACTACCTATACGTTACCAGTAACCAGAACACCTATATTTGGAGGTAATAAGGCCAAGAACAAATAAATAACATGAACTGATGAAATAAAGGTAAACTCAAGAGAATAACTATCTTCGTGGGGGCTCTTTAGCATAACATAAACTTGACGAAAATTACGAGCATGAAAACAAAGAAAATAATAAATAAAAAAATGAACACTTGATAAAGCAATGGTCTAGACGCTCACCTGTAGGGAGTTGAATCTATTGAACTAACTATGGAATCACAAATGTAGTAGAGCTGTGTGCTAACAATCTGGGGACTAATGCTTGCCTTGAAATAACGAATACCAAGTTGGAATGCAGTCAAGCCAAAGTGACAGTAACCGGGTTGGAATGAGATTGAGCTTGGAAAATGAAAGGTTGGTATTAAGATGGTGAAGACAAAACAGAAACTGATAGATGGTATCACAGAGTAATGAACGAACTGAAAATGAAGAGTTTCAGCGTCCAGCACTCTTTTAATGGAAATACTTTAGAAAACTGGTTTCTGAAGTTTTTCTATTTTGAAAGCTTAAAAATAGCAGAGTAGCAAGACTGAATCAAGTTTCAGAGCCTTTCCACTATAATCACCACCCTTTTTTTTTCGTCCCCTTTAAACAGTTTACATGCAGGTATTTATAGGGAACGGGTGCTCCCAATGAAGGGTTAAGATTTCCCTTGAGGGAGATGGAAGGTTTAGATTTTAAAAGATATAATCTGATGTCTGAGAATTGAAGAGAATCAAAATGGATGGCTGAGATCCTATTCAGAATATTTGTCATTTCTCTTTTCTAATCCAACGGCTCAAAATTTTCTTGTCATGGTAAATCTGAGGGCCGGGAATAAAAGGCGCCGATCCTATTGTCTTCTCTTTGATCCAAGGGTTCCAGGCTTATCCTAACAGGTAACATCAACGGTGGAGATCGAGATGTACAAGACTGCCATGACATGTCCTGACATCTGTCAGCAATATGGGCGATTCTGTAAATGAGGCGTGCGGTGGAGATTTGGTCTAGCCTGCAACGCTTTAACTACCTCAACTCTGATTATAAAAAGGTTTATCGGAAATTGTCTTATCCTTTCCCTGCCTTCCGATCTCCCATTCCTTTCGATCTCTTTATTATGACCCTTTTCCGATCTCTAATACCGGGCTCCTCTCCTGATCTCTCCCATTCCAGAACCTTCCTCTCTATCCGAGCTGCTTCAGTCAAAGCATTTATTCCTTCGGTTACCGAGGCATCCGCTTCGATTTTCGCTAGCAATAAATGCTCAGACCCTCTCTATATATATACCTTCAATGGGGCATCCTTTCACATTTCATTTTCTCCTCTATCTGCTTCTCACTTTTTCCTGTTCTAGCTGCTCCGGCAATAATTCCAGCCATGGCGACTGTTCTTAATCTTTTTCCGATTGTTCACTTTGTTCAACGACTGAACATTTACAACCCCGGTGATCAGAAAATCATGATAACCACATCTGATGACAGTAAGAGAACCGGACTAATTCACCGATCCAAATCGAGAACATCGATCATGTCAATCTCAAGTCAGTCTATCGATATAATCGGCGAACCGATTTCTGGCGAGAAAGACTGCTAATTTCCCTCTTAACATTGGTGACTGCCCTTTGAAGTTCACTTGGCTCCTCACCACATCGGGGGTCCCGACCGCAGCTCGATTCCGAGCGATAACATTGACAATGACCTCTCCTATCACCATGAGAGTCATAGTCACCCCATCGGAGCTGTACATCTATCTGATGTCGATGGTTGGTTTCCTGATCAAATACATCTTTTGATTCAACCACGAGACTAGGCTTTGACATAGGTCTTTACTAGGTAGGATGTACTGCCAATCTCTAGAGATCGCCCAAATGATGTAATCTGACCTTTAAAGGTTATTAATGGTGTAATCCGATCTCTTGAGATTGCCCAAATGATGTAATCTAACCTTTAAAGGTTCTTAATGATGTAATCCGATCTCTTGAAATCGCCCAAATGATGTAATTTGACCTTTTTGAAAATGAAATAAAATTTTATTTTAGCAATTATCATTTAATTACTGCATTGGTTATTTTCGATCTCTAATGTACATGTCCGATCTGGTTCCTAACTGAATAGCCCTTAGCCAATCTGTAATTCCGAAAATCTACCTCCATCCGCCGATCTTTAACTAGCCGATCTCCCCTTATTTATTTATTAGAGTTTCTGGAATGTTCTTGCGACGTGTCAGAAAAGCTGGCGAATCCCGCTAACCGGTGCGCCGCTTGGGACACTGTGAATATTGAATGCTTAGACGGCTATAAATAGGGGAAGGGTCAACCAGTTGCTCCCTTATGTCATTTTCAGCACCTCGCGAGCGATTCCAAAATTCTCTCGTTTCTTCAAGTTCTTCCAACACCGATCACACTCTGGTAAGGGTTTTGATCTTTCTCCTAGTTAAATTTCTCTCTTTTCTTTGAAAATGAGCGGCGCCGAGGGTCAGAGAGCGGTGAGCCCCCCTTCCGTCCATGTCTCGTGGTCGTCAGATGAAGTTGAAGTGATCGGACCAAGCGGGCGATCTGAACCTCCTACGACCTCCGTTTCAGCCCGTGGTCAAGCGGCACCCTCAAGACGAACGCATTCCTCAGGGAGAGAAAACCTTCCCGTGGATGAGTTGCTGTTAATCCTCTAAGAAACCGATCTGCAGTCGATTAGCCAAGAATACAACCTTTGGACTGACTCCTACGAGCTTATCAGATGTCATGGCGATCTCCGAGCCAATCACTTCTTTCAAGAAAATGATGTGATCATGATATATGAAGAGCAATTAAAAGCCGGGCTGCTGTTTCCTCTTGATAATTTTTCAAGGACGTTTTAAAATTTCACTAAGTATGTATAGCCCAAGTACATCCAAACTCTTGGCAAATTCTAGTGGCTTTCAGAGGCTTATGTCGAGCCAAGAAGCTCGAGCCCACAGCAAAGGTTTTTGCCGAGCTGCATAGACTTACTCGTCGAAAGGACGACGAGTATTGGTTTTTCCAAGCCAAACCGCACTGCGGGCTTTTTACCGATCTCCCCTCTTTATTGAAAAATTGAAAGAATTGCTTCTTTATTCTGAGGAGCAAGATTCCAAACGGTTTTGAGGGTTTCCCACGTAGCTGGCTCCATCTGGGCCCATCAATTCCGAAGCATATCGCCCTGAGTAGGGAAGAGGGCGCAATGGTAATGGAGCTAAAGGATCAGGCGGCCACTCAGAAGTTCTCCTGTTTAGATGCAGTGATGGCCGAACTGCACCATTGGATGATGCAGCTGGTTACCGGCGAAGAGCGCGGGCTTCAGCTCTCTGACCTTGGCCCCGGTATTTTCTACATCTCTGATCTCTGGGCCTTAGCGAACTCACTGACTCTTTCTTTGTGCAGGTATGGCGAGCGGCGAGGCTTCCAAAGAGAGCCGAAAGCGTAAGAGGGAGGTCTCCAAGAAAGTGCGGGAGATGAAGCGCGCCGAGGCCTCACAGACGCCAAGGCACGATTCAGGAGAGGTACGGGGAGACTCATCCAGACCCTCGGGACCACCGATCCCTGAAAGAGAAGTAGTCCGGTCTCCTCCTCGACAAGAAGAACCACCGCCTCCACCTGCTCCTTCGAGTGCGGAAGGTGGTCCTTCCCAACCTACTACGAGGACCCTTTCTCGCGGCGCCCAGGTCCTCATTCATTCCTTGGAGAAGAACCGATCGGTACGGGAGAATCCGGGCTTGGCAAAGGTTCTGGGAGCTTCCATATGTCTCCCGGAGGATCAAAACAGGCTGACCCAAGGCAGCATCGACGATCTCCTGACCCAGACTATGAGCCTGAGTGTGGAGAGTTTGGTGAACCAGCATATCATCCGGGAAAAGGCTCATCATTTGAGGCAGGAGATCCAGAAGGCGGGCCAGGAGGCAGCTTCCGCCCGAGCCCAACTTTCATCCGCCCGGGAATATATAGCTGAAATTGAGGGGCGGATGAAATTCTATGAGGATAAATTGGCCGAGCAGGCTCATGATCTTGAAGAAGCTCGGGCACTCCGGGCTGCTGATGTCGCTCGCCTCACTGAAGAACTTAGAGCGAAAGAAGAAGAGGCAATGACGAGGGAGGCCGGTGCTTACGTGAACGCCCACGGGGACCTTTTGGCCGAGCTCAAGAAGCGTTATCCTGAGGAGGACTTTTCCTGGATGGTGGACCTGGCTCCCCAAGACGAAGAGGAGAGCGAGGAGGAAGCTGAGGGAGATAGAGAGGGTGAGCAAAATGTAGAACAGGCTGGGGTGATCCTCTAGCCGAATAACTTGTATTTTCTTTGAAATTAAATGAAATTCTCTGTTTTGTTCAATGACTTGATGAGACCGGAAAGTATCTAAGTTGTACAAGTGCTTGATTGTTTGACCATGTTATCAAACTTAAAAATGATTATTAATCTAAATGTGAGAGGTCGGAAGAACATTATAACCATGAGATCGGCTTGAGCCAAGACCAGACACCGAACGGAACTTAAAATTATTTAAATTGGAAACCTGATTTGAACACTTAAGATCGGAAGCACCATTAAGCCGGACTGAAACCTTAACTTTGTCAAGAGATTATCCACAATGTTTACAAAAGGGAGATCGGAAATAAGACTGGATGGCACGATGACCTAATGTTGGTTTGATTTCCTTTGATGAGAGATCGGGAATGTGATTGTCTGGCAAGGATACTTGGTAATTAGTTTGAGAGATCGGGAATGAATCACATGTCATGGAGACTTTATACTAATGTGATCTCCTTGGGAGATCGAAAATGTGATTGAACTGCGTGAGGACCTGATATTAGTGTGACCTTCTTTGTTGAGAGATAGGAGAACATTTCGACTAGATGCGGGATCGGCTTATTTCCTAATCAGGTTACTTGTAACCGAGGAATGTCAGTTGAGAGTCGATTTTCAAAGTTCATTGATTTTGGTGATTGGCCAAAATATGGTGTCGACAGCTGCCCCTCTTTACATAATTTCTATTGAAGGGAATAAAATTTTCCCGTGTAGGAATTATGTAAAGATTCAGACCCATATTTTGGGCGATTGAGTATTAAAACGTTGAGACTCAAAATTAAAGTTAGGAAACTAAAGCCAACTTAGGTCAATGACCCAGAGGTTGATAAAAGGAATTAAATGCTGAAAATTAAAATTAACTTAGATCAAGGAATCAGAGGTTGATGATAGAAATTTAAATGCTGAAAATTAAAATCAGCTTAGATCAAGGAACCAAAGGTTGATAACAGAAATTTAAATGCTGAAAATTAAAATCAACTTAGATCAAGAAACCAGAGGTTGATAGCAGGAATTTAAAATGCTGAAAAATTAAAATCAACTTAGATCAAGGAACCAGAGGTTGATGACAGAAATTAAAATGCTGAAAAATTAAAATAAACTTAGATCAAGGAACCAGAGGTTGATAGCAAGAAATTAAATTGCTGAAAATTAAAATCAACTTAGATCAAGGAACCAGAGGTTGATAGCAAGAAATTAAAATGCTGGAAATTAAAATCAACTTAGATCAAGGAACCAGAGGTTAATAACAGAAATTTAAATGCTGGAAATTAAAATCAACTTAGATCAAGGAACCAGAGGTTGATAGCAAGAATTTAAAATGCTGAAAAATTAAAATCAACTTAGATCAAGGAACCAGAGGTTGATGACAGAAATTAAAATAGTGAAAAATTAAAATCAACTTAGATCAAAGAACCAGAGGTTGATAACAGAAATTTAAATGCTGAAAATTAAAATAAACTTAGATCAAGGAACCAGAGGTTGATGACAGAAATTAAAATGCTGAAAATTAAAATCAACTTAGATCAAGGAACCAGAGGTTGATGCCAGAAATTAAAATGCTAAAAAATTAAAATCAACTTAGATCGAGGAACTAAAGGTTGATAGCAAGAAATTAAAATGCTGAAAATTAAAATCAACTTAGATTAAGGAACCAGAGGTTGATAGCAAGAAATTAAAATACTAAAAATTAAAATCAACTTAGATCAAGGAACCAGAGGTTGATGACAGAAATTTAAATGCTGAAAATTAAAATCAACTTAGATCAAGGAATCAGAGGTTGATAACAAGAATTTAAAATGCTGAAAAATTAAAATCAACTTACATCAAGGTACCAGAGGTTGATGACAGAAATTTAAATGCTGGAAATTAAAATCAACTTAGATCAAGGAACCAGAGGTTGATAGCAAGAAATTGTTGATAGCAAGAAATTAAATGCTAAAAAAATTAAAATGCTAAAAAAATTAAAATTCTTACAAAGCAAGCCTAACCTGACACGAGAAGTTCTTCTGCGACGAAGTGCACTTAACAAGATCCTGAAGATGAACAATTAATGGAAGACGAGTTGCAAGACTTAACCCATCATTTTCCATTTCTTACTCACTTCCCAAGACTCCCTTTCTGTTCTTGATTTCCTTATTTTGCGAAAAGCACCCTTGCGGGTTTTCACTTTCCCTTTGGCCCATCTGACTAGAAGCGCCCTTCCAGGTTTTCACCTCTATTTTTTTTTTTTTGGACCATTCCCTGCTAATCTCATAGCAAAGTATATAAGGTTATCAATGTCCAAATCCTAATCTTATGACAAAATTTCAACAGATTAATAGCGCACAAAATAAAGACAGCATTAGAGTGTGAGTATATGAGAAAGCAAAAAGACAAATTAAAATGCAAATGTGCGAAGAGGATAGATCAAAGTGAAAGGATGACTTTATTATGGCTTGAGAGATGAATGTACAGTTTCAAAGAAAAAGGTACAAGGATAGATCTCACAGATTCCTTGTAGTTGACTTTGAAGTCTCTTAACTGCCATTATTTCAAGTACTCTATTGACGAAGATTCATGCCGTGGTGGTTTATTTCCGTTCCTAGTCCTGTGTTGTCACTCCTTGCCCCTCTGTAAGGCATAACATGATCTCGTAGAATACCTAATAAACTACCGAACTTCAGTTACCGATAACTCATTAAGTACCCTACAAGAGATTTTAAAACAATTTTCTTATTTTTGATAAGTGGTGAGCATTTTCTAATAAGTATTTAAAACATTTAGTTAAAATTAAAACTAGTTATTATTTTTGGTCCATTTTATTTTTTCGCAAATTTTATAAAAATTTTGACAGAGTTCCCTCTGTATTTTGAGAAAACAGTTCTTCAAATACCTGTAAAAAGCACTTCTAAAAATTTTTCTCAACCACTACTTCAATTTCACAATCAAACTCAATCAATTTCACAATCATTTCAATAAATTTATTAAGTTCAAAATTCAATAATTCTCAGCATACTAGCAATACATTTCATTTAAATTAAATAAAATAGTTGTACTCATATTTCATTAGAGACAAAACAATTTATATACATTCTTACAAAATTTACATAAAAAAAAACAAACTAAACTTTATTACAAACTTCATACAAATTTTTTGTACAAGCTGCTCAAGACCCATTTGCATGTCCATACATTTATATGCAATACATACATGAAAAGAAATATTTACAATTAGGGTATAAATTATACCCGATGACTTTAAGCTGATAGCTCCTCACACCTCAGCAGCTCAGTCTGCTGCTCCTCTAGTCTCTGTATCTGCGACAGCAATAGAAGCCATCGCTGAGTACTAGGACTCAGTGGTGCACAATATACTAAAATAATTTTTATGCAAAATATAAATCACATTTATTCAAAAATTTGACTAACAATGAGCATTAAACACAAAACATGAATTATGAGGTTTTAATGCAAACCAAGTTCATTTCGAAGTATCAAAACACGTTTCATAAAACCCACAGTTAGATCATGCCATTCGAAACAAATAGAATCTCAATAGCCAGAGGCTAAAGAGAAATCACATCACAAGGCTAGCTAGCTCAAATATATGGATATCCATTCACATCCTCTTCTACTGGCACACCTCAACACTTCTCCAGATAAGGAATCAAAATTCGAAACTAATTACCCCCACTAGTCGTGCTAGTGAGGTGTTCAAATATATGGTCATGACACTGTGGTTTCAAAACTTATCTTAACAATTTGCTAAACATTGTCATTTCAAATATACACAATAACTTTCACAATTTAAATCAAACATCATAAGAATGCCACAATTCAATATTTCACATTATTCAAAACAGTATGCAGAAAATAATTATAAAAAGTATACGTTGTGCACAAACCTCAAGCGAGTCGCCTCTTGGCCTTGACTCGGTTCCTCGGGTTCTTTCTTGGTATTCTTTTCAACTGAAACACATAATTTTACAGTGTTTCAGTACTATAACTTAGCATAAATCCAAAAATAAATTTAACTTCACGTTTACCTAGCTCTAACGTGCTAAATTCGACATTCTTGAAATTTTGTGTTTTGGGTTACTATTCACTATACTATTCAAGTCAAATTATTGACTTTCTAAGGCTTAATAGGTATGGGAATTCCAACTTTACCCACATACCACATTTTGGTCACCAAACTTGTTGGTTTTGGTTATTTTCTCAAAACTTAGGTATTTTAGGCAAAATTGCCAAATTTTCAGTTTTGGTGTCCTTAATTGTACTGTTTTATTGGTCAGTTTACTATTGGAATTTGGCAAAACTTTCTTCATATAAAATGTTCCTTATTGTCTTAAGTTTATTATTCTTTTTGAATCACCCCAATTGGAGTTTTGTAGCTCAAGTTATAAATAAATTACGTTTACTGTTCATGCTGCAGAATTTGGTTCTGTAGATTTGTTGCTCTAACTTCGTTCAGCAATTTGATCAAGTTAAGTCCATAATTTGGTCTAATTTTCTTCATATGAAATGTTCTACCATATCTTAGGTTTCCATCAGTTTAAGAATCGCTTAAATCAGAGTTTTCTAGAGAGAGTTATAGCTATTGAAACTTTACTGTTCATATGGTAAATCTGCAGTCCTGCAGATTCAGTGATTCAAATTTGCTCAGTAATTTGATTGGGTTAATGGCATAATTTGGGTTTGTTTTCTTTATGAAAGTTTTAGGTCTATATCTCATCTAACCACTGGTAAAATTTCAGGTCATTTTGACATTCTTAGCTCAAGTTATGACCAAATGAAGTCAGTTTATACAGGGCAGCCTGTAATTTTTTTAACTTTGGTCAATTTGTTCACTAGGTTTTAGTCACTTTTTGGGCAGGCTTCCTAAATGAAAATTGTGTCATTTAGTGCCTATTTTCATCCCCAATTGGTCCCATATCCATTGGACTTGTAAAATTCCATTTTTGGTCCCTCAAAGTTGACTTTTGGTCATGGTGCATACCCAATCCGAATTTGACTTTATTTCCAACCATTCCAACACAACTCATTTGGTCACAAATGACCATTTTTCACTTCAAATTAGGTCAAAGACATCATTTACTCATTTCTCACATTTTTTGTTCATAAACCCTAATGTCCAAACTCTAATTCACACTAATTTTTGCATTTACTTGATTCCATGCCTTTAACCATAGTCATTCAACTAACTAAAGTTTATATACCCCTTTCAAACCATTCAATTCATGCAAATCATCCTCATAACCAAGCTGGCCTAAAATCAGTTTAGTCCCTCTACATGAAAATTTTTCATGTTTTTATGCAATAAAAATCTTGTTTAACCACAATTTTATACTAAAAATTCAATTCAAATTCAAATTAAAAGAGGAAACTTACCTTAATTGAAGCTTTTTCAATCTCCCTCAAATCTTCAAATTCTTTTAATTTCTTGCTCCAAATCTTCTTCTTGAGGGTCAATTTAATGGTTTCTATAATTATTCTCAAGGATTAGGGGGTGAAATCTAAATTTTAAGAAGCTTAAATCTAAGCTTTAATGGTAGAACAAAATAAGAAGAGAGGGAGAGGAGAGAGCTACGGGAATAAGAAAAAGAAGAAGTGAAAAAAAATCTTTTTGAATTTTTGTTTTTATGCCCATAATTGACTTGGTCAAAAAAGGTTGAAAAATTAGAATTAATTTTGACATCTTATATGATGTCATCATCATGATGTAATAAGTATCATTTTTATTCTTTTTCTTTTTCTTTAATTCTTCAATAGTTCTTTAATTTAATTCTTGATCCCGAAATTTTCTTTTCTCCGATTTTATTTGACAGTTAGGTCAGGAGTCAGCTCTCGGGGTCAATTGACCAAATTGCCCCTCGCCAGTTCATCCCGGTTTGCAAATAATTCAATATTTCCTTCGGCTCCCTGACCTAATTATTTGACTGACTTAACAGTCCTTTTTCATGATTTTCTCTTTTCCACTGTGTTTATAATGATCCTAAGGACCGCAGCGTCACATTTTATGGTTCGAAATTTGAGTTTAAAATGACTTCGCAATCGTTCCCGATAAGGTCACCCATCGCTGTGACTCTCGGCTCGTTTAACCTCTTATGTTCTGTTTTTCTTATTTATACTTAACTAATTGACAATTACTAATTATTTGTGTTTATAGTTTATCTAGTCGTCTTAAGCGTGGTTCTAATCCCCTTAATTGTCCGGACCGACACCGGAACAGTGAAATATACCAGGCTATGCAAACGGGGGTGTTACATGTGTCCCCTTCCTTATTTCTCCATTTTCTGGTTCTAAGGGTGCCCTTTCGGGTTTTCGCCCCTAGATTTTTTTTTTTCTTTCCTTTTCTTTTTTCAGGGTGTCTTTTCGGGTTTTCACCCTTCACTCATTTTACAGAAAGCGCCATTCTGGGTTTTCGCCTTCTTTCGCACATTTTGTTAGGGGCGTCCTTTCGGATTTTCACCCTTCTCCTTTTTTTTTTTTTTAGGCATAATACCTTTTGACAGTGTTAGCATTCACGGGTCTGGGAAATTCTTCACCATCCATATGGGTCAAGATCAGGGCCCTGCCAGAAAATGCCTTTTTAACCACGTAGGGTCCCTCATAGGTTGGCGACCATTTACCCCGGGGATCGTTTTGATTCTGGAGCATCTTTTTCAGGACGAGATCACCTGGTTGAAATTCGCGTGGGCGAATGCCTTTGTTAAATGCCCTAGCCATTCTTCTCTGGTACAACTGCCTATGACATGCCGCCGCTAGCCTTTTTTCGTCTAGCAAATCTAATTGGTTCAACCTTGAGTGGATCCATTCCGACTCATCAATTCCTGATTCCTTCAGAATTCTTAGAGAAGGAATTTCTACTTCGATAGGCAGAACAGCTTCCATCTCGTAAACCAGTGAGCATGGGGTTGCCCAAGTTGATGTTCTTACAGAGGTCCGGTATGCATGAAGGGCATAGGGAAGCATATCATGCCAATCCCTATAAGTGACTGTCATTTTTCGGATTATTCTCTTGAGATTTTTGTTTGCGGCTTCCACCGCTCCATTCATCTGGGGACGGTATGGTGAAGAATTGAGATGTCGGATCTTGTATTGGTCACATAATCTTTGGATATTCGGACCATTCAAATTCTTGGCGTTATTGGTGACGATTTCGCTGGGGAGGCCGTGTCGGCAGATGACATTATTTCAGATAAATTTAAGGAATGTGTTCTGCGTGATGTGGGCATATGATGTCGCTTCGACCCATTTAGAAAAATAGTCGATAGCCACCAGGATGAACCTATGCCCATTGGATGCCTTGGGATTAATGGGACCAATCACATCGATGCCCCACATTGCAAAAGGCCAAGAGGAAACGAGATTGAACAGTCGATGAGGCGGGACATTTATCGGATCTGCATATATTTGACATTTATGACACTTCCGAAAGTACTCGATGCAATCCTTTTCCAAAGTCATCCAGAAGTATCCTCGACTTAAGATTTGCTTAGCCATCATATGCCCATTAGCATGGGTTGCACAATTCCCCTCATGAGTCTCGAAAAGGATCCTCCTTGCTTCTTTTGCGTCTACGCATCTCAATAATTCACTGTTGGAGCCCCTTTTGTATAAAATTTCATCACTGGAGAAGTATCCCAAAGCTAATCTCCGGATCATTCTTCTTTCATTTCTACTTGCCCTTAGAGGGAATTCTCTGGTTTTGATGTAGACCTGGATGTCATGGTACCAAGGTTTACCATCTGTTTCCTCCTCGATCATGAAGCAGTACGCTGGTTCACTCCTTGCTTCGATCCGCAATACCTGAGTCATCTGCCCTTCTTCCATTTGAGCCATGACGGCTAGGGTGGCTAAGGCATCCGCGAACTAATTCTTGTCTTGATTGAGGTGAGTGAAAGAAATTTCTTCAAATTTCTTGATTAATTCCGATAGGTACTTCTGATATGGGATTAACTTCAGATCCTTGGTTTGCCATTCTCCCTTGACATGATAAATGATCAAGGCCGAATCACCATACACCTCTAACTTCTTGACTTTCATTTCGATGGTAGCCTGTAAACCCATCACACAGGCTTCGTATTATGCGATGTTGTGGGTACAGTCAAACCTTAATTTGATAACTATTGGGAAGTGTTTTCCGTCAGGGGATATTAGCACAGCTCCAATTCCATTACCAGACAAATTGACAGCTCTGTCAAAATACATTTCCCATACTCCAGCTGATTCTTTTTCGTCGCCGTCAACTTCATTAACATGCTCATCAAGGAATTCAAAATCCAAGGCTTCGTAATCTGGGATAGGGTTTTCTGCTAGGAGATCAGCGATTATGCTACCTTTCACTGCTTTTCGGGTCATATAGACAATGTCATATTGAGAGAGTATGACCTGCCATTTGGCTATCCTTTCTGGCAAAATGGGCTTTCAAATACATACTTAATAGGATCCATCCTAGAGATGAGCCATGTCTTATGATTCAACATGTAGTGTTTAAGCCGATTCGTCGTCCAGGCTAATGCGCAACAAGTTTTCTCTAGGAAAGAGTACCTTGACTCGCAATCATTAAACTTCTTACTCAGGTAATAAATAGCCCTCTCCTTTCGACCGGTATCATCATGCTACCCCAAAACACATCCCATTGAGCTTTGTTGGACTGCCATATACAGAATCAGCGGCCTTCCTGCCACCAGAGGAACCAATATCGGCGGGTTTAACAGGTACTGCTTAATTTTCTCGAACGCCTCTTGGCAAACTGAATCCCATTGAGTGGTATTGTTCTTTCGGAGTAGTCTAAAGATAGGCTTAGCTTTAGCAGTGAGGTTGGAAATAAATCTCGAAATGTAATTCAGCTTCCCCAGGAAACTGCGCACCTCCCATTCTGTTTTTGGGGATGGCATTTCTTGAATGGCTTGACCCTTGTCTAGATCTACTTCTATTTCCTTCTCACTCACTATGAATCCCAACAACTTCCCAGATCTAGCTCCGAACACGCATTTGGCAGGTTCAATTTCAGCTGATACTTCTGGAGTCTCTCAAATACTCTCCTCAGCACCTGTATGTGGCTTTCTCCTCCCCTGGATTTGATGATCATATCATCCACGTACACTTCTACTTCTTTGTGCATCATATCGTGGAATAACGTGACCATAGCACGTTGGTAGGTAGCGCCAGCATTCTTTAAGCTAAATGGCATGACCCAATAACAGAATACCCCCCACTGAGTGATAAAAGTAGTTTTCTCTTTATCTTGTTCATCCATGGGGATTTGATTGTACCCGGACGCCCCATCGATACATGAGCATCTGCCCAATCCTGCAGCATTGTCTACTAGCATGTCTATGAGTGGGAGAGGGAAATCATCTTTCAAGCTTGCTTTATTAAGATCCCTGTAATCAACACACACCCTGACTCTCCCGTCCTTCTTTATTACCGGGACAACGTTAGCTATCCATTGGGGATATTTGACTGCTTCCAGAAATCCAACATCATACTGCCTTTTGACTTCATCCCTAACTTTGAGTAGCGTGTCAGGGTTCATTCTTCTTAGCTTCTGCTTTACTGGGATCGTCCCGGGAATGAGGGGAATTTTGTGCGTCACTATGTGAGGGTTTAAGCCGGTCATATCGTCATAGCTCCATGAAAATACGTCCAGGAATTCTTTGAGTAAACTGACCATATCTTCTAATTCTCCACTCCCCACAACCTTAAGTTCCCTTCTCATTTCTTCTGTGCCTAAATTTATGGTGTGCATTTCATCCTCACGAGGCACTAGGGAAGGTTCATCTCTTTCGTCCCTTTCTTCTACGAGTTCCCTCTCAGAATCACTTGAAGCAATGACAGTTATGGGGATTTCAAAATTAACCAGAGGAATTTCTGAGTCTATTGAATTATTAGGTGTTAATTGATGAATGGTCCTGAAGAAACGAAAATGGAATATATTATAAGAATGGATTTCAAGAAAAAGGAAAAGAGAATTGGATGTAAAATGCGCTATTAATTCATTAATATTTGCATCATAAGAAAAGGGTCCATTTACAGTATTACACTTGTCACCATGGACGAAATGATCAAGTGTAGATAACCAAAGGTACTTTACTCGAGATTGAGTACAGGAATGTCCTCTGCTATCCAGTTGTCCAGTTCTTGCCCTTCAGCTATTGGCGAGATCAGGGCTTCATACAAGGAATCGAGATGGATGACATCAACAGATGGTTCATCGGGTGATTCTTCAGCTTCCACTGGATTTTCAATGACCGGCTTGGTGAAGACATCTGTGATCTTCGGGACAATCTTCATTTTCCCGACTTTCTGATCGAATCTCTGATCCCGTAGCATATTTCTCATCCAGAATTGTCCATCCATGAGGGCGTCTTCCTCATAACCCAAGTCGCAACGGCCAACCTTCTGGATAGCTGGTATAGGTTCGATAATCCCCTGTAATGTGGCACCTAACCCCTTGCCCTTTTCATAACCGCTTTTGAGCATCACCTTGGCGACCATAGCCATGGCCCCTTCATTCCTCAGGATAGTTTCTTGCAACTCTAGAGCCTGGAAAGAACTTTCCAAGGACTCTTCAGCTGCTTCCACATAAGGAAGTGATTGCGGCTTGGTGACTAGCATGGCTTCCTCCCCCTTCACGATGATGATCCTGCCGTCCATGATATATTTAATTTTCTGATGCAGGGTCGAAGGTACGGCATTTACTGAATGGATCCAAGGCCTCCCTAACAGCATAGTGTATGCAGGTTCAATGTTCATCACTTGGAATGTGATGTTGAAAGTGCATGCCCCGATTTGAAGCAGCAAGTCAATGTCTCCCAGTACTTCTCTCCTTGTGCCGTCAAAGGCTCTTACCACTATGGCACTTTGACGTATGTTTGACCGGTCGATCGGTAGCCTAGCCAAGGTGGCATTGGGCAAGACGTTAAGCGCAGATCCATTGTCAATGAGGACCTTAGCAACTATGCAGCCTTTGCATTTTACTATCACATGCAGAGCTTTAGTGTGCTTTAAGCCTGCCAGGTCTATCTCTTCTTTTGAGAAAGTGACAAAACTGGATGCCTAAATTTGTCCCACTATCTTCTCGAATTGCCCCGGTGTGATGTCGGGGTTAACAAAGGCCTGACCCAGAATCTTCTGCAGGGCTTGGCGATGCACTTCTGAGCTCAGAATTAGTGACAGCAGTGAAATCCGAGCAGGTGTCTTCCTTAGCTGCTCAACAATGTCGTATTCACTTTGCTTTATTATTTGAAGCAACAGTTCCTCTTCCTCAATTGGTTTAGCAGGTTCTCCTCTCTCCACTTTCTCAATCTCTTCCGTGTTCTCTTGCGGCTCTCCCATTTTTACTTTCTCTCTCTTCTTTTCCTTCCTGTCATCCCCGTAACATCTCCCACTTCGGGTTATAAATTCTATCTCTTGCTCAGGTGGGTGGGAGCTACTGGTTGTGATAGGTTTGGGGTTTGGTTGGGGAGTAGCATTGCCGAAAAGTCCGGTGTAAGTCATTTTGAAATGCTCGTGAGGAACAAAATAAGGTTTAGGGGGTGTTGAGGGTGAGGTAAGGTCAAGGCTAGGAGTCGGTGTACTGCTCGATGCTTTTTGGGTGAAGACTTGGAAGTTATAGTTCAAGGGCACAGCACGAGTGTTTGTGACTGGGAGCTGGGGCGGGGTTCGAATGATTGTTACTGGTGGTGATGATGCAGGGGCAAAGAAGGTCATTCTGGGATTAGAGGTGGAGGCATTCTGGCCAAATCTGACTGCATTTATCTCTCCCTCCGCTTTCAACCTCGTTTGGCATCTTAAAATTTTGAGGGACAGCAAGTTCTGGACCTCTTGTTTGAACTCCCCACAATTTTGCAGCTCGTGGTTAGCTGCTCCTCCGTGATAGGGGCATCCGGCATTATCTTCAAACTTTGGTGTTTGAGGGTAGAGGTAACCTTCCCTCACTGCCATTGTAAAAATTTTCTCAAAGTGAGGAATCAGTTGATCTACCTCCAAGGTTGACCTTTCTTCCTCTGAGTTTATCATATTTACGCCATTGCTCGTACCATGATTGGGCAATGGGTTTGAGGTGACATTGGGAAGGGAGCCATTCCCTTCGATTTTCAACCACCCATTTCTGATTAGAGCGTGCACCCTCCCCCTGAGTGACCCGCAATTATCAGTCGAGTGCCCATGTGCCCCTCCATGATACTTGCACCGGGCACTGGCATCATACCACCTGGGGTATGGTGGCTGAATTGGGTCTAGGGGGATTGGCACTATTTGGTTTATACCGACAAGGTATTCATATATTTCGCTGAGTGGGAGGGGAAGGGGTGGATCAGGACTTCTTTGTGGTCTTGGATTATTTTGGGGTGGTCTTGGTTGAATAGTTTGAGGAGGTGGTCTTGGTTGGTGAGTTGTTGGTGGTGGATACTATGGGCGCGGATGAGGATAATTTGGGAAAGGAGGTGGGATGTTGGCAATTATTGGGCCATGAGGGGGAGGATATGGCCGGTAGTTGTTCTGAGGAAATGGGGGGTGGTTGTTCTGTAGGGTGATGGAATGCACATCACCCTCTTTCTTCTTGCCAAAACTGGCAGTTTTCTTCGCAGGATTTTCAGTCAACTCCTGCAGCCATCCCATCCTTAAGTTAGCTTCTATCCTCTCGCCGGCTTGGATGATGTCTGAGAAGCTGTTGGAGGTGTTTCCAATCATTAGATTGAAATACGGCGCCTTCAAGGTCTCAATGAACAAAAAGCATAGTTCATTGTCAGTAACTGGAGGATACACTCCTGCCGCTTTCTCTCTCCACCTCTGGGCATACTCCTTGAAGCTCTCTCTTTCTCTCTGCACCAAGTTTTGGAGGTCTCTCCTTATGGGGGCTACGTCGCAGTTGAACTTGTATTGTTTCAGGAAAGCGTCGGCCAAATCTTTCCAGGAACGTAATTTGTTCCTGTCCAACTGAATACACCATCTCAGGGCTGCCCCGGAGAGAATCTCGTGGAAGAAGTGGACTAGGAGTCTATCGTCTTCTGTCAGGGCAGACATTTTGGCAATGTAAGTAGCTAGATGAATGCGAGGATCTGAATTCCCAGTGTATTTGTCGAAGTCTGGGACTTTGAATTTGGGTGGTACCACCACATCTGGCACCAATCTCAGTAACGCCACATCAACTGAACCATACATGTTTAATCCCTCTATTGCTCTTAATCTCTCTTCTAGAGCAGACAGCTTCTCATTTTCTCTGGCTCTGCTCTCTCCTCCTGGATGAGCTATTCCCACAGCTGGGAAATAAGGGGCCGAGGGAACCGAAATTGAAGTGTGTGTCTCGGCATTTGGGACAGTCGGGCAGTAGGGGAAGGGTAGATCATTATTTAGGGGAGCCAGGTTGACAGTGATTGTTGGATCCGGGATAAGCGGTTGGAAAGTGAAAGAGGTTGAAGCATGATGAGAATCAACCATTATAGGAGGTGGGAGAGGTAGTGGTAAGTTAGGCTCTGAGGCAGGCTTATTTTGGGACATCTCCCTCATCAATCTCATGAGCTCTGAGATCTGGTCTTTTAATTCGGACACTTGTCCTTGCAGGTTCTGGACTTATTCCTGATCTTCCATTAGCCTTCTTGTTCGTGACCTTGTTAAGTACACTCGTCTTGGTTGAACTGCTTGTTTGGTCAGACTTGCTTTGCTTGAAGCAATGTTGATTTTCTGTAGGGAGTAAAAAAGAAATCTTTTAGTGAATTTTGAATTTTGTTAAAAATTAAAAGGTCCTGGTTTGGACAAAGGATACGGTGGCCTCTGAAAGCTAGGAATGGGATCTGTAGAAGAATAATTGCATCAATTTTATCATGGCATCGCTCAATAATCCGACGGTGAATGACTGGATCGAATGCGTGTCTATGATACTTGTTCATATGGCGCATTCGACTTTTCGCATAACCCTAGCTAGGATAGTTCCTACGGGAGTCATACTATTCATTCACAAATTTGCTAAACAATGGCTCAAAGTTATTTCACTAATTGAATAGTTCATACATAGCACTCTTTACATTGGCCTGGTCTCAGGGAGATTCTTTATAAAGTAATGACATTTTTTGAGATACTCATAAAGCCTTTCTTCTTGTCTGGCGGGGTTGAATATCTTTAGGGCATATTCGGATTCTGGCAAGAGCTCTTGTTTCCCCTGTGCTATCATTCTCTGCAGCTGGTCAACATTTTCTCTCAGCTCTCGATAGAGAGTAGCTTGTCTTTCTTTTTCCTTTCTTTCCTTAGCACATTCTTTTAAAATATCATTGATAAGCTGCACTTGCTCTTTTAATTCAAGCTTCGTCTTTTTCCCCTCTTGTTTGTATTCTTCCATGAGTATCTCCTGGTATTCCATTCTCTCTTGGAGCTTGCCATTCTGAACTTCTACTTCTTTTATTGTAGCTTGGAGAGAGATCTTTTCTTTTTTTTAGCGTGTTTCTTGCTCCTCAAACTCTGTCTTTTCGGTCATTGCCTCTTCCCTGAGCCTTTTTACTTTTCTTTTGAGGATCCGTTGTTGGTCCTCCAACTGTTTTATTCGTTCTTGTAATTGCCGATTTTCTATATCTGCCTTTTGTAGAGAGTCGGCCAAACGGGCGCTGGCTTCTTCTGAAAGGATGTTCCAACGGGCGCTGCTACCTTCGAGTTTGGTTGGATTGGTAGTTAGGTGTCCTTGATCCCTGCCAGCCCTCCATTTAAGATAATCGCCCATGGCACTCGGACCCTTAGGCGATCTTTTCATCATAGTGATGTTTTCCCAGGATTTGTGAGCTATCTTCAATTCTTCTTCATTATCTAGCGCATGATAGAAATGACCTTGGTGGTATTCTTCAACACTAATTGCGGAGTGGGTTGAACAGAACTGCCTCATTACCAGTGCTGGGACGTAACTTGTGTATCCGGTCACTCCGATTAGAGAAACTGAATAATTACCCCCTGTGCTGAACAAAATGGGTTGACTCAACATCCACAATTTCTTCCAACAGTAGTCGTGACTGTTGAAGCTCAGAATCTGTTCTTGCCACTGCAGCTCATCCTTTGGGCTGATTACTAATCTGGTCATCTTTTCAATAAGCGGCTAGTCAAGATACCAAGTTAACCCCTTTGTCTCCACAGGACACATGTGACTGATGACCCAGAGGTACAACAATTGAGAACAACACTTGATAGACCCCCTGCCTTGTTGTTGACAGTAAGTGAGAGTCAATAGAGTCTCTGCAAGGATTGTCGATATTGGGTTAACCTTCTATTTTTCTACTGCCCATAATATCTCTGTAACACTGCAGCTTATAATCCCCAAAGGCCCAGGAAATAAGATCAGACCATAGATCCCTAAGGCTAGTGCTAATGAAGCTTGCTCCCATTGTTCATCTCGGATGTACAGGTCTAGCTACTTTTGGAGATAGGTCCAATACCAACCGTGTGTGTTCCCTTTGGTAGTTTCTCTTGCCTTCGCTTCTTCCGGGGGAATTCCCAACATATGTGCGAACCGTTTCTAGGTCTGCCTCTGCTCGAGGTGTAGGTAGATCCGATTCTGTGCCCCATAGGGAATTTTTAGCAACGCTTGATATTCTTCCATAGTGGGGGTAGTATCAATATCGTTGAAGGAGAAAACCCCATGCTTGGGATTCCAAACCGACAGCATGGCCTTTAATGCCGAAACTATCAAGGTCGCAATCCTCCCATATTTTTCCTCAAATTGTGCCTTGACGTGATCGGGAAGCGACCTCCAACTACTAGAGAGACCTTCGAGATTGGTCATTTTGACCTCCACTTTGCTTAGGTCTAATGGAGGTAACAAGCTAGTATCTGTCCTGGTGACATCACTTTGCGGGGACACTAAACTATGAGGCGGTCTGGACCATGGTTTAGTATTTTGTCCTTGTCTAGGAATCTCTTCCCCTGACTAACTCGAGGATGCCATGTTAAAAATGATGCTTATTCCTTTACAGACCTTAATTCTGTGATGCCTGCGTAGAAAACTTGTCAGCAGGATAAATTCAGGTAATTTTGAATTATATTGTTGGCAGGGTGACACCCACACATTTGTCAAAGTAGGAAAATGTGCAGATCCACCTAACAGTATAATCCAAGATTACCCTCAAAAACATAAGAACACAGAAACAGAATAAGGTGAGAGCAAGTATGTCCCTTTTGTCCTATAATAGGAAAAATCCTAGTATCAGGTAGGTGCTACCTAATTGGATAGTTTTATCTTATGAGGTAGTTTGCTACGGCTTCCAGCTATTGTGATGGTTTAGCTAAAGGTCTAAATTTCTAAAAGCCACAGGTTCTCAAATTGCTCCTACTGTAAACAGTAGAGCCCCATTCTATCACCATGATACTAACGGGACAGTTCCATAGGTATCAAATTAAATAGAATGAGTTTCAATCTGAGCAGAATCCTTCACGGATACTAACGGGGTAAAATCCACGGGTACAGCTACATGAATCCCTCCTACTTTCCTAGAGGGTGAGAAAGCCCGGGTATAGGGCTGAAGTGTGTGAGAACCTTATGTAAGTACTCAGTGTGTGCAGGGACACATTTACCTCTTCCCTTCGTGGGGATTTTTTTTTTTTGGCATATTTTTTGTTTTGACGAAAGTTGCTGTAGGGACAAGACAAGCAAAAAGGGTTAGAATAATAACAAAATGATATATCAAGCCTTTCAAACTTGGCGAATAAAAACCCCCTAATTACGATTTCAATTTATAAGAGCATAAAACTAGATCTATTCTTGGACCTCTAAATGATGAGTTAAAATAAAATCCCCAGTGGAGTTGCCATGCTGTCGCAAGGTGCTTTGCGGTCGCCTGGACGAAGACTCACCGAAGTGGGAAAGAGTGAGGAGTCACCACTTTAATTTTGAGGGAAATTAAAGAAATCCATTTGTACAAAAAAAGATAAATTAAAAGAAACCACTTCGAAAACAGAGATTCTATGTTCGGGGTCCATATACGGGCGGGGAAGGTGTTAGGCACCCCGCCTCGTCCCTCTATGAGGGTAAACAGATTTAACATTATGCTCCTCATAAATTAAAATCGAAAGTTAGGGGGGTTAGAATGATGATGTTAATCCCTTTGATAAAAGGGAATATTTGATTTTTCACTGTTTCGGGTTACCCAAATACATAAGTACATGAGACGACCCCTAGTGAGTTGGTGTTGTGTTGCGATTTTTTGTTTAGAGGGTTACTTTGCGTATTTTAGTTTGGATTTGAGAGAATCCGGGTAAAAACTTCTCTCGATCTCTAGGGGTAATCGGTTTAAAGTTCGAGTGAGGGATCTCGGATAAGAACTCTCCTCCGATCTCCACACATTTATTAAAAATTTTGGTTGAGAATCGGATAAGAACTCTCCTCCGATTTCTTTAAATTTTAATTTAGACTTAAGCATGAAGAATCTCGGATAAGAACTCTCCTCCGATCTTCGCATATTTATTAAAATTTTGGATTGAGAATCGGATAAGAACTCTCCTCCGATCTTTTTAAGTATTTAATTTTAGAGTTTTAATGGAGGATCTCGGATAAGAACTCTCCTCCAATCTCTTTAAGTATTTATTAAAATTTTATTGAGAATCGGATACGAACTCTCCTCCGATCTCTTTAAGTATTTATTAAAATTTGATTGAGAATCGGATAAGAACTCTCCTCCGATCTCCTGTTTTTTGTTTGAATGAGGATCAGGTAAGAACTCTCCCCCGACCTCTTAAAATTTAATTACAATCATATATCGTAAGAACCTTAGACTAAGGGTTCTGGCATTCGAAGACGCCGGGAACCCGAACGGGGCTTCTCTTAGCCCATTGATACCCTATAGCCGTAGAGGGGATATCAGACTGAATCTTTTCCGATCCCCTTTGTGATCGCCTTACCAGTACCTTCTGGCAGGCGATGTCCGATCTCTTTCGTTTACTGATCTGGGATCTGATCTTACCTCGATCCTTATTATACCAGGTTACCTCCTGATCTTGTTTAGTGATTCAACTTCAAAACTCTTCCTCCAATTTATTATCCAAACTTTTATTATTTTAAAGAAACTCTCGTGTTTAAGACACAGTTATCAACCTTTATTAAACTACCTATATGTTACCAGTAACCAGAACACCTATATTTGGAGGTAATAAGGCCAAGAACAAATAAATAACATGAACTGATGAAATAAAGATAAACTCAAGAGAATAACTATCTTCGTGGGGGCTCTTTAGCATAACATAAACTTGACAAAAATTACGAGCATGAAAACAAAGAAAATAATAAATAAAAAAACGAACACTTGATAAAGCAACGGTCTAGACGCTCACCTGTAGGGAGTTGAATCTATTGAACTAACTATGAAATCACAAATGTAGTAGAGCTGCGTGCTAACAATCTGGGGACTAATGCTTGCCTTGAAATAACGAATACCAAGTTGGAATGCAGTCAAGCCAAAGTGACAGTAACTGAGTTGGAATGAGATTGAGCTTGGAAAATAAAAGGTTGGTATTAAGATGGTGAAGACAAAATAGAAACTGATAGATGGTATCACAGAGTAATGAACGAACTGAAAATGAAGAGTTTCAGCGTCCAGCACTCTTTTAATGGAAATACTTTAGAAAACTGCTTTCTGAACTTTTTCCATTTTGAAAGCTTAAAAATAGCAGAGTAGCAAGACTGAATTAAGTTTCAGAGCCTTTCCACTATAATCACCATCCTTTTTTTTTCGTCCCCTTTCAACAGTTTACATGCAAGTATTTATAGGGAACGAGTGCTCCCAATGAAGGGTTAGGATTTCCCTTGAGGGAGATGGAAGCTTTAGATTTTAAAAGATATAATCTGATGTCTGAGAATTGAAGAGAATCAAAATGGATGGCTGAGATCCTATTCAGAATATTTGTCCTTTTCTCTTTTCTAATCCAATGGCTCAAAATTTTCTTGTCATGGGAGATCTGAGGGCCGGGAATAAAAGGCGCTGATCCTGTCGTCTTCTCTTTGATCCAAGGGTTCCAGGCTTATCCTAACAGGTAACATCAACGGTGGAGATAGAGATGTAGAAGACTGCCATGACATGTCCTGACATCTGTCAGCAATGTGGGCGATTCTGCAAATGAGGCGTGCGGTGGAGATTTGGTCTGGCCTGCAACGCTTTAACTACCTCGGCTCTTATTATGAAAAGGTTTATCGGAAATTGTCTTATCCTTTCCTTGCCTTCCGATCTCCCATTCCTTCCGATCTCTTTATTATGACCCTTTTCCGATCTCTAATACCGGGCTCCTCTCCTGATCTCTCCCATTCCAGAACCTTCCTCTTTATCCGAGCTGCTTTAGTCAAAGCATTTATTCCTTCGGTTACCGAGGCATCTGCTTCAATTTTAGCTAGCAATAAATGCTCAAACCCTCTCTATATATATACCTTCAACGGGGCATCCTTTCACATTTCATTTTCTCCTCTATCCGCTTCTCACTTTTTCCTGTTCTAGCCGCTCCGGCAACAATTCCGGCCATGGCGACTGTTCTTAATCTTTTTTCGATTGTTCACTTTGTTCAACGACTGAAAATTTATGACCCCGGTGATCAGAAAATCACGATAACCACATCTGATGACAGTGAGAGAACCGGACTAATTCACCGATCCAGATCGAGAACATCGATCGTGTCGATCTCGAGTCGGTCGACCGATATAATCGGCGAACCGATTTCGGGCGAGAAGACTGCTAATTTCCCTCTTAACATTGGTGACTGCCCTTTGAAGTTCACTTGGCTCCTCACCACATCGGGCGTCCCGACCGCGGCTCGGTTCCGAGCGATAACATTGACGATGACCTCTCCTATCACCATGAGAGTCATAGTCACCCCATCTGAGCTGTACATCTATCCGATGTCGATGGCTGGTTTCCTGATCAAACACATCTTTTGATTCAGCCACGAGACTAGGCTTTGACATAGGTCTTTACTAGGTAGGATGTACTGCCGATCTCTAGAGATCGCCCAAATGATGTAATCTGACCTTTAAAGGTTCTTAATGATGTAATCTGACCTTTTGGAAATGAAATAAAATTTTATTTTAACAATTATCATTTAATTACTGCATTGGTTTTTTCCGATCTCTAATGTACATGTCCGATCTGGTTCCTAACTGAATAGCCCTTAGCCAATCTGTAATTCCGAACATCTACCTCCATCCGCCGATCTTTAACTAGCCGATCTCCCCTTATTTATTTATTAGAGTTTCTGGAACGTTCTTGCGACGTGTCAGAAAAGCTGGCGAATCCCGCTAACCGATGCGCCGCTTGGGACACTGTGAGCATTGAATGCTCAGACGGCTATAAATAGGGGAAGGGTCAGCCAGTTGCTCCCTTATGTCATTTTCAGCACCTCGCGAGCGATTCCAAAATTCTCTCGTTTCTTCAAGTTCTTCCGACACCGATCACACTCCGGTAAGGGTTTTGATCTTTCTCTTAGTTAATTTCTCTTTTTTCTTTGAAAATGAGCGGCGCCGAGCATCAGAGAGCGGCGAGCCCCCCTTCCGTCCATGTCTCGTGATCGTCAGATGAAATTGAAGTGATCGGACCAAGCGGGCGATCTGAACCTCCTACAACCTCCGTTTCAGCCCGTGGTCAAGCGGCACCCTCAAGACGAATGCATTCCTCAGGGAGAGAAAACCTTCCCATGGATGAGTTGCCTTCAATCCTCCAAGAAACCGATCTGCAGTCGATTAGCCAAGAATACAACCTTCGGACCGACTCATACGAGCTTATCAGATGTCATGGCGATCTCCGAGCCGATCACTTCTTTGAAGAAAATGATGTGATCATGATATATGAAGAGCAATTAAAAGCCAGGCTGCGGTTTCCTCTTGATAATTTTTCAAGGACGTTTTGAAATTTCACCAAGTATGTATAGCCCAAGTACATCCGAACTCTTGGCGAATTCTAGTGGCTTTCAGAGGCTTATGCTGAGCCAAGAAGCTCGAGCCCACAGCAAAGGTTTTTGCCGAGCTGCATAGACTTACTCGTCGAAAGGACGACGAGTATTGGTTTTTCCAAGCCAAACCGCACTGCGGGCTTTTTACCGATCTCCCCTCTTTATTGAAAAATTGGAAGAATCGCTTCTTTATTCTGAGGAGCAAGATTTCGAACGGTTTTGAGGGTTTCCCATGTAGCTGGCTCCATCTGGGCCCATCAATTCCGAAGCATGTCGCCCTGAGTAGGGAAGAGGGCGCAATGGTAATGGAGCTAAAGGATCAGGCAGCTACTCAAAAGTTCTCCTGTTTAGATGCAGTGATGGCCGAACTGCACCATTGGATGATGCAGCTGGTTACCGACAAAGAGCGCGAGCTTCAGCTCTCTGACCTTGGCCCCGGTATTTTCTACATCTCTGATCTCTGGGCCTTAGCAAACTCACTGACTCTTTCTTTGTGCAGGTATGGCGAGCAGCGAGGCTTCCAAAGAGAGCCAAAAGCGTAAGAGGGAGGTCTCCAAGAAAGTGCGGGAGATGAAGCGCGCCGAGGCCTCACAGATGCCAAGGCACAATTCAGGAGAGGCACAGGGAGGCCCATCCCGACCCTCGGGACCACCAATCCCTGAAAGAGAAGTAGTCTGGTCTCCTCCTCGACAAGAAGAACCACCGCCTCCACCTGCTCCTTCAAGTGCAGAAGGTGGTCCTTCCCAACCTACTACGAGGACCCTTTCTCGCGGCGCTCAGGTTCTCATTCATTCCTTGGAGAAGAATCGATCGATACGGGAGAATCCGGGCTTGGCAAAGGTTCTAGGAGCTTCTATATGTCTCCCGGAGGATCGACGATCTCCTGACCCAGACTATGAGCCTGAGTGTGGAGAGTTTGGTGAACCAACATATCTTCCGGGAAAAGGCTCATATTTTGAGGCAGGAGATCCAGAAGGCGGGCCACGATACAGCTTCCGCCCGAGCCCAACTTTCATCCGCCCGGGAATATATAGCTGAAATTGAGGGGCGGATGAAATTCTATGAGGATAAATTGGCCGAGCAGGCTCATGATCTTGAAGAAGCTCGGGCGCTCCGAGCTGCTGATGTCGCTCGCCTCACTGAAGAACTTAGAGCGAAAGAAGAAGAGGCAGTGACGAGGGAGGCCGGTGCTTATGTGAACGCCCACGGGGACCTTTTGGCCGAGCTCAAGAAGCGTTATCCTGCAGAAGACTTTTCCTGGATGGTGGACCTGGCTCCCCAAAATGAAAAAGAGAGTGAGGAGGAAGCTGAGGGAGATAGAGAGGGTGAGCAAAATGTAGAACAGGCTGGGGGTGATCCTCCAGCCGAATAACTTGTATTTTCTTTGAAATGAAATGAAATTCTCTCTTTTGTTCAATGACTTGATGAGATCGGAAAGTATCTAAGTTGTACAAGTGTTTGATTGTTTGACCATGTTATCAAAGTTAAAAGCGATTATTAATCTAAATGTGAGAGTTCGGAAGAACATTGTAACCATGAGATCGGCTTGAGCCAAGACCAGACACCAAACGGAACTTAAAATTATTTAAATTGAAAACCTGATTTGAACACTTAAGATCGAAAACACCATTAAGCCGGACTGAAACCTTAACTTTGTGAAGAGATTATCCATAATGTTTACAAAAGGGAGATCGAAAATAAGACTGGATGGCACGATGACCTAATGTTGGTTTGATTTCCTTTGATGAGAGATCAGGAATGTGATTGACTGGCAAGGATACTTGGTAATTGGTTTGAGAGATCGAGAATGAATCACATGTCATGGAGACTTGATACTAATGTGATCTCCTTGGGAGATCGGAAATATAATTGAACCGCATGGGGACCTGATATTAGTGTGACCTTCTTTGTTGAGAGATAGGAGAACATTTCGACTAGATGCGGGATCGGCTTATTTCCTAATCAGGTTACTTGTAACCAAGGAATGTCAGTTGAGAGTCGATTTTCAAAGTTCATTGATTTTGGTGATCGGCCAAAATATGGTGTCGACAATGGATGTAATATTGAAATTTCTTTCTGAGTCTTGTAGATAATGAATCATTTTCTTGATGATGAGTTGATTGCTTGAAATAAAATGAGAAATGATTTGTGAAATGTTGAGATTGAACTGGGAACATTTTTGTAAATTGCTTTTTCAGGTGATTTGAAGAACTATTTTTCTAAATTTCTAGTCGCCACTCTGCCGAAATTTTTGTAAAATTTTTAAATGTTAAATTAATTTCAAATAAAGTTTATGTCATCACTGCAAAGTTTTAAAAATGCTTAATTATTCCTAAAAAGTTTTATGACAAATATTGGATTTGAAAACACTTAGTTTAAATTTTTGTCATCACGCCAGATTTCTAAATAGAATTGTTTTGCCAAAATCCCTTATAGTATATTTAATAGATTATGGGTAGGCGAAGTACGGTAATTTATTAGGTATACTACGAGATCATATTATATTTTACGAAGGGTAGAGTGTGACAATAATTTTTCCATAATAATATATATGTAACAAGGAAAATTATTATTTAATCTATATATTTTAACAAAACTAACTGTTTGGTCCTTATATCTTAAAAAATATAATATTTAGTCCTTGTATTTTATTTCTGTTAAATTATTTAGTTCATCTGTCAAATTTTGTGTTAATTAATAGATTTTAATACTAGTCAAATTATTATTTAGTTTCTTTATTTTAGTGAAATTAATTAGTTAATTCCTATATTTTAAAAAATATTGCTATTTGTTCATTTAATCTAGTAAAACTAAATATTTAGTCCTTTTATTTTGAAAAACATACTATTAGATAAAAATGAAATTTTTTGATGCTGAGACTAAATATGAATTTATATTTTTTTTAATTGTTTAAATATTTTTATTCAATTCCCTAGTTAGCATTTTTGTATTCTCTTCATTGGGAAGCAATTTCTCTAGATTATCACTTGGATTATATGAAGATCTAGGAAAACTAATTAACCTTTTGTGTAGAGAGCTTGTACTATTTTTTAATTAAAAGATGAAAAAAAAGGGGGAAAAGGGGGGAAAAGTATATGGGTGCAGAAAAGAAGAAACATGAAAAAAAAAAGAGAGAAAATAAGAAAAAAATAAGGAAGAGAACATCAGGACAATTTGGGTATAAAAATGATCAAAGGAACTAAAGAATTAATGGAAATAAATTACATAAATTAACTAATATGTTTTTAAAAATATAAGAATCAATTAATTAATTTTCACGAAAATAAATGAATTAAATTATAGTTTAACTAGTATTGATTAATGAAAAAATTGACGGAGAAACTAAATAGTTTAATGAACTAAAAATAAATAAATAAATAAATAATATATTTTTTAAAATACAATATAAAATAATTAATTTTATTAATATATATAAACTAAATAATAATTTTCCCTATCTAATAATCGTACACTAAAAAGTAGATGACTTAGGTAGGAGGAAAATGAAGAATAGTGTTAATTTATGAGTTTGTTGGTAAGAGTACTTGAAAGCTTGTTCATGAAATTTAATTTGATTTAATGGTTGCTTGGTTGGTAATGTAGTGTGAGCTTTTAATTTGTTCTATTTTTTTCTGTGTACTTCTAACGGACAAATTAATTTCTATAAAAGAAAGATATCGTTTGTAAGCCTTTTTATACAAGTCTTAATTATAATGGTTTGAGTTATTAAAACTAAAACCTACCTTTTATCTCTTGAAAAATTAAAAGGGGAAAAAAATTACTTAACCATATAATAAAAGCAGGTTGAAATTGATTTACAATTTTGTGCTCCATGATAGGCTTGTCTTTTCTACCCATTGAGGGTTTTATTGTATTTTGATACTATTCGCCTAAAATTTAAGTTAAATACTCAAAATTCTACATGAATGTCGTGGCAGTCAGAAAAGTCAAACACTATTTTAAATAATTGAAAGATTAAGCGAGCCGAACAAAGGAAAACAAAACCGAACAAAATACCTTCGCTTGTCCAACAAGGCAAATAAAAGACATACCGAGTAACAATTATGTCAATAATCAAGCAAAACCCGAATCTCACGAACCGAGCAATAATTACACCAAAAATTAAGCAAAAAACAAATTTTATGTAGACAATCTCATAGATTCAATCAAGATCATTTTCATAAACGAAATAATAACTATTTTACTAAAAAGCCTATAAATGTCAATCAAGTAACCAGAAACAGATACACACATTTTCATTCTAAAATTCTCATTACTATTCTTTCAATACTCTCATATCTAACTCTCTAACTTAAAGCATTGGAGTGACCTATCAGAATGCCATCCAACTCAATCTTTTTTCTTATTGCAGGTTTACGTAGCACTAAAACCAGGATCCAAGAACCTCCGATAGCATCATCTTTACAATTACATAATTGAATTACATGCTGAATTTCATATTTGAACATCGAGTTTCAATACCCGTATTTTTATGAGAATAAATTTCAATAACTATAATTAAATTTTAGGTGATATTTTTCCTAGGCTTAATGATAGTTGAGCTGGAATTATGTCATTTCAACTTGAAGCTTAATGAGTAGTTGAGCGGGAATTGTGTCATTTCAACCTCAAGCAAACAGGATTTTGCTCCATATCTATAGGGTTATGAGTTCCTTTTTCATGATTACTTTGTTTTTCTTATTGGCTAAGATGGTTTTACATATGCAAACAATGTGCTCCTTTCATGGCTGAAAGGTATTGTGTTCTTTATGAGGTGAGGACATTTTTTCCTTTTCCACTTTCTCCTTTTCTGTCACGACCCAACCTATGGGCCGGACCGGCATTAGGACCTGGGCCAGCCTAAAGCCCCCGAGGCCCGTAGTAAGCCTAACTATTCATTAACCCAATTCCAAGGCCCATTTGGGCCCAATTTCAAGAAAACAACCGGACAGAGTCCGGCCATAAAGTGGACCTTTCAACGGGGAGTTTTTGACTCACCCAACCTGTAAACACAATAAACAATCCATTGGGGAGCTCAGCTCACCCTCCACATACTCATATCATCATAAAGATAAATGGGAGCTCATCTCCCTCATCTAGTCCATCAAACATGCATATAATAATTTTACAGGTTCACAATAATAATTTAGTTTACAGACCCAAATCAAATAAACATTTCTAACACATGCGAAAATTTTAAGATTTAACAAGATTATACTAACATTAATAATCGACCTGCGAGGAAGAAAGCAGGTTAACCTCAAAAATATCCTCCTGTGGCCTGGAAAAATATTGAACAGGAGTGAGCGTTCAACTCAGAGAGTAAAATATCAATTTTAACCATAATCTCTATAACTATCTAAAACTAATGCACCCTGTAGAGTGAAATGCAACATCAACAACATTTTCACATCATAAAATCAAAAAGGAAATTTGGAGCACTCACGCACCCTGTAGTATCAATCATAATATATGGGAGCTGATCCCCTATACAGCTCTCTTAAATCCAACCTGGTGCCAGCGAAGAACTCAAGCCGGACTTTCGCTTAATAAACCAAATCGGGGGTCCCAGCGAAGAACTCAAGCCGTGACTACCCCCCGAAGGATCGGGTCCCAGCGAAGAACTCAAGCCGTGACTACCCGTCCTATCCATAGTCCACACCACATCACACGCACGCCAACGCACGCACACTGCTCCAAATTACCACAGCAACATACATGGCACTTTCACAGTTATGCATGCAACATAAATCGTGCCTAAAGTTTATCTACATAGATATATGCATATAAGTGATGCATGGGCATGCTTGAACATATAATAATAGTGAAATTACAATTAAAATTAATATTTTACTCACAGACTTGACGGTGGTCACTGAGGTGGCTGGGCGGAGGAAGAAGGCTGTCCCGGCTCACCTGATAATTTTATTACAATCATTTAATAAATTTGACTCAATACAAATAAAGAAAAAGACCAAATACGTCCTAAGTCGTGCCGAAAATCCGGCAGAATCTCCCCTATACCTAGGACCTACCCAACCTGCAAAATGGCTCAAAACACACTTCTATATTCACAATCCATATATACACAACTCAATCACATCACACAGCCCCTCCTGGGCCCATCAAATCAGCCATCCATCACAATATGTAAAATTTCAATTTAGTCCTTATAATTGATCATTTTTGCAAAAACTACCCAAACAAGCTCTAAAAATTTTAAAACTTTGCCCCGCGGTCCTTAGCAATATTACTAGGCTATTGCAAAAAGAATCATAATTTTCTGAGCTACCACGAATATTTTATGGATTTTTAATCCTATTTAAGCACTAGAAAATTATGAAAAAGCAAGGTTCGGGTTTACCTTTGCCAATTCCGACTTCGGGGACACGCTCGGGACGTCTGACAATGTGGGGGTAGCCAAAACCTCGGTCCAATTCGGAGACTTTTCCAGTGCAGTGCATGCGGCGGAAATTCACGAACGGTCAATCAGAATTTCCGCGAATTGAGGATACCTACACGAAGCCCACAACACGGGGGTTAGTACATAAATTTTTCAGAATTTTCTAAGCTCATTTAATGCTCGGAAAAATACTACGAAGTTCCATGGGACCCACCGAAAAATGGCGTCGAAAAAATTCGAAATTTATGTCGCCGTGAAGCTCTGGACGAGTGGAGCGCTCTGGTACTCTCGGTTTTCTCGTGGAATTCACGGTTTGTGAGAAATCTAGCCCGAAAGTCAAAATGGGCTAAAACTTCCCGGGCAAAAATTGGACAAACCGCTCGTTGGATTTCGGTGTTTTTGGTGTCTATGGAAAGCTCTCGACGAGTAGATGATTTTAGACACAAGACCCGGTCCGATTGGTGGCCGGATCGGCCGGATTTTGGCCGGGAAGTCCAGGCGTCGCGCGCGCTGCGCGTCCTTTCTGAGGCCGTTTTCCGGCGTTCCAGGCGGCGGCCGGCCGTGGGGGAGGGCCGAGGTGGGGCGCCGGCGAGGTGGGGAGGCAGGGGAGGTGGCGGCGCGGCAAGGGGAGGAGGGAGGAGAGAGAAAACAGAGAGAGAAGGGGAGGAGGTCGGGATGCGCGGAAGAAAAGAGAAGAAGAAAAAGGAGCCGGTCCGATTCGACTGGTCCGATCCAATTCGGTTCGATTCGGCCGGTTCGATTCGGGATATAAAATTTTGAATTTTTACTCTGCCTCGGGACCGAAAACGAGGTCCAAAAATTCCGAAAAAATTTCAGAAAACTCAGAAAAATTCGTAGATTCTAAATATATTTTTAGTTTTGTCACGTGGTCTTTAAATTAATTTTTAAAAATCATCAAAGTTTATATTTTCGAAAAATCGAACCCGATTTTTAAAATCCGAAAAATCTCAAAAAAATTCCTAAAATTTAAATAAAATTAAAATACCAAAAATGCTCATAAAATTTAAAATTTTGGGGTGTTACATTCTTCCCCCCTTATAGAAAATTCGTCCTCAAATTTTTACACAAGGCAGAATAAAGCACATGATTATACATTGAACAAATAAGGGTACTTGCTACGCATGTCCCGTTCTGACTCCCAGGTGCACTCTTCCACTGACTGGCTCCTCCACAAAACCTTAACCATAGGGATCTGTTTTGATCTTAGCTGTCTCACTTGGCAGTCCACTATGGCTACAGGTTGCTCCTCAAATGTCAAGTTCTCCTTTAGTTCTATTACATCCGGCTGTAGTACGTGAGAAGGATCGGGAATGTATTTCCTGAGCATGGAGATGTGAAACACGGGATGAACGTGAGAAAGGTTGGGTGGTAGCTCCAACCGGTAGGCAACTGCTCCAACTCTATCAGTAACCTCAAAAGGTTCGATATACCGAGGTGCCAACTTGCCCTTCTTTCCAAATCTCATGACTCCCTTCATTGGAGAAACCTTCAGGAATACATAGTCGCCTCGCAAACTCCACATCCCTCCGTCAGGGTCTGCATAACTCTTACGCCTCATCGAAAAGTTTTGATCGTTCCTGATTAAAGGAACTACCTCTGAAGTGTACTGCACTAGGTCTACATCATGCACCTTCGCTTCCCCCATTTCTGTCCAACACAGAGAAGACCTACACTTTCTTCCATATAGTGCCTCATAGGGTGCCATCCCTATGCTGGAATGGTAACTGTTGTTGTAGGCAAACTCCACCAAAGCCAGCTGCTCATCCCATTGACCTCCAAAATCCAAAACACTCATGCGAAGCATGTCTTCCAATGTTTGGATTGTCCTTTCGGACTGTCCGTCTGTCTGAGGGTGGAAAGTTGTACTTAAGTTCAACTGTGTGCCAAGTGCCTCTTGCAACTTTCTCCAAAACTGAGAAGTGAACTGGGGCCCTCTGTCAGATATTATGGAAGCCAGAACTCCATGCAATCTGACTATTTCTCGAATGTAGAGCTGGGCATACTGTGCCACAGAGTAGGTAGTCTTTATAGGCAAGAAGTGAGCTGATTTGGTTAGACGGTCTACAATTACCCATATCGAGTCATATCCTCGCGTGGTACGAGGCAACCCAGTCACAAAATCCATAGTGATCATTTCCCACTTCCATTCTGGGATAGGGAGCTCTTGCAGCTTCCCTGACGGTCTCTGGTGTTCAAACTTCACCTTCTGACAAGTCAAGCACTTGGACACAAAGTCTGCTATGTCTCTCTTCATGCCATTCCACCAGTAGCTATCTTTCACATCATGGTACATTTTGGTGGAACACAGGTGGACACATGCGATGTGTAGTGTGCCTCTCGCATGATTTCATTCCTGAGGTTGTCCACATCAGGCACACATATCCTAGAACCTTGCACTAGGGCGCCATCATTGGCAAATCCAAACTCACCACCTTCACCCTGCTGTACTCTTTCTATGATCTTCATCAATTGTTGGTCTCTGTGCTGGGAAACTCTAACTCTGTCTCTCAAGTCTGGCCTCACTGAAAAATGAGCCAGCAATACCCCCTCATCTGAAAGATCTAGGATTAAACCTTGATCCATCAACTCATGTACCTCCTGAATCAACGGTCTCTTCTCTGCTGAAATGTGCGCCAAACTGCCAGAAGATTTTCTGCTCAAAGCATCTGCCACTACATTGGCCTTCCCAGGGTGGTACTGGATGGTGCAATCATAGTCTTTCAGAAGCTCCATCCATCTCCTCTGTCTCAAGTTTAAATCCCTCTATTGGAAGATGTACTTCAAACTCTTGTGGTCGGTGTATATCTCGCACACTTCACCATACAGGTAGTGTCTCCAGATTTTTAGTGCAAAGACTACAGCCACCATTTCCAAATCATGGGTGGGGTAGTTCTGCTCATGCCTCTTCAGCTGTCTTGAAGCATAAGCCACTACTTTTCCATTCTGCATCAAAACACACCCTAGGCCAACTCTGGAGGCGTCACGACACTGCAGTGTATCCTTCACCATTCATAGGTAGTGTCAACACAGGGGCAGTGGTTAGACACTCCTTAAGCTTCTGGAAGCTCCTCTCACAGTCATCTGTCTAAATGAATGGAACATTCTTCCGAGTTAATTTAGTTAAGGGAGCCGCTATCCTGGAAAAATCTTGCACAAAACGCCTATAGTAGCTAGCTAGACCCAGAAAACTTCGCACCTCAGTGACTGTTGTAGGCCTAAGCCAATCGATTCTGACTTCACTTTTCTTGGGATCCACTTGAATGCCGTCACTAGAAACCACGTGTCCCAAGAATGAGATGCTTTCTAGCCAAAATTCACATTTTGAAAATTTGGCATATAGCTGGTGCTCCCTCAACGTCTGCAACACCATCCTCAAGTGCCACACGTGTTCTTCCTCGGTCTGAGAGTATACCAAAATGTCATCTATGAATACGATGACAAAACGGTCCAAAAATGGCTTGAACACCCTGTTCATCAAGTCCATGAAGGCTGCTGGTGCATTAGTGAGTCCAAAAGACATCACCAATAACTCATAATGACCATATCTTGTCCTGAATGCCGTTTTGGACACGTCCTCATTCCTGATTCTCAACTGATGGTAGCCTGATCGCAGGTCTATCTTGGAAAAGAATCTAGCCCCTTGGAGCTGATCAAACAAATCATCGATCCGAGGAAGTGGATACTTGTTCTTCACAGTCACCTTGTTCAAATTGCGTAGTCGATACACAACCTCAATGACCCATCCTTCTTTCTCACAAATAGAACAGGAGCACCCCAGGGTGAAGTACTCGGACGTATAAAACCCTTGTCCAAAAGCTCCTGTAGTTGCTCCTTTAGCTCTTTCAATTCTGCTGGTGCCATCCTGTAAGGTGGCATTGATATGGGGTTTGCACCCGGAACAACATCAATGCAGAACTCTATTTCCCTTCCTAGTGGCAACCCTGGAAGCTCCTCTGGGAAGACATCCATAAATTCTCTGACAACAGGAACATTTTCCATGCTAACACCTTCTACAGATGTATCTCTCACCAATGCCAAATACCCTTGGCATCCACGCCTCAACATTTTTCTAGCGCTTATTGCTGACACCAAATTATATGGAGCCACGCTCCTGTCACCATCAAAGCTAAACTCTTCCACACCAGGTATGTGGAAATACACCTTTTTGTTCTTGCAGTCTAAGGTGGCATAATGAGTTGCCAACCAATCCATCCCCAAAATTACATCAAAATCCATTACTGGTAGAGGAACCAAGTCTGCTGGGAGGATCTTTCCATCCACTACCACTGGGCTACCCGGAAAAACCATATCTATATCTATGTTGTCACTAAGTGGGGTAGCTACCGACAAAGGGCATTCTAAAGTTGTAGGGTTTCTACCCAACCTCATGGCAAACACAGGGGAGACAAATGAGTGCGTAGCACCCGGATCTATCAAAACACGAGCCTCATAGGAACAGACCAGAAGAATACCTGCCACAACTGCGTTTGAAGCCTGAGCATCCTGGTGGGTCAGGGTGAAAACCTGAGCTTGACCCCTACCCTGAGTGGCAGAACCCTGATATTGACTTCTACCTCCTGATCTGCCTCTAAATCCATGTCCCCCTTGTCCTCAGCCCTGTTGGCCACTGAATTGACTGCCTGCCATGCTGGAAGCACCCGGATACAACTGACGAGGAACATTCGCAACAGAACCCTGTGACCCCATCTGTGGCTCGCTGAACACGGGGCATTCCCTAGCAAAGTGACCTGGTTGGCCACACCTGAAGCATACTCCTGAACCCATCAAACAAGGTCCTGAATGTCCTCTTCCACACTGTGCACAAGGTGCCAAGGAGGATCCTGAACCAGACCCAGAACTCACGTACCTGCTGAGCTGTGACCACTTTCGGATCAGTGCAGATCCTCGAGGTTTGTGTCTAAAACCACTCTTCTTGTTCCTACTTTTTCCTCTGTAATTACTCTGGCCACCACTATCCGGAGTACCCATTTGGGGAACACCGGTAGAACCCTCTGCTCTGTTTTTCTTTGCTCTTCCGCTGTCATCCACAGCATAGCTAATCTCAATCTGTCTGGCTCGATCAACCACCACATCAAAAGGCGATCGGACATTATGGCGAGTTCGCATACCTCTGTCAAGCCCCTTTAGGAATCTCTTCACCTTCATAGTTTCGTAGCTCTGCTTTAGGGGCATATCTGCTCAATTCGAAATTGCAGAGCATATTCATCTACTGCACTGCCATTCTGTCTTAAGGCCTTAAAGGCCCACTGTTTCTGATCTCTGAAGCTTTCTGGCACAAACCGATTGATGAACAGTTCCACAAACTGAGTCCACAACAAACCCTCCATCCTAGGTAACACGTAGTCATTCATCCATTGTCTAGGCATAGGCCCCATGACATGCTGCATACACTCTATTAGTCTTTTATCAGTCAACTGCAATTCCGTTCCTGCCTGTCTGCAGGAATCCAAAAACCGATATGCATCGTCTGACACATCATAAGTACCAGGCACCAATTTCTTGAAATTTATGATGCTTGTAAGGTTCTCCTCTTGGTGCGGTGGGCTGCTCTTTGTGGAGTGTGGACCATATACTGCGCAATCATATCGATGGTTATCTGCAACCCAGCAAGATTAGATGCAATTGGGTCCATGTGACCCTGTGCCATAAAAGCGATCTGTCTTGGTGGCAGTGCTCTTCTACTTGAGCGACTCTAGGCCTCCTACCCGCCTCCTCGGGCGGCGCCTCATCTGTCTTGACACCTCGTCAAGCACATGCAGTTACAGTGCGTGTGACTCTCACCTTCTACGCATTTTTCTGAAATTCAGCAGCATTAGCTCACATAATTCAAAACTACATATTACACAGCTCTATAGACTCATATTTACACACAATATATGGAGCAGAAACTAGAAGCAAAGATGACAATGCAAGATGAATGTGGACCCTATTTTTCCACATGTGACTCCCAGTAGACTCTTCCCAACACTTAGACAATTTTTCCCTAAGAATCTGGAGCCTAAGCTCTGATACCACATTTGTCACGACCCAACCTATGGGCCGGACCGGCACTAGGACCTGGGCCAGCCTAAAGCCCCCGAGGCCCATAGTAAGCCTAACTATTCATTAACCCAATTCCAAGGCCCATTTGGGCCCAATTTCAAGAAAATAACCGGACAGAGTCCGGCCATAAAGTGGACCTTTCAACGGGGAGTTTTTGACTCACCCGACCTGTAAACACAATAAACAATCCATTGGGGAGCTCAGCTCACCCTCCACATACTCATATCATCATAAAGATAAATGGGAGCTCAGCTCCCTCATCCAGTCCATCAAACATGCATATAATAATTTTACAGGTCCACAATAATAATTTAGTTTACAGACCCAAATCAAATAAACATTTCTAACACATGCGAAAATTCTAAGATTTAACAAGATTATACTAACATTAATAATCGACCTGCAAGGAAGAAAGCAGGTTAACCTCAAAAATATCCTCCTGTGGCCTGGAAAAATATTGAACAGGAGTGAGCGTTCGACTCAGAGAGTAAAATATCAATTTTAACCATAATCTCTATAACTATCTAAAACTAATGCACCCTGTAGAGTGAAATGCAACATCAACAACATTTTCACATCATAACATCAAAAAGAAAATTTGGAGCACTCACGCACCCTGTAGTATCAATCATAATATATGGGAGTGATCCCTATCTGACTCTCTTAAATCCAACTTTGGTGCCGTGAAGAACTCAAGCGGACTTTCGCTTAATAAACCAAATCGGGGTCCCAGAAGAACTCAAGCCGTGACTACCCCAGAAGGATCGGGTCCCATGAAGAACTCAAGCGTGACTACCCGTCCTATCCATAGTCCACACCACATCACACGCACGCCAACGCACGCTGCTGCTCCAAATTACCACAACAACATACATGGCACTTTCACAGTTATGAATGCAACATAAATCGTGCCTAAAGTTTATCTACATAGATATATGCATATAAGTGATGCATGGGCATGCTTGAACATATAATAATAGTGAAATTACAATTAAAATTAATATTTTACTCACAGACTTGACGGTGGTCACTGAGGCGGCTGGGCGGAGGAAGAAGGCTGTCCCGGCTCACCTGACAATTTTATTACAATCATTTAATAAATTTGACTCAATACAAACAAAGAAAAGACCAAATACGTCCTAAGTCGTGCCGAAAATCCGGCAGAGTCTCCCCTATACCTAGGACTTACCCAACCTGCAAAATGGCTCAAAACACACTTCTATATTCACAATCCATATATCCACAACTCAATCACATCACACAGCCCCTCCTGGGCCCATCAAATCAGCCATCCATCACAATATGTAAAATTTCAATTTAGTCCTTATAATTGATCATTTTTGCAAAAACTACCCAAACAAGCTCTAAAAATTCTAAAACTTTGCCCCGCGGTCCTTAGCAATATTACTAGGCTATTGCAAAAAGAATCATAATTTTCTGAGCTACCACGAATATTTTATGGATTTTTAATCCTATTTAAGCACTAGAAAATTACGAAAAAGCAAAGTTCGGGTTTACCTTTGCCGATTCCGACTTCGGGGACGCGCTCGGGACGTCTGACAATGGGGGGGTAGCCAAAACCTCGGTCCAATTCGGAGACTTTTCCTAGTGAGTGCATGCGTAGGAAATTCACGGACACTGTCAATCGCCGAATTTCCACGAATTGAGGATACCTACACGAAGCCCACAACACGGGGGTTAGTACATAAATTTTTCAGAATTTTCTAAGCTCATTTAATGCTCGGAAAAACACTGCGAAGTTTCGTGGGACCCACCGAAAAACGGTGTCGAAAAAATTCGAAATTTATGTCACCGCGAAGCTCTCGACGAGTGGAGCGCTCTGGTACTCTCGGTTTTCTCGTGGGATTCACGGTTTGTGAGAAATCTAGCCCGAAAGTCAAAATGGGCTAAAATTTCCCGGGCAAAAATTGGACAAACCGCTCGATGGATTTTGGTGTTCTTGGTGTCTATGGAAAGCTCTCGATGAGTAGATGATTTTAGACACAAGACCCGGTCCGATTGGTGGCCGGATCGGCCGGATTTTGGCCGGGAAGTCCAGGCATCGCGCACGCGCTGCGCGTCCTTTCTGAGGCCGTTTTCCGCGTTCCAGGCGGCGGCCGGCCGTGGGGGAGGGCCGAGGTGGGGCACCGGCAAGGTGGGGAGGCAGGGGAGGTGGCGGCGCGGCAAGGGGAGGAGGGAGGAGAGAGAAAAGAGAGAGAGAAGGGGAGGAGGTCGGGACGCGCGGAAGAAAAGAGAAGAAGAAAAAGGAGCCGGTCCGATTCGACCGGTCCGATCCGGTCCGGTTCGATTCGGTCGGTTCGATTTGAAATACAAAATTTTGAATTTTTACTCTGCCTCGGGACAGAAAACGAGGTCCAAAAATTCCGAAAAAATTTCAAAAAACTCAGAAAAATTCGTAGATTCCAAATATATTTTTAGTTTTGCCACGTAGTCTTTAAATTAATTTTTAAAAATCATCAAAGTTTATATTTTCGGAAAATCGAACCCGATTTTTAAAATCCGAAAAATCTCAAAAAAATTCCTAAAATTTAAATAAAATTAAAATACCAAAAATGCTCATAAAATTTAAAATTTTGGGGTGTTACATTTTCCATTTGTCTATATGCATTGGAATCATGTCTTTGTTCATGCATTTATACACGGATATGGTCTGCATTAATATACCAATCAATAGAGTCCAGAAAATTAAGATGGATATGAAAGAGAGAGTCACCAGAATAAATATGCAAACTTGAGCTTTACAGAAGTAGCTCAGCCCACTTCATGCTCAGCGAATCTAGCTTATGACGAACAGAACTAAGCATACCCAGAGGGTTTTAGACAGATGAAGCTAAGGTAATATGAAAAATAACATAATCATATGCAAGAAATAGAAAGTTAGCCAATTTTAATGATTGATACATTAACCCAAATTAAAATTTCAAGATATTAAACACTAGAACACATTAAGGTACCAGCATAATAGAGACAAGAGAGTTGGAATGGATTGAAAAAAAACAAGAGGAAAAAGAATATAGGATAGTTGAGAAAGTCATGAAAATAAAAAGTGTAAATCAGATCTCTACATTAGGAGCTCAGCCCATCAAGTGATACTTACATTTGTTTGCTTTCTTGGTGGCTTGCACTCTGTTTTTTTATTGTCAACCTATTTTGCTAGGAATTTCTCTGCATCACAATTTGAAATTCAGTTCATTAGTAGTTGTTAGCATAATTACAACAATCAGCATGATTATAAGAGATTTGTGCAATTAGCATGATTATAGGAGATTTGTGTAGCATAATTACAGTAATTAGCATGATTATAGGAGATTTGTATAGCATAATTATAGCAATTATTATTCTTGTCCAAATTAGCTCATATTCTCATGTATAAATAGATGTAATATCTCTGTAAATAAGACACAGATAAATACATAATCATTTCCTTCATTACTTGTATTCTTTCTTCTAACATGGTATCAGAGCCGTAAAGCTTTTATTTTCTAGTTTCTGGGGTCTCTCTTCTCTCTCTACAACCTGTTCTGCCTCTGTTTAAAGTCACTAGTTCCGGTGACCTTTGAGTCTCACTGCTGCCTTAGGAAGGATCACAGTAGTATTTTCAGCCGATCCTCAAAATCCGGTGGCCGGTTTTTGTGCTAGTGGCCTTCACGCACCACTTTTTGGTTTCTGGAGATCTCTCATGCGTCGACAAGTGGCGGCGCGTGGCTTGTCTGTTTGCTGACCGGTGCTTCCTCCGACTTCGCTCAAGCATTTTCGGTGTTGGTTTGATCTTCAAAGGTCTCAATCTGCTGCTGTTTAATTTCTGCTTCAGTTATTTGCCACTGTTTGATACAGCTTGTCGGGAGTCTTGTTTATCTCACAGTTACTTGACCTGATATTTCATATCTTTGTTCATCCGTCACCACGGTTTATGCTCCTCGCTCAACTCATTTCTCTGCAGTACTTCGAATCCTTCGTTATATCAAAGGCACTCTTTTTCATGGTTTGCACTTTTTCGCTACCTCCTCCCTAGTATTATCTAGCTACTCTGATGCTGATTGGGCTGGTGATCTGACAGATCGTCGCTCTACAACTGGTTATTGTTTCTTCTTGGGTAATTCTCTTATCTCTTGGCGTAGCAAAAAGCAAACTGTTGTTGCACGTTCTAGCACAGAATCTGAATATCGTGCTCTTGCTGATGCTACATCTGAATTACTTTGGTTACGGTGGTTATTAACTAATTTGGGTGTCACTCATTCTTCTGCCACAATGCTTTATTGCGATAATAGAAGTGCCATACAGATTTCTCATAATGATGTATTTCATGAGCGTACCAAACACATCGAAATTGATTGTCATTTTGTACGTCATCATGTTGCTCATGGCACCATATGTTTGATTCCTGTCTCCTCTGTCAGCCAAACCGCTGATATATTCACCAAAACGCATCCTCCCGCTCGCTTTCAGGATCTCTTAAGCAAACTCAAGTTGGCACCTGTGCTACCACCTTGAGGTTGAGGGGAGGTGTTAGCATAATTACAACAATCAGCATGATTATAGGAGATTTGTGTAGCATAATTACAGTAATTAGCATGATTATAGGAGATTTGTGTAGCATAATTATAGCAATTATTATTCTTGTCCAAATTAGCTCATATTCTTATGTATAAATAGATGTAATATCTCTGTAAATAAGACACAGACAAATATATAATCATTTCCTTCATTACTTGTATTCTTTCTTCTAACAGTAGTAATTTTGGGAAATATCTTAAAGTCATTATTTTAAGAAAATTTAGTTAAAATTAATATGTATATACATTATATTAATCAGGATTCATGAAAAATATTTTAATATTATTTAAAAAATAATTATAAGTTGCATGATACTAATGTGAATTATGAGAGGAATTTAGTGCAAATACGAATATCTCTTGAGACTAATGTTCTTAGAATTTAAATGCAAATTAAAAGTTGGAAAAGACACAACTTTTAATTTTATAACTATATTTTATATAACTTAGGCCTTATTCAACAATAATTTTTAAAGTAGCATTTAGTTTTTTAATCATAATCAAAATACTAACTCTCTTATTTATAGCATAATATTTATATTAGTATTTAGAAGTTGAGGAAATGGCTCGTAAAAAGTTACCTTTCTAACTTTTGAATGGTAATAAAGTGTTTTCATAATATTATTTTTGTATTCAATAGATAATTCAACAGCTATTTTTATTAAAAACTTTTATTTTGAATCATTATATAAGCAATTAATTACTAATGACTAACGGCTAATAAAATAACTAACAGCTATTAAAATAATTAATATTGTCGAATATGACCTTAATATATCAAATTTAATGAGTTACATCATAAATTTGTTTAATAAGTTGGCTTATAAGCTTGTTTGACTCTCATAAACTTATAAATGAGTTGATCCAACAAACCTTAATAATTGAATATTAGTGATTTTAAATTTATTTATTTATCAAACATTTAAAAATTTAACTCAAACTCAATTCATTGAAAAAAATAATAATAAATCTAGCTTTTAAGCTCGATTACCCCTTTACTTATTTATGGTTCAAGTTTCATGGGCAACAACTTTGATGGTTTGAGTCTTACATTTTTTTTAAGGAAAATTATTATTGGTTTTTCCGTTTTAATAAAATTAATTATTTCATCCACTATTTTAAATAATATATTAATTAATTTTTATATTTTTATATCATTTATTCTTGAGTCTATTTGTTTATTTTAGGCATCAAATTAAATTTCATTCAATTCTTATAATTTAAAAAATACTATTATATAATTTCTATATTTTTTAAAATTAAACTATTTAATTCTTTCCCTCATTTAAATATATTAATTTTCTCTCTCCCTTAAATATATAAACTAATAAAAATTTTGATTTAAGCTGAATGAACAAATTAAAGAATAAATAAATAAATAAATAATACATGAACTAATTAATATATTTTTAAAATAAAAAAACTTAATATATAATTAATTTTATTAAAATAAAAAAAAATAAATAATAAATTTTTTATTTTTTTAATTATATTTTTTCTCCTCTTTTCTAAGTTAGCCTCTGGTAACTTTTTTATCACCCTAAAAAAGTAATGAATATATATATATGAATGAAATTTTCTTGCTTAAATTTATTTTATTATAAAATTAAGATATAAAATATATAATAAATTTATTTATTAAATAAATATTATATATTTATATTTTAAATTTATAATAAATTATCAAAATATGTATGTGTGGGAAAATGAAAAGAAAAAAAAAAAAGAAAATTTAACGCAAGTAGTGGACATTGCTTTTCACAATAAATGTTCATAGATTTTCCATTTCCATTCATTGAATGCAAATCACAATAGCAATTATAACATACCCAACTGTCACTGTAAACTCTTCCACTTGCACCATAGCTTCTCACAAAACTTTTTTTTTTTTTAAGAAATAAGAGTGTTGTGTAGTGTATAATTATAAATAAATATGTAAAATATTAATATTTAGGTATTTTAATTTTTCACATAGAATTATATTTATAGGTATATTATTTTTCATTATCATCAATGATGAATCATTAATTATAAGCTCAAAATTATATATCATTTAATCTAATTACACTCAAGAAAATTCTTATATTAAACTACTAATAGTAAATATATTAGTTAGTCCTCTCAGTCTCTTCTAGAAAGAATTTAATATATTTACTATTTTAACTGTATTATATACTATCAAAGATATTTTCAACTATATAGCAATGGAGTCTTAATAAGCTAGAGTCTCTTGTTAATAAGTAAAGTCAAATCCTCTTGTTAATGAGTAAAGTCAAATCCTTGTCAATTAGCAATATTTACTCTATGGGCTAAAAGTTAAATAACTTATCACTATTCTCCTATTTATAGTATTAATTTTTTTAATTTAATTAAAAATTACATTCAATTTAAAAATAATATTAAAATAAAAATTTTATATAATATAAAAAATAACCGTCCACGACTGAGTCATAATTCTAACAAAGAGGATAAAGAAAACTATACTGCACAAAATCTGCAATAGCCAACCCCACTCATATATATAGACTGGTATAGTTTTTCTCAAATGCCAAGGACTATTTCGTAATTTAACTTAGACTATTTCGTAATTTAACTTAGATTTAATAATTAATTTGCAACAATGAGTTCTCATGAAGTGAGGGGAAAAACAATCCCTAATTCACTAACCCCCTTAAGATTACAAAGCAAATGAAAAAGGATTTTTCACTCGTGTTATATTTTGAGTAAAAAGCACTATCATCAGTCTAATAAGCAAATTACTAAAATAGAAAATTATACGATAATAACAATTATTTTACATATAAATTAAAATTAAATTTAAAAATTATTAATAAAACATATTTATTGATTTTGTTTAAAATAACTCATTTACAAGAGAATTCAATTGAATTCTCACACAATAATGCTTTAATTTTTTTAAGTTAAAAAAAATTAATATGAAAATTGACAAAAGAAAAATAACTAAACTAAATTCTTGTAAAATTTTAAATTTCAAACAAGGGTTTATAATATTTGTTTAATGGTGGTTGTGTATCGTTCTGATAAAAACCATCGGAAAATTGGCCATAAAGCTCACCATACGCTCTCTCCTTGGTTTCTCATTGTTGCCGTTGTTCTTTGTTTCGTGGAGATCATCAGAGGATACTGAGGCAGTGGTGGGCTTACTATATATTAATAAATTCGGGACAAATTCAAATTTTATAATTACTATTTGCCTCGGGTACGGTTTAAATTTAAATAATAATAATAATAATAATTGAATTTAAGATGAATATAAATAATTTAAGTTGCATTTTAATTAAGTTCAAATTTAAGTAAAATAATTTTCACATATATCCGATTCATTTTCATCCTTACTCCTAAACCCAAGTGTAATATTTACAACTAAAATTGATGAAATCAGCTGAGGTTTTCACTTTCCATGTGCATAACCAGTGTCATTGGAATTTGGAACTTCTATAGAACGTTCAATATACTTTCTACAAAATAACCAAAAAAAAAAAAGAGTATATCCGTACCCTCTTTACACCTAGAAGATCGATTTCATCTTCTGCTGAGGACAGGATGGAGCAAACAGATAGCCAATCAGCATAAGACATAGTCAATCCAATTCAAAAAGCTGATCCAGTTGTTCATCTGTCCACTGCGGGCGTGAAATCCCCCAAGGTGGTAGCTGTATCCGCTTATGTTTATCAACATCCCCACTTTCTTGGTTGTCAAAGACATCAATTAAACCTGTTGCAGCACTTGCATAGTGGGTACCTTCCAATATATTGCCACTGCCTGCCTGAGTTGAAGGGTTTAGTTGTTTGCATACCACTTCTTCGTCATTAGTATCTTTATTCATTCCATTAGCTACTTCTGTTGCCCCATTAGCCACAATTTGATTTTCCAAGAAAAGTTCATTACAAGCATCTACGTTTTGGTTTTTATTGTTTCCATCACTATAGCAGCTGCCTCTTGTTGCCCCCTCGCTTTCCATTTTTTTATCATTATGTGAACTCCCTCTTGTATTAGCATTTTGTCTGAGACTATTCATGATTCCATCAGTCCTTCCTTGTGACAATGAGAGTGGCATTTGTGGCATCCATGACTTTTCTTTGTGTTCTGCAAAAAATGAAGAGCATTTTAAAGACGAGTATTGTGCAATTCTATGCAAAAAATGCAACATCAATGTGATAAAATTATCTCATCACTCTTACGAGAAGCAGTACATAAGCCAAAAAGCGTATTCTCTACAGTAAAAAGGGGAAAAATTAGAAGGAAAAAAGTATCCTACCAAAAAATGGACCAGCATGTTTGACTACTGGTGCAGCACAATTTTGTGTTGATGAAAGTTTGCTATCCTTGGAGATGACCTGCAAAATGTTATTCCAATATATTATGCACTGTTCATTTTCACTGGAGCTTTGCCAGTGCTAGGAAGAGGAGAGAGCAGGGCAGGGAATCGGGGTCGGGTAGTGGAAGGAGAATTTTTACATTATTGCTTTATTCTGTTCAGTAATAAAATATATTTTTAATCCAATTTTGACAACCAATTTGTCGAATTAGACTAACATTAAATTGAAAGGTTTGGACAAAATTGAATGCATGGAAACTTCTATAAAACATCAAGGAGGCAAAGAGATCTTGAACAAGCACAACAGTAAATATGGATTATGAAATGGGTCAGCAGAAACAAGTTTCAAATTGATCATCTCTCATGAATTTCATGCCCCTGCCCAACTCAGAGATCTTATATGCAATGACAGATCTTGTGTACCAATTTTATAGAATTGATCTCTTTATTTTTTTTTTTATAAAAAAAAAAAGGTCGATTGTCCTTGAAAAAAAAATCAGTTCTAAAGCCCATAACTCAAAAATTGTTTTGCCTTCACATATCTTTCTCTATCTCACCCAAATGTAGTTGAAATTATACCACCCGTGGCCAAACTAACATTACACACCTCTCTCTATCTTTTTCTATATGAAGATCAATTGTAATTATAAACAACATCCAACATTTGCTAATAACCATAAATGATAAAAAAAAAAAAAAAAAAATTGCCCTTTTTTTGGGCCTTGAAAGTGAGCTTTTTGTGTGCATGTGAGAACAGGTCAGAAAGTAGACAAGGGATGCTGCAGTATCTAATTTTTTATGCTAACCAGTGATCTAGTGTAGGGTTTGTGTTTCTATTTTCTCCTGAAATTTCACAAGAATCAAAAGATGATGATGAGAAAAACTAAAAAGAGTTCAAAGAAAATTAAAATAAGATAATCTCTATAAAACATTATGCTGACTACTGAAGAAGGCAAGATGAGCAGGATAAATAAGGGGGAAAGAAAAAAGGGAATTTGGTATGTCAGAAGGACAGATCTACAAAGAAGCTATTAAAGCCAAAATAAGGAAATTCAGGAAACCAAAGTTTTACACGTTCATTATGCTGTGGCCACAGCCTTTTCAGCTGTGGCTATAGTGCTACCAAAAGAAGTATCCAGATGAAGGTGTAGCTATTTAATATTAATAGTTCATAGAATGTTCTCTGCAATTTATTTCACTAATAACTTGGCTAATTACATACACCAGTGTAAGATGTACCTTAACCATATTGCTAAGTGTTATGTTGAGGTAATGTGCAGAGCGTGACGGGGAAAAAACTGCTACCTGAAAAAACATAATACTTCAGTCAATTCTTAAAGCAACTAAAGGCTGATATTATCCAATTTGAGACTTCAAGTTTCAAATGCATCAAAAACTGACGTGTCAATGTTAGGGGAAAAAAAATAAACATTCGGATTAAAAATCTAGGCACATTTATGATAATACTTTCCCGTGAAAAAGGAACTTGTCAACCTTTTGGACTATTATCACGGCTCCGATAGATATGTCCTTTCCAAACTCCCGCTCAGTGAGAACTCTGCCATGAATGGTACCATCAATTGTACCTGTTGGATCCTAAATGAGAACATAAACCACCTCAGTTGCACAGAATATCTGAATTTACAACTAAAGGAAAACAAGGTATACATTTGCATTTCTTGTTAAATTCTACTAAATCTACCTTTAGAGTCACCATCACATCACCAAGGCCATTTGGAGTGCAAGATTTAACAATGGCAACAACCTAATCACCATTACATACAGAAAACAGATTAAATAGATAAACATCATGCAAAGCGAAATTGATATTCCATCAACTGATGTTCAAACAAAGGATGATTATTTTAGTCTGCTTAACATATCAATGGTCAATATATGGTACGAAAATGGACTCAAATAAGCTTAGTACAACTTCGCACACCAATCCTGATTTTTGTTGCTGTAATTGGAAAATGTAAAGGGTGATAAAATCATATAGATTGTGAATGTAACCAAAGTAATTCATAATTAATCATACCTGAGCCACTTTATCCATGTTAATCCTGCTCTTTATCACACTTAAAGGAATCCCAATTGCACCATCCCCATCTGCCAAACCTATTTTCAATCCGAATGAACAAAGGAATCAAGTACCTCCAACACAAGTTAACCAAAACCCAAAATACCCACACAAAAAAATTAGAGAGAGAGAGAGAGAGAGATCAAGAACCTTGGCAGCGAATAAAATCCACGGCGCAGAGCCAGGGGTCGCCAGTGAAATCATCATCATCTTCGGCAACACCGTCTTCCACAACCCTCCTAATGTACTCCTGCGTTGGGATTGGCTCTTCACAAAAATCCCCAGCAAAATTTTCACCATTTTGATTCTTCCGACGGCGGAGCATGGCGGATTGAACGGATCCTGCAGGACCAGGGATGAGGCGAGGAGAGGAGCTGGGTGGGAGATGGAATTGGGAGAGAAGATTTTGTGGGTTTTGGGAGGGTAGAGTTTGCGAGGATTGAGAGAGAGAGCAGCGCTGGAGAAACGGTTGAGAGACAGAGGGTGCGGCAGCGGTGGTGGTTTGTTGGTTACGGCTTTTGAGAGGGCGGAGAGAAGGGAGGTCTGAATCGTCTAGATCTAGAGCTTCTTCCCATGGTTGCGCCATTTTGGTGAGGTTTTGAGAAAGCGCGGGAAGAATTAGGAACCTCTAATTTTGTTTTCTTTCACCTTGTTTGGGAAAAATAAATGGAGTTAAGAGAAAGTGAAGAGAATGAAAGGGACTTTTCCCCCTCCTCTCTTGTATTTGTAAGGAGGAGGGAAAGAAAAAAAAAAAAGTAAAAAAATATTTATATAAATAAAAAAAATTTATAATTTGATCTTTAAATTTTATCTCATATTCTATTTTAATTTTTAAATTTTAAAAAATTAATTATTTATTTTTTAAATTTTATATTATATTATTATTATTTATAATCTTTACTACCCTATTATATTACTTCCCTAATACAAATAGATAAATAGGCTTAAAAACTCATATCTAATATCGTTCTATATGGATAAATTCTAAAAAATTTTAACTTATTTTAAATTTTTTTTTAAATAATTATATATATGTATGTCTTTAATTGCTATTGGGTTGATATTTCAAGTGCTGTGACCAACCCGTTGCCTAATATACCACCACGTCGCCTAACACACCTTTCCCGATCAAAGCGACATTTGCTCCTCGTAACTGTCAAAGTCAACGTCCATTCAAAACCATAAACCATTCTCAGCCATATAATATCCGACCGTCCACCGATTCCTCCGGTCACCGTTCCTTCATAAACTCTCCCACTTTCTAGGAAAAAAAAATGAGAACCCAAATTTGAAAAAAAAAATCTTCATTCTCATTTGTTTCCTATTAATATTTTATCAGAAATAGAGTGAAAAATCACCATCAAGAGTTTTCAACAATTTAATCAGGTAATAATTTTAAAGTTTTATTTTTATTTAATTTTGATTAATTTTTTTTTAATATTTATGTTCATCAATTGAATTATTAATTGAGGGTTTAAATAATAACGATAAAATTTATGAATAAAAATATTTATAATAATAATAATAATAATAAAGTAGTAAATTATTTATATTAATGTATGATGAAATTAATATTAAAAATGTTTTAATTTATTACTATAAAAAATAATTTTAAAAAATATTATAGGTTACATGCAGTACGAGTAATACAGGAGGGAAGGAGATCGAAGAAAATGGCAGAATCACCATCGCCATCATTGTCGTTGATGGATAGTCTTCTGGGTTTGCTCAGAATTCGCATCAAACGCGGCGTCAACCTCGCCGTTCGTGATGTTCGTAGCAGCGATCCATATGTCGTCGTCAAGATGGGCAGACAGGTTTAGCCTTCCCTCGTTTTATCTTTCCTTTGAAATCATTATATGCTTCTGCAACTTTGATAAATGCCTCCATCTAGTCATGATTATGTTTTGAATGGATTTTTTTTTTCTTTGGTATTTTTAGGCAAGATTCCAACCCAATTTTCATTTCTTTGATTTTTTTTTTAAATTTCTAGTTGAACGTGCTGTGATGGGTTGGAACTCTGTAATTTCATAAGCCTGAATCGATTTCAGTAGCACTGAACCAAAACTCATTGGTTTCGTCTAATTCTGTATATTCCGATATATGTCTGCATCAGGATTATGTTTTGAATGGATTTTGATGGATTTTTTTATAAGAACTCCAACCCATTTTTCTTTTTTTTTTTTTTAAATTCAGACTTGTAACCTGACAGTATGGGTTGAACCTGTAATCTTGTAACCCTGGGAACGAATTCAGTATTATTGAGCCAAAACTCATTTGTTTCATTTATTTGATTTTAGAGATTGAAGATTCTGAATGTTAGCCGAGGATGGATTATACAGGGATCATAAAACTAATTCTGATATGGATTCTTATCTTCAGCCTGTTGAACATTTGATTTGATGCAGAAACTGAAGACTCGTATAATAAACAAGGATGTTAATCCAGAGTGGAATGAGGATTTAACTCTTTCTGTTACAGATCCTAATCTTCCAGTCAAGCTGGTAAGTTTCTTCAGATAATCTATTCCCATGGTTTCTTGGTAAAAGAATTAAAGCATTTTTATATTTTAATTATTTTTAATTTTATGCGTGATTTCAGACTGTGTATGATCATGACACATTTAGCAAAGATGATAAAATGGGAGATGCAGAGATTAGTATCAAAGCATTCATAGAGGCCTTAAGGATGAATGTGGGAGGACTTCCTAATGGTACCATAATCACAAGAGAACAACCTAGCAGGCAAAATTGCTTGGCTGAAGAAAGCTGCGTCTCCTATACTGACGGTAAGGTGATTCAAGATATGTGCCTCAGATTAAGAAATGTAGAATGTGGTGAAGTGGAAATCCAACTCCAATGGATTGACCTTCCTGGTTCCAAGGGTTTATAAAAAAATAGATTTTTCTTGTTTAGACTCAGTCCATCATATACTCAATATCTATAAATTCATATGTTTTTATCTTGAATTTATGATGAACTAAGTCCACGCAAGAATTTCCCAAAAAAGGCTATCCATTTATGGACCTTTGTTGCATATGATGAGTTGGGGGCTGGTTTCAAGCATCCACCACCAGTTGTACTGCTAGTTTAATTCATGGTGGGGTTGCTTTGTTTATAGTTTTGGTTTAAAAGCTTACCTTGTATGTAGGATTTGGCAATTTTGGTTCTTTATCATCTTCTTGAATATTACAAGTTCAATGTGCAGTTCTGCTTTGTGCTGGAAATTTCTGAATTTTGAAATCATATATGTTGAATTTCATTTGCTATATATCATGCTATGTGGGTGCTTTATATAATCATATTTCTATCCATGACATGAGCAGAATAAAATATCATGAAGCAAATATGTAATAGTAATGTGTCATACAATCTCTTATTCTATGATGGAATGGCAACTCAATTACAAAATAACACATATATAAAAAGGTAAATTAAAAAAATTATCCTGTGATTTTATAAGTTTCCGCATTATCATTGACTTGTAATTTCATATAGGTATATCTACATAGAATCATCGGTCCATAATAAAATTTCTCATGTCATAAGATGGTAGATTTCATCCTTCATTACTGAATTTATTACTATATTTTAATGTTATCCCTTAATTTCAATCTATAACTTAAAATTCACTACATTTATTAAACCATTTTTGGGAATTTTTTTGATGTTGCAACCAAATTAATCCCTCATCTTGTTGTAAAGTCTTTAAAATCTAATATTCCTTCCACCCCAATGATCTTATGGCACAAAATCATTAGATTTCAAGCATTTTAGGGAAGGATTGGATGGATTATGGTAAAAGTGACTCTTAACACAATGATAGATTTGTTGATTTTTATCTTATCAAAAGAAAAAAAAAATATTGATTTTTAATTTATAAATTGAAGTCAGTATGAAAACATTAAGTTCAAAAATGAAATTGAAATTTAGTAGTTTTTAAATTATAAATTAAAATTAAGAGAAAAATGTTGAAATATAATGATAAGTTAAAGAATTGTGATTTTATATAAAAAAAAAAAAGAATTGTGAATAAAATTAACCCCTTATTTTCTTTTGCTAGAAATATTTGCTTTATCTCAATTAAGTTACCTTATTTGTTATATTTGCAATTAATTTTTGGTGAAATTTATGATTTCCAACTCTTAGGCCACGTTTGGCTCCCAAAGAATAGAATTGCTATTTTTATTCCAATATTTGATTGATACTTTTATTGTCAATGCAAAATAAAATTGGATTTCCTATTTGTGTGAAAAAAAAATATATATATTTTTTCTTCTTGTTCAAAAAATGCAAAATTTTCACTTAAAATAATTTAAATTAATGAAATAAATTTAAAATTTTAATTAAATAAATAATATATATATATATAAGTGATTTAGCACAAAATTTTTTAATAAATTAAAAAGGACAAAATAAAATTAGATATTAATAATAATTATTGTAATTAATTATCTAATTCAAATAAAAAATTAATCATCTACATATATCATATTAACTATTTTTTAGGATAAAAATATTTATAAATTTAAGAATTTCAATCAAAGTTAATAATAACTATTTTTTTCATTTATTTAAAACTAAACAAGTTCTTAAATTCTTTTCTGTTCTAAAAAATAAAAAACACAAATCAAAACTGGATTTACATGCGACACCCACATTCACATGCACTATATATAAATTGCAAACTTTCAACAGTAAGCCTGGAATGCTGTCTTTCAGAGAAGCCCAAGTCCAACATTCTATGCATCATGTTCTTCTATATTAAAAAAAAAAAAGAGAGAGAGGAAAAAACCATCATGTTCTTGCAGAAAAAAGCATTTTAGGTGTAAATTCATTATACCCTTAATAAGAATATTTGTTTCAAAAGTTAGCCACTAATTCTAGTTGATATTATTTCTATTGAATAATAATAATAATAATAATAATCTTAAAATTATTATTAAAAAGGGCTTGTGAGCTATGTCTGGCTAACAATGACGACATAAAATAATTTAATATTTTTAAAAAAATCATTTTTTAATTAGGAATAAAATACAAAAATAAATTACAAATCAATCTATTATATTTTTTACATAATAAAATTAATCACTTATATAAAAAAAATATAAATAATTTGTAAAATTTAATAATATTAATAAAGCATGTAGTTTGATTAATAGGTAGGTTGTGTGTACTATTTTCAATTTTATAATTTTTTTTATGAGTTCCATCAAATAATCTCTAAATTTAAATCTCTTATTGAAGAAGGGATCTACAACTCGTAAAGCACTTTTCTCTAAAAAAATAACTCACCAACAAATTACATGTAAACTTCTTAACATCGAGTAATAACTCCATAGAAAAACACAACAAAATCCCAATATAGTAGTTAATACATATACTCAACATATACTAATAATGACAAATTTAAAAATTTATTCACTCAAAATCTATCAAAGTGACATATATGAAGAGATGTGGCTAGAATTTGTTATAAAAGGATACAATCTGGGAGTTATTAGAAAAAACAAAGAGAAAAAAAAATCATTGAATTATCAATAAAACATTTAATTATCGGTTTAATTTTAAAAATATAAATTGTAATTGCCATGCCTCTATCGATATGAACATAGATTTTATTCATCTAGATTTAGATCATTATAAATTTAATATATAAATATATAGCTAGGATTTACATATAAAATTATTGTAAAATTAATAAATTTCATTATATATTTTTGTAGAAAGTGTTGCATTATTTGGTGTCAAGGGTTACCCAATCTATAAACTTCAAATCGCAAAGAAAAGAATGAAAGGAACCCAAATCTGAATAAATAAATAAATAAATAAAAGTAAAAATAAAAATTCTTCATTTCTCATTAAAAAATTTTCATTTCTCGTTTTTTCCCATTAATATTTTATCAAAAATAGAGTGAAATATTACCATCAAGAGTTTCCAACAAATTAATCAAGTAATAACTTTTTAAGTTTTTTTTACTTTATTTAATTTTGATTAATTTTTTGTTGATATATTGGTTTATCAATTTAATTATTAATTAAGGATTTTTAAATTAAATTAATAAAAATAAAAATATCAATAAGAGTAAAATTTGTGAGTAAAAGTATTTATAATAATAAATTTAGTGATAAAATTATGATTGTTAGCGTTTGTAATCAAAAGGGTTATTGAATCTTGCTTTGATTCGAAGACAAATTAACACAGTGTTAATCTCATTTTTTGGTGTAAGCCTCTAAACTTATTATAGGAATGGCAACGAGGAGAGGTGGGACGGAGGTGGGGATCGCTCCCCCATCTTTGCCCAATGAGAGCTTGAGGTCGCAGCGAAACGAGTTTTTCTGTGTGAAATTTTTTTTATTTAAATTTATTAATATATAATATAATTTTATGTATTAAAAAATAAAATATAATTAGAATACAAGTTTTAGATATTATTTTAATAATATGTTTATATTTTTTGTTAAAATTATTATATTTAAATATATAAAAATAAATTATTTTTTAATAAAAATAATAATATATTATTTATGGGCTGAATTATGGAGATTTGGAGCATGGAGAAAACCTTCCTGTTTCTGTCTCTCATAAATTGGGATCGGAAAAAAAATGATTGGGTTTAAGGCATGTTGAATCAAGTTCAAAAACTTTTACTATCACTAACTCTTTATAATATTCTTCATTAAGATGCTATTTCAGTTTTTTCTTTTTCTTAATATTTTAAGTTTTAGGTTGGAGGTCTACTTAATTTATAATAGATATGATATGTTAAAAATTTTTTTTTCTGTATTTTATTAATAAAATTACTATTTAAAAAATAATTTCACTTAAAAGTATTAAATTATTTTATTAGTGAATGAAGAAATTAAAATTAAATACGTTTTAATTTATTACCATAAAAAATAATATATATATATTATAGGTCGCATGCAGTACTGCTAATGCAGGGGGGAGGGGATCAAAGAAAATGAAAGAATCGCCATCTCCGTCGTTGTTGTTGATGGATAGTCTTCTGGGTTTGCTCAGAATTCGCGTCAAACGCGGAGTCAACCTCGCCGTTCGTGATGTACGTAGCAGCGATCCATATGTCGTCGTCAAGATGGGCAGACAGGTTTAGCCTTCTCTCGTTTTCTCTTTCTTTTAAAATCTTTATATGCTTCTGCAACTTTTATATATGCCTCCATCTCGTCATGATTATGTTTTGAATGAATTTTTTTTATGGTACTTTTAGACAAGAATTTCAACGAATTTTCATTTCTTTGATTTTTTTTTTTTAATTTCTAGTTGAATGTGCTGTGATGGGTTGGAACTCAGTAATTTCATAAGCCTAAAACGATTTCAGTAGCACTCAACCAAAACTCATTGGTTTAATATAATTCTGTATATACCAGAATGGATTTTGATGGATTTTTTTTTAATAAGAATTCCAACCCATTTTTCATTTTTTGGAAAAAAATTCAAACTTGTAACCTGACAGTAATGGTTTGAACCTGTAATCTTGTAACCCTGGAAACGAATTCAGTATTATTGAGCCAAAACTCATTGGTTTCAATTCTTTGATTTTGATTTTAGAGATGGAAGATTCTGAATGTTCGTCGAGGATGGATTATATAAGGATCATGAACTAATTCTGATATGGATTTTAATCTTCTGCGTGTTGAACATTTGATTTGATGCAGATACTGAAGACTCGTGTGATAAAGAAGGATGTTAATCCAGAGTGGAATGAGGATTTAACTCTTTCTGTTACAGATTCTAATCTTCCAGTCAAGCTGGTAAGTTTCTTCAGATAATCTAATCCCATGGTTTCCTGATAAAAGAATTAAAGCATTTTATATTTAATCATGTTTAATATTATTTGTGATTTCAGACTGTGTATGATCATGACACATTTAGCAAAGATGACAACATGGGAGATGCAGAGATTAGTATCAAAGCATTCATAGAGGCCTTAAGGATGAATGTGGGAGGCCTTCCAAATGGCACCATAATCACAAGAGAACAACCTACCAGGCAAAATTGCTTGGCTGAAGAAACCTGCATCTCTTATAATGATGGTAAGGTGATTCAAAATATGTTCCTCAGATTAAGAAATGTGGAATGTGGTGAATTGGAAATCCAACTCCAATGGATTGACCTTCCTGGTTCCAAGGGTTTGTAAAAAGCGAATTTTTCTTGTCTAAATCCGGTCCATCATGGACTCAAGATGTATATCTATTAAATACATTGGTCCCACATATTTGTATCTTATATCTATGGATGGACTGGCCCAGGCAAAAATTTCTCAAAAAAAACTATCATTTTTTAACCTTTTATCTGCTTTTTTGTTGCATATGATGAGCTGGGGGATGGTTTCAAGCATCCACCATCAGTTGTACTGCTAGTTTAATTCATGGTGAGGTTTGCTTTGTTTATAGTTTTGGTTTAAAAGCTTACCTTGTATGTAGGATTTGGCCATTTTGGGTTCTTTTTCATCATCTTGAATATTAAAAGTTCAGTGTGCAGTTCTGCACTGTGCTGGAAATTTCTGAATTTTGAAATTATATATGTTGAATTTCATTTGCAATGTATCATGCTATGTGGGTGCTTTATATAATGCATATTTCTATTCATGACATGAGCAGAGTAAAATATCATGAAGCAAATATGTAACAGTACTGTTTCTTGCAGTTCTGTCTGCATAATGTGTCAGTAAGAAGAAATTATATAATACATCTGCTAATGACAAAAAAAAAAATTGTTTTTGATAAATGGGTAAAATTGAATTTCATGAGGCACATACGTATGTATGTATTATTATCATTGGCTTGCCATTTCACCAATCAATAAAATTTCTTGTGTCACATGACTACTGGATTTCATCTTGATTACTGAATTTATCGCTATATTTCAATGTTATCCATTAATTTCAATTTATACCTTACATTTATTAAACCATTGTAAGAGGGGCCACTCTTACTAATTTTTGTTCAATTCTTTTTTGGGATTGTTTTTGATGTTGCAATCAAATTGAATCCCTCACCTTGTTATTCAATCTTTAAAATCTCCTATTCCTTCCACCCCCATGATCTTGTATGGTACAAAATCATTAGATTTCAAGCATTTTAGGGAAGGATTGGATGGATTATGGTAAAAGTCACCATTAATGCAATGATAAATTTAGTAATTTTTATCTTATCAAAAGAAAAAAAAAATATTGATTTTTAATTTATGTTGAGTTCAAGAACTGTAAATGAAATAGAAATTCAGTATTTTTAAATTATAATTGAAATTAAGAGAAAAAATGTCGGAAAATAATTATAAGTTCAAGAATTGTTAATAAAATTTATCCCCCATTTTCCTTTGCTAGAAATATTTGCCTTGTATCAATTAAGTTAAGCTTATTTCTTGTAATTAATTTTTGGTGAAATTTATGAGTTCTAACCCTTAGGCCACTTTTGGCTGGTAAGAAATATAATTGTTATTTTTATTCCAATATTTGATTAATACTTTTATATTATCAATGTAAATTAAAATTGGATTTCCTTTTTTGATTCAAAAATATTTTATTTTTTCTTATATTTTTTCATGATGTTCAAAAAATTCAAAAATTTCACTTAAAATAATTTAATTTCTTAATTGAATAAATAATTTACATTTATAATTTTCTTTTATTTTCCTCCCATAAAAAAATTATCCATAATAAACAACCAAAAATTAACATAAGGTCTTAATTTCTTTCCTATCTTACAAAAATAAAAGAAAACATTGAAAACATTTATCAAAACTGGATTTACATATATCACATATTCACATTCACATAGCTATTATATAGTCATGTTTAGCATATTTTTATAAAATTATCAAGATTTTGTTAAGAGGTGTATGTTATCTTTGCACTATTTGTGTTCTTTCTATATATGTATAATAAAATAGTTAAATATATAAATTCACCATGAATTTTATCAAAAAACTTTCATGGCACTCTGAACTTTTAAAATGTCCTATAATATATCTCAACTCTTGTAGACAGTCTATTACACAACTCAACTCTTGTAAAAGTGAAATTAAGATATTTTCAGATCTTAGTCAGTAAATCGTCGTGTTAGTACGAATGAAGTTCACGCTCAGTCTTGATAATATTTTAATTTCACTTTATAAGAGTCAAGATGTGTCATGAAGCGTTTTAAAAATTTAGAATGCCATAAATTTTTTTTATAAATTCATATATAAAATAGTATATTCAATTTAATAAAATTAACTTAAAAATAAAAATATTACACTGTAAAATCCGCTCTATATAAGTCATGGGATATGTAGATTGGTAGTAATTGAACACTCTCAAAATGTAAACTTGGAATGCTGTCCTTGAGACAAGCCCAAGTCCAACATTCTATACATTTTTTTTTATTTAAATACGTGATATTTTCACACTCGAATTAAGGATAGCATTTAAATAACACCTTTTAATAAAGATGATTTTAAAATTTAAATTTCTAACTTTACAAATAAAATTCATCTGTACATCATCTTCACATCACTAATCCAAGTAACTTCTTGATAACATTCTATATATTTTGCTACTTCGATTCAAACCCTATGTCTAAATCAGAGGGCTTGGGCCTAGTTGCTTGCTAGTAGACTATAAGTTTTACAGGCTGCAGAACAATTCAAGATTTTATTTTGTATTTAAATATTTTTAAAAGAATGGTGTTATCAGGATTTGAATCATTGAATTGGATTCTATGAGAAATACAATAAAATAAAAACAAAGTAAGGGAAAAAATAACATAACTATAGAAATTACCACAGCTATTTCTTTTCCCATGTAACAAAAAAAAAAAATTAAAGCTTTTAATAGATTTTTTTTTTTATTCTTCATATATCCTTCTATATTTGTTATATGATTCATATAAGACTAATCTTTCGAGATTTATATTTGTCATTTTCAATAATATTTTCTCTAAAAATCAAACTTGAACTCTCCTTTTAATATTGTAGTAATCCAACACTTGTCGATAGTTTTTGATAGATTTAGTTTTATGTCAAAACTTTTTTTTTTAATTTTAAAAGATAAAAATTAATTATTAAAATTGATTAAATTTTAAATTAAAAAGGAATCCTATGATCTGATTTGGAATATCTCTCTAAACTTTTAATTAAAACCATCAATTTTTGACCATCATGTCCACCCTTAGCTTTAGGATATGGTTCCCTAAGTAGTAACTAAAGCATATCACTCATTACCACAGTAAAAGTAAAAGTTACAAAAGGAGACAATGACCTTTATCATCAAAATATTCTACTTTTCTAATTCTCCTTCACCTCCATTGATTATTTCTCACTAATTTCAGAAAATTATATTTTATAAATTTTCAAAATTATGTTTTCTATAATAATAAAAAAAAAATTTCTATTTTAATAAATATTGTCTTACATTAATTTGATATTAGATATTTGTGCTATAAAACTTTGATAAATCTTCTCCCTTTGAGTTATCTTTTAGGATGAAGTTATATCAGTTTATTTTCTCTACATGATATCAAAGTCTACTTTAATATTGGGCTATTCGCAGATATATTTGCCTGTAAATTTTATACTTTATGTGTTCAAGCTCAGACGTGAAGAGAGTGTATTATCTCACATTGATTTGCGATAAAGTGTTTGTACTATATATAAGACGTGGGTAAACATCTTTTCTTTAGTTAACTTTTATATTGGAGTCAAACTTGATTTATTTCTCTACAATAAAAATTAACATAATGAAATATCTATTTCATAAAATAATCAGTTTATATTTAAAATTTAAATCATAAATGTTCTTTTTAAGGTTAAATGATTTTTATAATTTATTAAAAAAATTTAAATGAACTGCATCTCCCAATTATTAAATTATAGCATATACTTGTTATAAACACTTTTTTTTTTATTCTTAATATAAGTTGAGAAATGTCTATTATTATTTTTTTTTTCCAGTTGACATTAATTCGATTTTAAATTCAAAATCTCAATTTTTTAAAATGATTTTAATATTATTAAATTAAAGCTCATTGATAAAATGCCTATTAATTTTAACTAATCAACACAATATTTTTTTTTCACCTTGATAAGTTACTATCTATTATAAAAAAATTATTATTGCTAGTTATAATTTTTTATTTTAGAAACAAAATTATATTAAGATTTGATAAATTTGATTTAAATTTTTAGTTTTACATCTTAAAAACAATTTAGAGAGTAAATTTTCAAATTTTAATAAATTAAATAAATTTTAATTGTTTTAAATTGATTGATTGATCAAATAATTCCCTCGTAGAAATCCAAATGAAAAAGGGCACTCACCACTTTGTAACATTTGTTTAGAAATCCAAGTGGGCAGCAATGATTATCAAGGGATAGACAGGCAAACAAGCTTTATTAAAGTTTGATTTTTAACTATTTTTTTAGTAGAAGAAATTAATCATTGTGTTTGTGGTCTTGGAATTTCAAAGCTATATAGGAAATTTTTTGCATATCGCATTCATCTGAATTATTATAAATTTAATATATAAATATATAAAATTTATATATTTAATAAGTGAATTCTATCATATATTTTATATCTTAAATTTATAATCACCTGAATTTAGATAAAAAAAAAAATTCAAACCATCAAATAAAGTTATATGTGAAAATTATTCTATTTGGATTTAAATTTAATTAATAGTTTTTCATATTTAAATTTATTTTAAATTTAAATTTATTTTAAAATTTTTATATTGATCTCAAATTTTATTATTATTATTATTATTATTATTATTATTATTATTATTATTATTATTATTATTATTATTCTATTTAAATTAATTTAATTTTATATATCTTAAATAATAATTTAATGAACACATTTTGATTAATAATTTATATTTAAAATTTAATAATTTTATAAAAATATTTTAATTTTCTTTATTTAAATATAATATCTCAAAATTTTACAAATATTATTACAAATATATACTATATTTAATTAAAAATTTCTATAAACAAATTTAATTAATGAATACCCAATCAAAGAATTCAAGTCTGAACATAAATCTATTATGAGCAATATTATTAAATCCAAAACTTTTACAAACTTGATTATATGTTATTTGAATCCATCTATTTTATTGTCATCTCTAAATATAATAATAACCTAACCAAATTTTTAGTAGTCATTAATATATATATATATATATATATATATATATATATATATATATATATATATGTTGAGATTGAATTTTTTTTGTCAAGTTATTTTAAAAGTACTTTCTCTCATATCATTTTAATGTATTCAAAATTATTATTTTTAGAGTGCTTGCTAATATAATTAACCATAATTAATAAATAAAAAAAATTTTATTATTAATTAAAATCTAAACTTATGAATCGAGTTTTTTTATATTATAGTATTATATAATTTACTAATTAAACTAATTGTTAATTTTTTTTTATAAATATGAAAAAATACTTCATTAATTAGAAATACTAACTACCCGCATAAGAAATAATATAAAGAATTTGAAATATTTAATAGTGTTTGATGAAGCATTTAAATTGGTTAGTAAGCAGGTTATATGCTTAACCATTTCACTACATGATTTTTATATGAACTTGTTAAATAACCTTCAAATTTAAATCTCCTATTAACTTAAAGATTTGTATCTGATAGAGTACTTTTTTATAACAAATAAAATATCTCAACAATAAAAATATATAAAAACCCCATTAAATGATAGAAATATCATAAAAACTCAAAATTTATCAATAAGACAGATCTTAGAATTTATTCATTCAAAATTTATTATCAACAATGATAAATCTGAAAAGTTAAATTCAAAATTTGTTCTAGACCAACGCAAAAATAGAGATTATTTAAAAAGAAAAAAAGAAAGAGGTTGCTACCGGTAAAAACACTCAAAATGGCCATACAAAAAGGAAATCAAAAAGAGAAAAGGATTAACAATATACTAAGATGAGCATGTTTATTAAAAAAAAATGGTGAGATGGAAATAGATTTGAATATTTTCTTTCTTTTATTTTTTCCAAGATAGGGAGATTACATTCATACAGTGACTACAAAAAGGGATAATAAAGCCAACAAAATAAAGAATATTAACATGCTAATACATCTATACTAATAAGCAAAACTTAAAAAGAAAAAAGTACTTATTGTAAAAATTTGGAGAATAAAAAAGTAGGTTTTTTATATCTACCATTGTGTGTATAGACGTTGTAAGCAAGTGGAAGTCACGTTAATATTCGGGTAGATCGATCTAAATATTCTCTTTAATTTATAAAATTAGTAGTATCAAATAAGTTTTTATTGATATTTATAGTTACTTGAAGATCATCTTATTCATAAGATAGATTGAGATAAAAATTTTCAAAAAATTATAAAATTTTTTTGTTTAAGCTGATAAATTATGCTAAGAGGATAGAAATAAAAACCATACCAACTCAAAATATCCATAAAAGCAGCACAACATATTAAAAGAATGATTTTTTTAAGAAAAAAATAAAAAAAAAGAAAAGAAAAGAAAGAGCTATTGTCAGGCTAAAGAAGGTCGGCTATAGCCTGTCAAAATCTAGATGAACCAGGCTGTTTCGAGAGAAAAATGGAGAGAGATTTTTTTTTTTTTTTTAAGCTTCAAAATTATCGTTGGCATGTTATGCTTCTATTTAAGCTTATTAACTATCAAGGATAAGAAATTATAAAATGAAAAGAAATATATTTAGGAGAAAAGGTTTGGCAAGTCTAATTTTATAAAATTAATTAGAAGGCAACTTTCGGATTATTTTGAATTCATTGTCACCTAAAAGAGGCAATGAATCAAGTAGTAATATAGGATTTTTATTAATTAATAACAAAAGGGCTTCGCTTTGGCAGGATTTCACCCAACTACACATCACTAATTAATTATAAAATTTTTATTTAAATATAATATCTCAAAATTTTACAAATATTATTACAAATATATACTATATTTAATTAAAAATTTCTATAAACAAATTTAATTAATGAATACCCAATAAAAGAATTCAAATCTGAACATAAATCTATTATGAGCAATATTATTAAATCCAAAACTTTTATAAACTTGATTATATGTTATTTGAATCCATCTATTTTATTGTCATCCCTAAATATAATAATAACCTAACCAAATTTTTAGTAGTCATTAATATATATATATATATATATATAAAATATGTTGAGATTGAATTTTTTTTGTCAAGTTATTTAAAAGTACTTTCTCTCATATCATTTTAATGTATTCAAAATTATTATTTTTAGAGTGCTTGCTAATATAATTAACCATAATTAATAAATAAGAAAAAATTTTATTGTTAATTAAAATCTAAACTTATCAATCGATTTTTTTTATATTATAGTATTATATAATTTACTAATTAAACTAATTGTTAATTTTTTTTTTATAAATATGAAAAAATACTTCATTAATTAGAAATACTAACTACCCGCATAAGAAATAATATAAAGAATTTAAAATATTTAATAGTGTTTGATGAAGCATTTAAATTGGTTAGTAAGCAGGTTATATGCTTAACCATTTCACTACATGATTTTTATATGAACTTGTTAAATAACCTTCAAATTTAAATCTCCTATTAACTTAAAGATTTGTATCTGATAGAGTACTTTTCTATAACAAATAAAATATCTCAACAATAAAAATATATAAAAACCCCATTAAATGATAGAAATATCATAAAAACTCACAATCTATCAATAAGACAGATTTTAAAATTTATTCATTCAAAATTTATCATCAACTGATAAATCTGAAAAGTTATATTCAAAATTTGTTCTAAACCAACACTGATATAAAGATTATTTAAAAAGAAAAAAAGAAAGAGGTTGCTACCGGTAAAAACACTCAAAATGGCCATACAAAAAGGAAATCAAAAAGAGAAAAGGATTAACAATATACTAAGATGAGCATGTTTATTAAAAAAAAATGGTGAGATTTTGTGAGGGAAATAGATTTGAATATTTTCTTTCTTTTATTTTTTTCAAGATAGGGAGATTACATTCATACAGTGACTACAAATAGGGATAATAAAGCCAACAAAATAAAGAATATTAACATGCTAATACATCTATACTAATAAACAAAACTTAAAAAGAAAAAAGATACTTATTGTAAAAATTTGGAGAATAAAAAAGCAGGTTTTTTATATCTACCTTTGTGTGCATAGATGTTGTAAGCAAGTGAAAGTCACATTAATATTCGGATAGATCAATCTAAAGATTTTCTTTAATTTATAAAATTAATAGAATTAAATAAGCTTTTATTGATATTTATAGTTGCTTGAAAATCATCTTATTCATAAGGTAGATTGAGATAAAAATTTTCAAAAAATTATAAAAATTTTTTGTTTAAGCTGATAAATTATGCTAAGAGGATAGAAATAAAAACCATACCAAGTCAAAATATCCATAAAAGGAGCACAACATATTAAAAGAATGATTTTGTAAGAAAAAAATAAAATAAAAGAAAAAGAAAAGAAAAGAAAAGAAAGAGCTATTGTCAGGCTAAAGAAGGTCGGCTATAGCCTGTCAAAATCTAGATGAACCAGGCTGTTTCGAGAGAAAAATGGAGAGTTTTTTTTTTTTTTTTTTAAGCTTCAAAATTATCGTTGGCATGTTATGCTTCTATTTAAGCTTATTAACTATCAAGTCCGCATATTCTGCAAGGATAATTTTGAATGAAACGAAAAATTATTTTTATTTAATAAAAATTATAGTTGTATTTAATAATAATAAAAATTATTATTCTTCAAAATTATAGTTGTAAACTATAGTTTCTATCAAGTTAGTTTTCTTTCAATGTCCTCCTTTTTACCCATTTTCTTTTTCTTAATATCATGTTCTTGTAGAAAAAAACATGTTAGGTGTAAATCCATGATACCCTTAGTAGGGATACCTTTTTCAAATCTTAGCCACAAGTTCTAGTTGATATTATTTTTATTTAATAATAATAATAATAATAATAATAAAGTTATTATAAAAAATGGTTGCTGAGCTATGTTTTGGAAGTAAAAATCAATCTATTATACTTTTGTATCAATAAAATTAACCACTTTTCCAGAAAAAAAATATTAATAATAATATAACTAATTTGGAAATTTAATAGTATTTACATAGCCCGTAAGATCTCCTACACTCTTCTTCAAAAAATAAAATAATTTATTAACACAAATATAAAAACTACTCAATAAACTATTAAAGATCGGACTGATTTTAAGTATATGAATTATAATTGTCATCCCTTAATTGATATGAACCTATGGATAGTATTCGTCAAGATTTAGATGACCGTAAATTTAATATATACATATATAAAATAAATATTATATATTTTGTGACTTGAATTTATAACTAATATAACTAATATATATATATATACTTGATCCAGTAATTTAAATTTTTGAATAGTCATGAATCTAATCATATTTAATGATTTAGTCATGAGATTCGTATAATCGGTTCAACCACTGCAAGACCCACTAAATAAAAGGAAATAATCTTGATTAAAAATAAACAATTTTGATGGGATTGTCAAATATAACAATATCTATAATTATTTACTGTAAATAGAAATATAATTCTATAATCATACTAGCTAATAATATTTATATATTTACATAATTAATTTACTATAATCAATCATTGTCTATATTATATATAAAGAGATCAAATCATCTGTGGAAGTATATTATTCTCCCTAATCAACCTGATATATTATTCTCTCTTATTAACTCTAACTTGAGCGTCAGAAGGTTCTTACTAGGAACACCCCCATGGATCTCTGACCTATTTATTATCCGTTTTACAGGTCCATATTCATAGGAAATTTCCATGAACACCAATAATAATGAATCGAATTTAGGTATCAAACATTATTACAGATGCATGCCAATTCTTCCATAGTTCACTCCTTTCACAAAATTTTCTAACATAAAATCAACTTTTAGGAGAAAATAAAGGTTGAATTTAATATCATGAAAATGAAAGTGTTGAATTTAATATCATGAAAATGAAAGTGTTGCATTAAATGGTGTCAAGGAGCGCAAAATCATCCAATCTACAAACTTCAAATCGCATAGGAAAGAAGAGAAATCTTAGCCGCCCTAGCTCTTTCTCCTTCCTCTTTTTTCTAGTTACAGAAAATAATTCTTTTGAAATAGCTCAGTCATTTTTTATAGGCATGATAAGCCCCTTTCCTCTTATTATCTTAATAAAGCATGATATTTTAATTAATTTCTTTATTTTTTCTGTTATTTTTGTAATTTTTTTGTAATTTTTATCTATTATCCATGTAAAATATTCTACATAAAATCACTGTTCTACTAGTGAGGGTTTTATCTTTATTATATAAAGTTTATAGTGAGAACAACATCATATTTTTGGAGCTATAAGAAAAAGCAATTTTATTTGATATTTTGAATTAAAAAATTAATTTTATTATACATATTGTATGATTATTTATAAATAAAAATTATCCCTTTACTAAAAAATAAGAGAAATTGAAAAATTATACTTTAATATTTCTAACACATTTTAAATATCACGGATTTAAATTTAATTAATAAAAGAATATTTATTAACCAATTAGTTTTAAGTTAATTATATTGGAATTGTTTTAATAACCGTAAATAATTTTAGTTGTCTCATATCTTATGATTTTGCAAGCGTGCTAAATACAGAGTATATCATCTAGTTTGCATTCTGACTTTTGAATCAAACAACTGTGGAAACTGACTACATTAAATATAGTTTCGTCAATCTTACTTGTAAATTAAAGGTATGTGAATTGGAAATTGAAAGTATTGATTGCAAAGGAAATACAAAACTTGAAATTAAATGCAAAAGCTTTGAAATTTAAAGGCATATAAAGTAAAAAATAAATAGATTGTTGAAATCTGATTTGTGTTGTTGAATTGAGTTGTTGGTGCTATAAAAATTGCTGCTGTTTATACCAAAAATAATTAAATTATTTATTAATTATTTTTAACCCTAAATAATTAATTAAATTAATTTTTTTGTGAAATTAATTAATTTTATTTTATTAATTTAATTAATTTGTGACATGAGATAATTAATAATTTAATTAAAAGTGGTTATTGGAGAAAAAAAGATTGACAACAGTTACAAGCAGCTCAAAGCAATTTCAAGGAGTCGTAAAATTATCGCAGAACGCGGTAGAGTGGGTTCCAGAGTTTTTCAAAATTTTCTAAATAACTGCAAGAAAAGCTATAACAGTCAAATACACTGCAACGTAAAAGGAATGAACACCTAACAACATCAACAACACAACTCAAACTTGCAGTCTTTTATCTTTACTTTTATTTGTTCTTTATTTTTCCAAAACTTCTTGCACTTAATTTCAAGCACTATATTATCTTTCTAATTAATTTAAATGTCTTTTTGATTTTCCAATTACTTGCTTTTTTAATTTTTTGAGTGAGATTGATGAAATTGGTGTAATTAGTTTTCATGATCATTTGGTGTAGAAGTCAAAGTGCAATCAAGGTGATACATTCAGTATCTGAAATGACCGCGCAATTCTTAAGCTGTGTGACAGCAAAATTGTTGGAAGAATCTTGAAAATTACATTCACATTCTGCTATTGTTGGAAGTTATATGCCTACTACTTGCAATTTCTTTTAACTCTCTACTTCATAGGTAACTTTCTTCAAACTGCTCTCTTAACTAATTGTCTATCTACTAATCACTTCTTGATATTTATTTTCACACACATTTATCTACTTATTTATATAAGGTTTTTAATTAACTAAATTAATTGAATAAAATAAAATTAATTTTAAAAAAATTAATTTAATTAATCTTCAGCAAAAATAAAAAGTTACTTTTTTTTGGTATATATATATATAATCTGATCTTAAATTGAAATTTAATTAAATAAAAAGAACATGTTCATGCAAATTTTAAATATTTTGGTGAAAGAATTTTGGATCATTTACTATTTTGTTTTTTAATTTTATTATTATTAACACTTTGATATCTATATTTTGGAAAATCAACTATTTACTCTCTCAATTTTTTTTCTTATATTGCATATTTAAATGTTTGTATTTATTTTAATTATTAATATTTAAGATAAATTATTATTTAATCCTTAAATATTATACCTCTCTCAATTGAAATGTTAATAATAATAAAATATAAAAATTGAAATATTAATTTAATATACAGAAATTGAAGTGTTAATAATAATAATAATAATAAATTATCAAAAAAATCTTTGAAATATTGGGAAATATTTTGAAAGCGAAAGACAGGGCATTATCCTAAAATGTCAGGCGATGGATGCCTTCTCAAAACCCACCAAAGAAGCAGAGAGAGAGAGAGATTAATGTTTGAAAAAGAGCAATGAATTGGCATCTTGACCCTTGTGCAATTTGAATGAGCTAGTTTTTTCATGGACGCCATTGATGAGATGAAAGAGAGAGAGAGAATTTCTTTAATCCATTGCCTCAATAATTAAACTGACAAATGAATAACGCATATATATATATATATATATATCAGTAATATTGCTTGTCTCTTTAGACCTAACCCATATTATTGGTAGCCAAGTCATCAGCAATATATGTTTAAATTCAAGCATTGAATAAATTACTTATCAGTTCATTTTGCTCGAATTCATATTTAAAAATTAGAGTATGATTATATTTCTTTTTATGAAATAATTACATTTAAATTTTATTAGATTGGAATTCAAATCATATTTAATTTATTTATTAAATTTAATAAATTTAAGTTTTATTGTTAATTATTTTTAATTTAATGCAAATTTTAGTATCATTTATTTACACAAAATTTAGCAACAAAAATTATTTCATTGTTAATCTCTATTATTTTATTGTTAATCTCTTTCTAATCTGTTATAAATCCATTTCTGATTAAAAATGAATTACATTTATTATTATTTTTTATTATTAAATTGTGTATTTTTTATTATGTTAGATTTTAATAACAAGAATGTAAATTCAATGACAAAGTGCTGGTTTGCATATGCACACGAATGTACTAAAGGAGGAACTTTAAAGACATTGTCACTAAAGATTATTAAATATTAAGAAATTTCTTTTCTTTAATTTTTTTTTTAAAAAAAAGTAAAATTTAGCATATCCAACGAATTAAATGGTGTTGTGGAATTATTACTATTTTTTTTTAAATGAAAATATAATCTTAAATTTTAATATGAAAACAACAATTAAAGCAATAATATTAACATTAAAATAATAATATTAATATCAAAAATATATTTCTTAATAAGAATATTTTATTATATTTTATACATATCTTAATTATATATTCTTAACTAACATTTGATTTAGTCATATAATTAAGGATTATTTTAACGTATTTGAAAATAAAATTATTTTGAAAAGTTAAAAAATAAAAAAAATATTAAATTATATAAACTTATAATTAAAGATAAATTAAGTTATATATATACATATATATAACAATCTTAATCATACATAAATATAGATAATTTTATTGAAATTATAAAATATATCTTAAAAAAATTTTAAAAAATGTATAAAATCGATTTTTCAATTCAATTTTGATACGATTTTTTAGTTTGATTTGAAACTCAAAAACTGTACACGGCCTACTTATAGTACCCTTAAAATATAGAAAGATAATAAAAAGAGATAAATATATTAGCAATAGTGATATAAAGGTAAAATTAAAATAAAAATCATTAATGCTTTTTTAATTTTTTAAAATAATAAATAAAAAAAAATTAAAACATCACTTAAAATGGAATAGAAACAATAATAATGAGTCGGTCATCACAATAGTTAATGAAATTATTTAATTGAATATGTGAATCTCACTTTTTAAGTCCATAGTTCATGATAGATTAGATATTCATTTTAGAAAGATTAGCTAGCTATTTTATTTCATTTTATTTTCTTTTCTTTTACAAGCACAATTTGCTTATTCAAAAAGATGTTATACAAAGCCCCAAACATAGACCAAGAATGAAAAGAAAAGATGTCAAGAAAAAGGTAATATGCATAACTAAAAAGAATAAGGGGATAGAAGAAAAGATGAAGAGGAAAAGGATGAGAAACTTTGGATGTGACTATTGTCTCCTAATATTCCAAAGATGTCTAAATCAAATCAAAACCCATTTGTAATGGAGGGACCCTAATTGCACTATCTTATACATACATTCTAAAAGCATTGCTCTCTAAAGTATCATCTTAATTACCTTTACTTTCAAAAAGTTTCATCTTAATTTCATATCAAAATAATATGTTTTGAGTAGCTAATCTCACAATCTAAGGTAAAGGACAAATTACTTAAATCTAATACTCAAAAACTCAATTTGCTTAGTTATCTTGATGCTTTATATTACTATGAAAACAAAACAAACTTGAATTTTTTTTTTTAAATTAGAAAATTGACAAATTATGATCTCACTATTTAAATAATGAGTTTATGTAGTTATATTTGAATGTTTAATAATTTGTTTTTTATATAATTGATTTTGACTAAAATTTAAACTCGAGAACTCACAGTTTTGAAAAAGACTCCAAGTCCATAGGTAATATTCAACAAAATTTTAAATACACATTACTTGGGTTTTAAAAAACAAAAAATTAAGGAAAAGAAACTAACTAAATTTTTTCTTCAATAATTTGACTAGAAACATTGATTTTACAACTTTCACTAGGAAAAGAAGACATTTTGCAAGAAAAGACTCATTTCTCTCTCACTATATATCCTTTGAAACAATTTCTTGATATGAACTTGTAGCTCCATTGGGCATTCCATTTGGTGCAAACCACTGTTTCTTGATGAATTTTTGGCTCTTCACAACCCCAATAAAATGTAGTACACAAGAGTTATGGGCAATGCAATTAACATCCCAAATATGACACTGCGAATTGCAAAGTAACAAGAACAAGAAAAGATCATGAGAGAATATATATAAATGTATAAGAGAAAAGAAGAAACAAGGATTATATTAGATATGGTGTTTTCTTTCTTTTTTTTATTTTCTTGGAAAATATATACTCACCCTGTGCTGAGAATATCAGGGTGTACGTTGTATTCTTTGGCAAAGACAAAGGGGACAATTCCTTGGGGTAGAGCTGCCTGTTTGTTTTGTTTTCCAATCCAAACACAACAAAGCCAAAAAGACATGTTAGTTTTGGTACAAATGTTTATTGTTCATCAATAACCCCAAACAAGTCCTTGCTTAATTATAGCTCTGATTAATTATTGCCCCTCTTTTTACTTTTTTCTTTTATTTTTCCTTTTTAGGTTTTCAAAATCTAATTGAATTAATATCTAATAAATAGAAAAAAAAATATTAATTTAACTAATAAATTTTAAAATATTAAACTCATTTTTAGAATGCTAAGATCTCATATTTAAATCTTGATTATTGAAAAAATATACTTAAACCTTTTTATTTCACTATTCAAAATCTTTTACTTCTGAAAATAATTTCAATATTGTTAAAAATATTTAAACTTTGACAGCAAACTAAAAATATTTAGTTTTTAATGAATAAAAAATGGGTTTTTCTTTGTTTTGTTAATCTGGCAACCATGAGAAAGATTCAACGGTTTTTGCACTAATATGCAAAGGTAAAAAATAAAAATTTAAACTGACAAAATCTTATCTAGAGATAGCAGGATGAATTTACTTAATTAAACAAATAAAAAAAAATATTGGATTTTCGTAGTTAAGTAGGATTGGTTGTGTCAGAAGGAAGCAGAAGTGAGAGAGAGAGAGAGAGAAGACATGGTTAGAGGCAAGTGACCTGGACAATGGCAATGTGTAAGAGAGTTCCTCTAAGGCCAACAACAATAGAAGCAGCTGCCATAACAGCTGGACCTGTAAGGAATCTCACAGCCATAGCAAAAGCTGCTATGGAATTTCCACATGCTATGATCCTTGGTTGCAAAGCCATGAACAGACCTGTCATCACATCAAAAAATCCACAATAAATAAATAAATATTACTACAGAAAGAAGCAAGCACGCCCATCACTTAGACCACCACTATTTGTTTGTCATTTGTCAGATTTCAAAAAAAAAATCTTTTCTTTTGAAAGACATTTCATCATCACTCCCACCGTTACCCATAACACTAATTCTTGAATTTTGAAAAAAAAAAATTAAAAGAAAAGAAACTCAACACCATTATCATCCCCACACAGTTCAGTTCTGGTTTACTTTGCTCGCTTTGTTTCTACATTAATAATGAAAAAGGCAACAGGATTCTCTTCAAAAGTTTCATTGCTTAAACAAAAAGGAAAGTAGTATGATATATACTGACCCAGACTAAACATGGCCATGCCAAGCCCTGCATCTGACAGAATGGAAATGGATTTTGCTATAATGGCAGGCATTTCTACATGCCACCTGCAACAAGAATCCCACAATTTTTTTTTTTGGGCAAAAATTGTAACCAGAATTCAAAACAGATTTTATAGACAAAGTAGAATTGAAGCCAATCTTAATGGATTTTTACTCTTCAGAAAAAGACAGAAAAGGTACTACTATACCTGAATGAAACTAGAGACCAAGCTAGACCAATTAAGCTCGAGTAAGTGTTGGGGTTTCTAATCAGTTTCCTCCAAACCATGATCAGTATAAGCCTTGTCATCACACTTGTTGGAGGCATGGCTTTGGGTTTTCCTCCATCTCCCAAAACTTTCTCACCTTGGTGATTATTGTTCATTTCTCTTTCTTGTCCTTTGTTGCCAAAGCTGAAATCTTCTCTTTCCATATAATCCTCCTGATGATTTTCTCTATGTCCCTCTACTGAAACTCCAAAACCCACCAGCAGAAACAGGTATTAATTGCAAATCCCAAAATCAAAATCGAAATAAACTTACAAAGGTCATGAATTTAAGGCATGAAGTGCATGAACTCTTCTTCGATGAAAGAAAAAATTTGTAAAAAATTAAGTATACACCTTTTCCTGGAGATACAGCCAATCTAACTTCTTTCTGATCGTGAGCACCATAATCATGGCTACCAAACACATCTGAAACAGGAGAAGCACTAGAACTCCAAACGAACATATGAAGATCCCTACCACCACCATCTTCAGCTTTCTGTTGAGCTTGGCCATTAGGCTTTTTGGGACCAGCTGCATTATTGGTAACAGCTCCACCCTTAGACCCAGTTGGCGAAAACATGCCTGGGTTAGGCGCTGGATAATGTGTTGCACCACCAGACGCATGGTAATGGAACCTCGGCTTGTTACTCCCCGGTCCACCACCATCTTCCTCATAATTTGATGGCCTGGGTGTAGGTCCTCGAGATGCTGATAGGCCACAGACATCTGAAGCACCAAAATTTGAGTTCCTCCCAGCAGCCATCATGGAGTAAAAATCAGTGTGGTTAAAGCTAGAGCCTCTTGGAGTTGGATTTCTCGAAGATTGTAAAGAGTAAATCTCTGCATTGGTTAGATTTGACGGCCTTGGGGTTGTAGAGGATAGCCCTTGAGACCTTCTTGAGAAGATATCTGATCTTGAAGCATTGGATTTTCTTACAGTGACATGTAACTTGCCATCTTCTTTGATCTCTGCTTCAGTTTCTAGAGGTTGTCTACCATCAAGAGACACGATATCAGAATCGACATGGATTGAGACAATGGAACCAGCGGTGTCTGGAAATTGCTCAGAGATGAGCATTTTAGCAGCTCTATATTCAAACATGAAAAGCATCAAAGTATACCAAATAATACATTGAAGAACAACTATTTGCACCATTAAACTGCCAGAATATTCACCATACATCCCTTTGAGCAGAGGAATGCCCATCACAAGGGTGTTCGGAAGAGTAGAAAGTGAAAAGAGTGTAATGGTCCATTCCAAGCAACCCCTTTTGCTCAACTTAGTCCAGAGAGCTAGAACTACAAGAACTATGACCTTTTGGAGAGTATCAGCAGCTATGAAACGAAAGTTCATGGCATAAGGATCATTGGTCGATATGAAGTGGAAAGAGAGAAGAGGGACTGCAAAAAGAGCCACAAAACGATTGATTCCTGAACACTGATCCGGGGTAAATATCTTCCACCATTTCACTGACCCATAAGCCAAGATCATAGCCACGTACAGTGGCACCATTGCAGTCATTACATGGTAAAAGTCTGTTATTGTGATCATCTTCTTCTGTTTCTAGCTTACTTCTTGAATCACTAGAAATCAATATTATAGCAACTCTTGAACTTGAGGAGAGGAGACAAGCTTTTCAAGATTGATAAAAATCTGAACAAGAAAGAGGGAGACAGCTCTTCTGCTGCTGCAGCTGCTGCTGCTGCCGGTGGAGAAGGAGGTGGTGGTTGTGATTACTATTATTAAGAGAATAGGAAAGCATGTGGGTTTTAGGGGAAAGAGGTGAGTAATAAAGAGAGAAGAGGAATTCTTTTTGCACTATACAAAATACAGCTTTGCTTTGAGAGTTGCGAGCAAGCCTGCACACTTGCAGTCCCCAAAGCCAAGGGCTTGCTTTATTTTTAATTTATTAAGTAGGTATGTGGTGGCTCTGTCTTCTACGGTGATGGTGGTACATAGTGTAGCAGGAAAAAGCATTTTGGGTGGCTAGTGCCTAGTGGTAGGGAGGTGACTGTTGAGGCATGTTTCTTTTTGAGTACTTGTTCGGAGATCCTTTTAAAAGGATTAATTTTTAACATAATATAATTTAAAAAATTATTTAAAAATATAATATAATTTTTAAATTATTTATTAAAATAATATTTATTTAAAAAAATATTTAAAAATATATTTTTAAATGATATTACACTCACCACATTAATATTTATAAAAAAATATCATTTTAAATGATATTTTTTAAAATAATATCAAGATATTAAATAATTTAAAAATTATTTTAAAAAAATCAATTTAAAATAATATTTTTAAAAACAACATCACATATCATTAAATAATATAAAAATTATTTAAAAAAATATTATTTATAATAATATTTTTTAAAATATTTATCTAATTTACTTAAAACCTTAAAAATGTGTGAAGTTCAATGTATTGTTTACTCTACAATCTAATTTAATTTTTTTTAACTTTTTTTTTGCACTGTAAATATTGCCTATTGCATTTCAAGGCCAATAAGGCAAACTTATAAACCAGTCCAATTACAACACGGTAGAAGAGAAATTAGAGACCCACAAATCAAGCCCTACAACAAAATAAGTCCAAACCATGGTAGCTCACCCCCAATCTAAGAACCCTAAACAAACAGAAAAGGGAACAGGACTAAGAAAGCTGTCCATCTACCACAACAAGCTTGATCTCCAATTTGGAAAATGGGAAGAGAAACATTTTTTCATCCCCAACCAAAGCTCTGATGAAACATCTGAACAACCAAAGGCCACCCAGAAAAACATAGAAGCTTAAACAGCATCAGATTTCCAAGGCTCCACCACCCGACATTAAAAGCACAGCTCAACCTCTCCAGGAAGGTGACGCACCAGAGCTCACTGGCCTCTCAATCTCATATAGCCTTAAGAGCGAGCTTCCATAAGAGAAGAAAAAGCATAAATCCCCGGAGTTGCAAATGCCCCTTATGATTATCCCTCCCTTCAAGCAGAGCATAATAACTAGACCCAAGATAAAACCAACACATGTTGCAAATTCATCTTCTTACCTGCAGAACATCAACAAATCACCCTCTCCATGAAGATCCAAGTTCTGCTATCAACAAAACAAAACCAAAACTATACAACCAACCCGAGGTGAGAGGGAAGCCACTGATTAGCCGGATACACCATCTTCGCCTGTCTCGAAGAACAGGGGAAACCAACCGGAAAATACGCTCTGCATACCCGAGAAGAGATAAAAAATGACGAAGAGAGTTGAGAGGATTTTCTCTCTCTATCAAACTAGAGAGAACTTACTATACGCAGTCCAGAGCTATTATAAAAAATGTCAATAATATAAATAAAAATAATAATTTTATTTTATTATTAATATAATTTGATTTTTTTAATTAATTGAGAAAAAAATTTTAATTAGAATTTTTGTGTTATATATATTAATTTAATAATTATTTATCATATTAAATAAATATAAAAATATTTTTTATGTTGTTATTCCTTAAAATGAAAATAAAAAAAATGAAAGGAATGATTCTAAATAAATTTATTTTATGTAAATTTTAGTTATGTTAAATTATATTTTAGTAATAAAAATACTAGTTATGATAAAAAAAAATACTGGGGAATTTTTTTTAAGAAATTCATCATGTAAAAATTGTATATATTAAAAATGCTAGATATATATAAAATACATTTATTAAAGGTCTAAATTTTAACATAACTAAAATGTACATAAAATAAATTTATTTAAAATTATTCCTTTCATTTTTTAATTTTCATTCTAAGAAATAAAAAATATTTTCAAGTTTATTTGATACGATAAATAATTATTAAATTAAAAAATATAACACAATAAATTTTAATTAAAAATTTTTCTTAAATAATTAAAAAAAATCAATTTATATTAATAATAAAATAAAAATTATTACTTTCATTTTTATTATTGATATTTTTATTAAAAGCTAGAGAGATAATTGCCTGTAGTAAGTTTATTAAAAAAAATATTGGATTTTAGAGTAGAGAATATAATGAATAGAGAATAAAATTTTTGAATTTCACGTATTCTTAAAATTTTAAATAAAATGACATAAATACTTTAAAAAATGCCATTACAAATAATATTTTATTAAGTAATTTTTATACTGTTCATCACTTTAGAAAAAATTATTTAAAATAATATTTTTTTAAATGATTTTCATATTATGTGATGTGATATAACACCGCTTTAAAAAATAATAATTAAAATAATATTTTATTAAATAATCTAATGTGATACGGCATCACTTAAAAATATTTTTTTCAAGTTATGTATGTAAACATTATTTTAATAAATAATTTCAAAATTATATTATATTTATAAATAGTTTTTCAAATTACATTATTTTAAAAATTATATTCCCTTTTTAAATAGTGAAGCATTTGGTGGATTCGAATTTAAATTGAGTCAATTAATAAAATTAAAAGTTAATTAATCTTAAAATTTAAATTGAACTAAATTAATATTTAAAGTATATTAAATCAAATTAAACTGATAAATATCCATTCAGTTTAATTTAAATTAAAAAGAATCATATTTATAAAAAAAATCAACATTTGCTTACATAAAAATTAATTCATACATATTGAGATTAGTCTATGGGCTAGACTTGGATAGAATATAAAATTATCTATAATTTCAAGCCAAACCAAATCATTTAGATAAAAAAAAACTAAATTAATTAAATTTTTTATTTAAACCCAAAACTACAAAACCCTACTCATAAGCAATTACAAAGCCTATCTTCCTTCCTTTATTTTATGACACTCTTTTGGATCCTAAGTCCTACTCTCTAATTGAGATATTCGAATTTATTAAATTTATAATTATTTATTATCGTAAATTGTATCAATTATTTCTCAATTTTATGTAATTATTTATTTCAGTCATTTAATTTTAATTTATTAAAAGAAAGCTCTCAATTTTTTTTTTTTTTCAGATAAAGTTCATTTGACATTTAATAAGAATTTTTCAGTTACAAAAATAAAATTACTTTTTTTATTCTTTTTCTTTCTTATATTTATGATTAAATTAATTAATAATTATTATCAATAAAATTATTTATTTTATATATATGTTATTTATTATGAATTAAAATTTAATTTGTAACAACTTAAAAATAATAATATGGTATTTTTATCAATATTTTAGATTTTATATAAAAACAAAAATAATAATTTATATATTTATTTGATAAATATTAATTTAATATTAATTAAAAAAAACGAACATGTAAATTAGCTATAGCATATTAAAGAGACTTTTTTCTCAAATAATACTAAAATTAAAAAATTTTATTTTAATAAAATAAAATAAAATAATTATTATTTTAATTTTATTTTTATAAATTAAAATTAAATAATTAAAATAAAATAATTACCAAAATTTAAAAAAACAGCCAATGTAATTTTCCCGCTCAAGTAGACATACTTATGACCATGAGACCAGATTTCAAGGTTAGGTTGGAAGCTTAAAAAATTATTATTGTAAATATTATGAAAAACAATTTAAATTTTAAATTGTTTAATTATATTAATTGAAATGAAATAAAATAAAAGGAAAAAAAAACTTTTTAAATAATAAAATATTTATTTTGTCTTTTTATGTGCAAATAAAATAAAACACTATAAGGATAAAAATATTATTTCATTTATTTAAGAAAAATTTTTGTTTATATTCGATTTATTATAAATTTAATACACAATATGTAGTGTCCATATATTTCATAAATGAGTTTACTAAATATTTTTTATTTATAATATACCTAGTTTAAGTAAAAAAATAAAAAATTCTTTATTTATTATTCACTTTCTCTTCAAGTTAGAGAAAAAATTATTAATGAAACCTACATAATATTTTCCTAACTTATTTTCCACTAACCAATTCAAATAAGTAAATGTGGATTTTTTTTTAACTCTTATTTTCCACCAATTCAAACATACAGTAAGACAACTCTTGATTATTTTTAAGACGTTCATATAATTAAATAAACTTATAAGGTATTTGATTTAACTTTTAAATGTATCTCATAATTAATAGAAATTTAAATAAGTGAAACAATCTATTTAGTTAACCTATCAAAGTACCGGTTGATAACTAATACATTATTTATCGGTTATAATTTATATTAATTATATTTTTAAAATTATTTTTCATCTGTTATTAGCTTATTTGGCTTTATTTTTTATTTATATTATATTATTCTTTTAAAATTTATTAATTGTAAATTTTTTTATCTTTAAATTAATTTTTTATATCAATAAATTATTTAAAACTATTAAAAAATAGATAAATATAAAATATTATATATAATAATTAAATTAATTATAATATTAATTCTTATATAACAAAACAAATATATAATATAAAAATTACATTTTTAATTCATATGATATATAATTTTATTAATCATTTTATATATTAATTAAATTAGATAGACATAATTTTATAAACATTTAAATACATTAGGTACAAATTATTATTAATTATTAGTTAATATTTATTATTAATTATATTTAACCGTTAAAAATATTATTAAAATAAAATAAATTGATAATTTATTGAATTTTTTTGCGGGCATGTTTTATTCTCTTGATTTGCAATATTTAAAAAATAATAATAATTTAATAGAAATAAGAAGATATTGTCATAGAAATGAGGGGAGAAAATAAACAAATGGTGGAAAATTACATCATAAATTATATGGGGAGAAGTGACTGACTCCACGCGCCTAGATATGATACAGAGGCAATAGATTAATAGGACAAAGCATTTGAGGAGAAACTTTTCCATCCCTAAATTAATATCTTACTTATGTTTATTTAAAGAAAGTAAATTTTTTTATTTTTTATTTTTCTTAAAAATTTTAACTATAATTTTACTAAAAAATAAGAAAAAAATTAAAAATACGTTCACTTAATAATAATAAAAATGATTTTTTAATTTAAAAATTTTTAAAATTATACATACCATTCATAATTAAACATTAAAAAAATATATTTAAAGTTTAATTACTTCTATTATTATTATTTTTATAATAATATAATTAATTTTTTACCACTGTAAATAAAAATGATATTAATAAAAAGATTTTTTTTGAAATTAATTCTTACCCATTAATGAGAAGGCTCTTTCCATGTAATTAACCTTAAGCTTAGTCAATTAATAGGATTTAATTAACCTTGTCAAAAATAAATTAAAAAATAAAAAATTACTGGGTCTTGTCTTCTGTACATATTGGCACTTCAGTAACAAAGGCATAGAGCCCTTCACACAAAGGGGCCAACAGTTAATAGGCCTGCTTATATTATATCATTAATTGCTTATTATGGGCCAAAAATTAAATGATTTTATCTCCTTAAACTTACATGAGGCCCATTCCCATTTCCTTACCTCAGTTTTTTTAATTAATATAAAATTGAAATAAAATATTTTAATAAATTTATCTTATATTTACAAAAAAAAAAATTGAAAATACTAATATGTTGTAGAAAATTGAGCGTTTTTTATTTTTAGTATTTCGTATTTTTTTATTATATATTTTTATTTATAAGAAAAAAAAATTACTTTTTAAGAGTAATTATTAACAAAATCACATGTATTTTGATTTTAATAAAATAACCAGAAAAAACCCTTAAATGGTGCTTCTGCTTTTCCATCTTGAATATAGTAGATTTTTGTAAAACTTAAATGTCTTTCTCTTGTCTTATCAAGAAAATTATTAATCATATATTTCTTTCAATAGATTTAAAAATAAAAAAAAATTATTGGTAGAAAAATATTATCAATAAAAAAATAAAAATTAATTAATTAAACTAAAATCTATAAATTAGGGTTAATAAATTGAAAAATATTCAACAAAAAATAAATTTCTTTTTTTAGAAAAAAAATCTTTGAAAAGTTCCCTTCTAAAAATATTCTTGAAAAAAAATATGAAGACTCATAAATTTTGTCAAATTTTATGAATTAAATAATAGCTTAAATAAGAACAATGATGTAATTTATTTTTAATAGTTTAGATCCCTCACTTTCCCTAATGGCACACAGGGAGGAAATTAGAAATTTTTTTTAGCTAATATTATATATAAAAATCAATTTAAAAGGCAATTTATACTTATTTTCTATATATTTTAAAGAGAATATATTATATATTCAAAATTTATTATAATAGAGTGTAATTAAATTATAAAATTTTTTTAAAAAAGCTAATGCTATAAAAATTTATTATATATTTGTTGAGAAATAAAAATTTTAATATTTATATTATTTATAACATAATTTGAAATATTGAAAAATTGAGTCAAATTGAAATAAAATTTGACAAGATTAAAACAAAAATTTTAATTATATTTGATTTGGTTTCAATTAGCAAGTATCAAAATCCCTTGTAAACCCTTTTATTTTGCTACAAATGGGGAGCAAAGCTCAAGACAGCTACAAACAGGCCCTTGGGTAGGACACCCCACTAATATCGTGCAACAACCAAGGAGCCAAGCTAGGCGGAGGATGCGAAAGGGTATGAAAACCTAAAGGCAAGCTTTCAGCTAAACTGGCCACTATGTTAGCACAATAATTAGCCTCACGATACACATGGACAATCTTACAGTTCCAATCCATAGCAACATGTTGTCTAAATAACCATTACCAGCGCCTATAATCCCCTCGTGGAAGAGTCCTTCAAAATCATTTTGATCACCAACAAACTATCGCAATCCACTTAAAGGCATCGTATACTCGCGAACCAGGCAAGCTTGATGCCTTCTAAAGTAGCCCAAAGCTCTATGTAGGAAAGACTAGACCCCTTTATAAGTGAACGCCCCTAATTGTGTATACCCAACACTGTATTCGCTTACTTTTGGTAAATTTCACTCCACGTTCTAGACATCACTTTTCTATGCAATTATGTGGTCCTTGTGGCTTTCCAGAAATGAGATACTGTTCAGCCACAAAGACATAGCCCTATATGACTTATGTTCATTAATTCTATTCCTGGTTGCTACTCGGTTGAAGGCTCTCTTTCTCTCTCTCTAGGCTTTCCCTATTCAGGTTCAGATCTGCTTCGTTCCCCTGTGTCCATAAGAGGCTGGTATAATCCTTTTAAATCCTGTCCCAGCTCTTCTTGGTGCCCTCCTCCAGCTCATTCTCTCAAATGGAATGTGGATAAGTCTGTTTTAGGCAGACTTATGCAAGTCTGGTGCTGGTGGATGATACCAATGCAGTGGAGCTCAAAGCAGTTAAAAAAGTTTTGGAGCTAATCTTGTGCAAATTTGCCATCTTTTGCCTCAATCAATTCTATCTTGATCGAATCGGACTCAAAAAAATGTTACCTCACGGTTTATAATTCCGAATTTGCTCCTTGGCTTCTTTCTTCTAAAGTAAACTCCATTAAAACCTGTCTTGAAATTCTTTTGGCCGTGTCTTTCAGTTATGCACAGAGGGAATCCAATTCAATTGTTGATTTCTTAGCCAAATAAAGAGTCTTGCGCATAAAAAGACTTTATTCCATTTTTTGAGTTTTTTTTTATTGATTTCCTTGATGCTTTCACTTGAAATTTTTTTAGCTTGTTTCATACTAAGTTTTTCTTTAATTATTAATAAAATTATTTTATTTATGAAAAAAAATATTAGTGTATATCTTAAGATGGTTTGAAAGATTTTAACTTGATATACATAAATTTAATTAAAGAAAATAATTTCAATTCATTGTCATAATAGTATATATGCATAGGTGCAAGTGAAAGAGAAAAAGTGAATGACATAATTTAAGGTCACATCAAGTTGCTATGAAGTGAAAGGACATGCGACATCAAATCCCTTTACTTCACGTCAATGGATGTAATTCCAGTGGACCTTCATTGCATTCGATCTTCCCATGCATCAACAGGATAATGAAAATGGATGAGGTAAATATCAGTCATTTAATATTATAAATGTTTCCATAAAATTTATTAAATTTTAATTTTTTTTATAAAATTTATTAAATTTTATTTTAATTTTATAAAGATTATTATAATAAAAAATTAAAAAATTGAAAAATTTTAAATTAATTAATAAATAAAATTATTTAAATTTATTAATTTCTTAAAAAAATAAAAAAATAATATGCATAAAACATAAAACATGTTTAGTTCCTCCTCTCATCATCAAATTCCTTTATTTTTTTTATTAATTAAATAATTTTATTTATAAAATAATTAACAAGTTAGTAAATTAATATGTAAACTTTTAATTATAATAATTTTTATAAAATTAAATTAAAACTTATTTTTGTCATGACCCAACCTATGGGTCGGACCGGCACTAGGACCTGGGCCAGCCTAAAGCCCCCGAGGCCCGTAGTAAGCCTAACTGTTCATTTACCCAATTCTAAGGCCCATTTGGGCCCAATTTCAAGAAAACAAACGGACAGAGTCCGGCCATAAAATGGACTTTCCAACGGGGAGTTTTCGACTCACCCGACCTGTAAACACAATATATAGGCAATTGGGGAGCTCAGCTCACCCTCCACATACTCATCAACATAAAAATAAATGGGAGCTCAGCTCCCTCATCCAATCCATCAAACATGCATAGCATATTTAGTTTACAGGTCCCAAAATAATAATTTAGTTTACAGACCCAAATCAAATAAACATTTCTAACACATGCGGAAATTCTAAGATTTAACAAGTTCATACAAACAGTAATAATTGACCTGCGAGGGAGAAAGCAGGTTAACCTCAAAAATATCCTCCTGTGGCCTGTAAAAATTTTTGAACAGGAGTGAGCGTTCGACTCAGAGAGTAAAATATCAATTTTAACCATAATCTCTATAACTATCTAAAACGCACCCTGTAGAGTGAAATGCAACATCAGCAATAAATTCACATCATAGCATCAAAAAGGTAATTTGGAGCACTCACGCACCCTGTAGCATCAATCATAACATATGGGAGCTGATCCCCTATACAGCTCTCTTAAATCCAACCTGGTGCCAGCGAAGAACTCAAGCCGGACTTTCGCTTAATAAACCAAATCGAGGGTCCCAGCGAAGAACTCAAGCCGTGACTACCCCTCGAAGGATCGGGTCCCAGCGAAGAACTCAAGCCGTGACTACCCGTCCTATCCATAGTCCACACCACATCACACGCACGCCAACGCACGCACACTGCTCCAAATTACCACAACAACATCATGGCACTTTAACATTTATCAATGCATCATAAATCGTGCCTAGAGTTTAACTACATAAATATATGCATATAAGTGATGCATGGGATGCTGAACATATAATAATATCGAAATTACAATTAAAATTAATATTTTACTCACAGACTTGACGACAATCACTGTGGCGGCTGGGCGGAGGAAGAAGGCTGTCCCGGCTCACCTGACAATCATATTATATTTGTTTAATACAATCTGACTCAATACAAACAAAGAAAAGACCAATTACGTCCTAAGTCGTGCCGAAAATCCGGCAGAGTCTCCCCTATACCTAGGACCTACCCAACCTGCAAAAGGGTTCAAAACACACTTCTATACTCACAATCCATATATCCACGGTTCAATCATATCACGCAGCCCCTCCTGGGCCCATCAAATCAGTCATCCATCACAATACGCAAAATTTCAATTTAGTCCTTATTATTGATCATTTTTGCAAAAACTGCCCAAACAAGCTCTAAAAATTATAAAACTTTGCCCCGCGGTCCTTAGCAATATTACTAAGCTATTGCAAAAAGAATCGTAATTTTCTAAGCTACCACGAATATTTTATGGATTTTTAATCCTATTTAAGCACTAGAAAATTACGAAAAAGCAAGGTTCGGGTTTACCTTTGCCGATTCCGACTTTGGGAACGCGCTCGGGACATCTGACAATGGGGGGCTAGCCAAAACCTCGGTCCAATTCGAAGACTTTTCCGGTAACGGGTCTGTCTGGCCCGAAATTTGCAGACCCGGTCAACTGTCGAATTTCGGCGAATCGAGGATACCTACACGAAGCCCATAACACGGGGGTTAGTACATAAATTTTTCAGAATTTTCTAAGCTCATTTAATGCTCGAAAATACACTGTGAAGTTCCGTGGGACCCACCGAAAAACGGTGTCGGAAAAATTCGAAATTTATGTCGTTGCGAAGCTCTCGACGAATGGAGCGTGCTGGTGGCCTCGGTTTTCTCGTGGGATTCACGGTTTTCGAGAAATCTAGCCCAAAAGTCGAAATGGGCTAAAATCTTCCCGAGCAAAAATCGGACAATTCGCTCGATGGATTTCGGCGTTCTTGGTGTCTATGGAAAGCTCTCGCCGAGTAGATGATTTTGGACACAAGACCCGGTCCAATTGGTGGCCGGATTTGGCCGGGGAAGCTGAAGCGGCGCGCGCGAGAGCAAGGGGCGTTTCGCGCGCGTTTTTCCGGCCGTTTAGGCGTGGCCAACGGCATTGGCAGGCCGGCAACGCGGCCTCTGGCTGGTCAGTGCCGGCCGGGGTGGAGAGGAGAGAGAAACGAGAGAGAAAAGGGAGAGGGCCATCGCGCGCGGGAGGGAGGAGAAAAAGAGAAGAAGACCGGTCCGATTCGACCGGTCCGATCCGGTCCGGTTCGATTCGGCCGGTTCGATTCGAAATACAAAATTTTGAATTTTTACTCTGCCTCGGGACCGAAAACGAGGTCCAAAAATTCTGAAAAAATTCCATAAAACTCAGAAAAATATGTAGACTCCAAATATATTTTTAGTTTTGCCACGTGGTCTTTAAATTAATTTTTAAAAATCATCAAAGTTTATATTTTCGGAAAATCGAACCCGATTTTTAAAATCCGAAAAATCTCAAAAAAAATTCTAAAATTTAAATAAAATTAAAGTATCAAAAATACTCATAAATAATAAAATTTAAAATCTTGGGGTGTTACAATTTTATTTTATAAAAAAATAAAATTCAATAATTTTTATGAAAAATATTTATAAAATTAAGTGATTATGTGTAATAATTACTAAAAATGAGAGATATGATTTTTATATTATAATAAAATATTTTTCTAACATTTTAGACATTTTATATTATTTTTTAAATAATTTTAATATTGTTAAATTAAAATTTGTTGAAAAAATTTATTTTATTTTTATATTAAAAATATTTTTAATTATTCTATTAAAGTATTATATGCTTCAGTTTTTCACTCTTTAAATGAAACAATTTTTTTATTTCATATATTTTTTAAATAACTAACATTATAGCTGCTAAAAATATTAAATTGTATGATATTTAAAACAAACTGATATATGAAAATAATTAATACCATTTGTATGGTATCTGAACAATTTAAACTCCATAATTAAATAATTTTAATTTAGAAAAATTAGCAATTTATACATCAAATTCAAGTCATGGATGCATATGTGAACTTTACGAAAAATTTAGAAATATGTTATGTAATTAATCTAATTAAAAAACAATGGTCGTCCAAAAATTATCTCAACTTTGAAGATCATTACCTAAGAGAAATTTTCTTTCATATATCAAAAACTTGACTTTTTAGCTCTCTTGTAAATCTCATTATATGTTATGATTATATATATATATATATATATATAACACAAATTATTAAACTATAAAGATCAATTAGTATTAAAATATATTAAATCCTTACATAAAATTTAAACACTCAAAATTTATAAAAAAAAATAAATATAAATCTCATACAACTTTATAGCACAATAGTATAAAATTAAAAAGCACAATAATCATTGAAATTATAGAGATATAAAAATTAGATATTAGTAAAATAATAAAATAAATTTATTAGTTAAAAATAAATACATATTTAAGTTGATTTATCTAAAATTTGCATAAAAGTTGAGATCACTAATTCAGTTTACTTATATAAATATAATAAAATAATTTTATTAATTTAAATGAAATAAATAATAGAAAGCTAAATGAAAGAGAAGATAAAGAAAAAAAAAATTGTACACACATAATGAAGAGGAGAGCAAAAATTAAAAAAAAAATAAAAAATTCAATTTAATTTTAGATTATGTGGTAGGAAATTATTAGAATGGCTTAAATTCAGTTTTCAAATAATAACTATCAATCAAATTTCAATTTGTAAATATAAAAAATTGAATAATTATTGAACTTTATATTTATTTAATGAGATCCAAGTAATTTTAATGTTTCAATTTAAATCATAATATATAAATTATAAATTATTAAGTTTCAATAGAAAATTCAAGGGGTAATTGATGAAAAATAAAATTCATTATACATATTTAAGATTTGTTTTTACAAATATTTAGAGAAACTAATAGAAAAAAAATTAAGAAATCAATTAATAAAAAATTAATTTTAATTATCTATTAAAATTTTTGAAAAAACTATTCACAGACTCTCCCGATTAAATAGTACACATATATATATATATATATAAAGAAAAATCATAAAGTTTGGGGTGTATTCCAAATATAAATAGTTTACATCATCTGTTGACTTAACAATTTAGTAGTAATTCATTAAATTTTTATAATTTTCATTTGTTAGTGTTGAAATTTATAAGATTTTCATACTCTTAACATGAGAGAGAGTATTATAGAATAGAGAGTAAATATTTATATATATTCGTATATTGGTTAGCATAATTTTAAAGATTTTATTTTTTTTGTTTATTTAGGAATTTGAGTTGTATATATATGTATGTCTATTATATATGAATAAAATTAAGAATTCTAGTTTAAAACTAATATAGTACCAGAGCTCTCGAATCATTAAGATTTCAGCATTGTTCATGGGTAGTACTGTTCATCAGTATTGTTTATAGATACTGTAAAGTTTCAATTTTTGTATTTGATTCTTTTTGTGTCGACATTCTATCATATAAATTCCTGATATTTAAATTAATTGATTATGGAAAGTTTATTGTTGTAACTACTATTTGTGGCTATTTTGGTCACTATTTTGTTGAATATATTTCCATTGGTTATTATGTTATGGTATTTGAGCCTTTTGATTCTTGCATATTTGCTTTCAATTTCTTCTTTTTGACTTGCCTCATTTGATACTCTCTTGAAGTTTTTGTATTTGGATTCCGTGAGCTATTAGATAAAGATTTGCCTATTGTTTCGTCTCTTTCCTCGCCAGTGTCACCATTGAAGTGGGAAGAGCAATCCTATAAGTTGCTTTATATTTTGGTGCTTTGTATATATGTTTCTAAATGTGCTATATTTGCGAGTTGTTGGGAGGGAGTGATTGACTTTAATAAGAATCTCGTCAAGGAGTATTGAAATTGATGAAATTTCATATTCCGACTTAAGGGAAGTGTTATAAAATAGAAAGTAGATATGTGCATATACATTTCTATATTGGCTAGCATAATTTTAGAGATTTTATTATTTTTCTACTTTAAGATTTGAATTATATATATATATATATTATGAATGAATAAAATTAATAATTTTTAGTTCAAAATTAACAATTAATGATAATTTTTTAAGGCCTAATCTTGTTGAGTTTAGCAATTAAAAGATTATCGCTCATCTAATAGAGCTAAATTTCAGTCTCTATTTCCTTAATTCCTCTACTAAAAAAAAAAATTAAAACCCTTATGAACAAAATAGATAAGGAGAATATCTTTATTGGGTTTAGATGTGAGACAGTCTCCTTAACTCAATTCTCTTCTGGATTAGATGATAGTCCAGCAGCCTAAAATCAAATCTTTAATGTTGTCTTCATGGCTAGATCATAATTTACTAAAAATTTGGCCCCCAAGACAAATCATGAATTTTGAAGGTGATTTCTTATAATGTAGCACTCAGTTTCACACTTGAATTATTAGATTGCTTTGATATTATCGTCACAATCCAAACCTGCGTGGATTACTAACCTAACAATTTTGAGATTTTAATATTAAATCCAAATTAAGTCTAATCAAACAAAATAATGGAACTTAGCACCTTTTTTTTTTCTTTAAATTAATCCAAATCAATTTGAGCATTAACAAACTCTCTTTCTAGTGAATTTTGATATCAAAACTTATTCACTCTAAATTTTCACATATATAAGCTTTAAAATTTGAACTCAAGTTTTTGTATTTTGTAAGATGAGACTTAATATAAAATTATAATTAAGGTGGACATTTACTTTAAGTGTGATTATCTTAACTTATAAACTAGGTGACTTTTATGGTTGTTTGATTCCATATAAAGTATAATTACTTTGTTAAGAAAAGTAAGATAATTTTACATAACTTTACAACTTATCTCATAAGATTTTTGTAAACTTTTTTTTGGTAAAATAATTAATTAATAAAATTTTATTAACTTAATGAAAAAAAAAAAGTTTCCTCATGAAAAAAAAACACATAATATTTTTTTAAAAATTTAATAAATAATATTTAATAAATCAAGACTTGTTTCTATAATTTTTTTTAATAAAATTTACCATACATAATTCATCTCTTAGTTTTTTTTTTTTTTATATTATATGTGCTTTTTTTACGAAAGTTTAATAAAATGAGTAATAAATTTATGTGAAATCATATTATTTTCTGTAACAAAGTAATTATACATTTATGGAATCGAGTACCACAGACTTTTCCTATAAATTAACTTATAAGTTCTAAAAATAAATTTATCCATTAATTTACAATATTTTTTAGACTCACAAGCTGAGTTTATACTTTATAATAAATTGGGAGATTAGTTTTTTTTTTTTTAATACTTAGAAGCTAATTTGACTAAGTATTTTACCATGCTGCTTTCATTTAATTCTTTTAAAATTTTGTTAAAATCTCATTTAGACTCCATTTGTTTTACAAAAAATATTTTATTAGAAAATATTTTCTGTATTTTCTAGCGTTTAGGGTATTCAAGAAAATTGATCAACAAAAAATATTTTTCTGATTAAAAGAAAAACTAAATCATTTTTAAGAATAATGATTTTTATTTTTCAAAAGAAAAAGTCATTTTTTATTTTTTAAATTTAATAATTTTATTAAAATTTGAATACACTGTATATACATAAAATAAACACATATAATTAATTTAATATTTTATCCAAACAACGAGAAATATTTTTGTAAACATCTACAAGTTATTTTTTTGTAAAACAAATAGAATTTTAATATTTTTTAGTCATTTTAATAATAATATATTTATAAACTATTTTTTATCAAATATATAAATTATTTATCAGTTATTAATAAATACTTTAATCAAGTATATAATTATTTAAAATTTTAAATATTTATTTACTTAAATTAATTTATAAGTATTAGATAGTTATAAATTAATTTTTATAAATTAAACTAAATACCCACTTAATCATACGAGAGAAGCAAATTACTTAGAGCATTTTAGCAGTGGGGTTGGATGCAAAACGTAGTTATTAATTTAGAGAGAGAAAGAGAGAGACTAAGCAAAATCAATGAACTAAATATTACAAAAGAAAATGCCAACAATCATCAGTCTTGTCCTTATCAATTGAGAAAGAGAAAGCGACAGGGGGGTTTTGTTGTTGGCTAACGCTTTTGTGTCTCCCACTAGGCTCCGTTTGGTCGGCCATTTCCTTTGCATTACATTGTGGCTCTATGCCCCTATCACGTCTTTGTTTCCCTCTCCCTTTACCTTTCCTTCTTACACTTTGTTTGGATAGGTGAAAAAGGGAGAGGAAGGAAAATAAGTAGGAGAAAATAATTTTAAAAAGACTTTTCCATTGTTTGGATAAGAGAAAAAAAAAAAATGGGGAAAAAAAAAATTTTTTTTTTTTTTTTTTTTTTTCAAATTGGAGAGAAGAGAAAAAAAAAAAGAAAAAAAAAAAAATAGTGTTTTTTCTTTTTTTTTTTTTTTTTTTTTTTTTTTTTTTTTCAAAAAAAAAAGGGAGAAAAAAAGAAAAAAAAAAAATAAAAAATATTTTTCTTCTTTTATTTTCCTTCCTCTCTTAAAATTTATCCAAACATACTCTTAATCTTATTATATAGTCTTATAATTATAAGCTCACTATAATTTGAGTCGAATACTAAATAAGTTAAAAATTAAAATTTTGTCAAATAAATTTCTATACTTTTTAATTAAGATTAAATAAGTTATTATCAAATAAAATATTTTTTAATAATAAAATATTTATTTTTTTATAATTTTTAAATATTAAAAATTATTGATTATTTTTTAGTTAAAATATTTTTTTTAAAAAAATAAATTAAAGAACATAATGAAAAAAATTATTTAATATTAAAATTATAATTATAATATTTTATTATTAAAAACCAACTCATAAGTAATTCAATTACTGATTTTTAATTAATATCATTACAAATTAAAATCCTAATTTTAATATTTTCCACTTGTACAAATAATCAATAAATTTTCCCTTAAAATTTGAAATTTATTTTAAAAAATTATAAATTATAAATTCAAACCCTAATAATTATCTAATGAAAAAATTAATCATATTAATTATACCTTTTTTTTGTCACTAAAAACATATTAATTAGGCTAAAAGTTTGAGGCTTGTTATAAGATTTCTTTGTTTATCATTTTAATTCATTTTGATTAATTATCAAAAGTGTACAGGGATATTATTCCTATACAATAATATAATTTTAATGAGGAAAAAAATGCTTTGTTAATAATATTAGTATTTTTTGCATTTTTCTTTGTAATAATATTTATTTAAAAATATAAATTATTTATATGACACTAATATGAGATCATTTGACCATATATGGAGTCACCACATGAATAATAATCAAGTTTAACAACTTATTAAAGGTTGATTTAATTGATAAAACCCAATCAATAAATATTGATTATATTTCAATATTAAAATTAATCCAAATAATTTGCAAAATATAGTTGCTACTAAATAAGAATATTAAAATAAAAATTAAAAGTGTATTTAAAAAATTGAAAATTCTTAATTGATGAAGGGACCTAGAAGTAAGAATTAAGAGATGTCATTGATGCTAATGAATTAAGGTATGTATATATTGTTTTCTAATTTTAAATGATAAATTATTAAAATTAAAATAATATATATCAAATTATTTTATCTATTGTGAGAGCTTATAAATTATTAAAAAAATAAGATAAGCCCAAAAAGTTATATTTAGGTTATTCATTGTCCTCTCTTAGGATTAAGATTTTTTTCCCCCAGAAAATCCAAATATTTAGCTTTCTCTATTATAAAATAATTATTAAATTATTAATTTGTTGAATTTATTTGAATTTGAAGATTACAATATGAAAATAATAAATTTTAAGTTTATAAGAAATATAATATAAAGTTTTAAAATGTTTTGTATTCAATAATTTTTTTAGTTTCTTTTACATACTCAAATAAAATAAATTTCACTTGAAATTTTTGTGTAATAAGACTGCCTTTTGAGTGTTTAAAAATTAATTTATTTTTATTCTTTCAAGTAAAGATTATTAGATTTTTAAACTTATTACTTTCATTTCCTTCAAGAAATAGAATATAGAGTTGCATATATCCTTACCCATCAGGTCAAGAAGAAAAAAATTTTTTTTTATAAATTTTTCACTCTTATAATGTTTTTTCATCTCATTCAACAACAATAATAATATTTATTAATTTTAAATTAATTATTAGAATTTATAGTTTTTGAAAATTCTTATTTTTTAATTTTAATGTCAATATTTATTTTGAATTTAAATAAAACTGAACAAAAATAAAATAATATAATATAAAAAAAATTGATTACTTATAATATATGACTAGAGAAAAATTATCAAAATTTAATCAAAATGATATCAAATTAAGAGTATGTTTATCATTGAGATTAGAGAATTAAAACTATTTTTTAGAAAAAAAAATTTAAAATACTGTTAAAATAAAAAATTATTTTATTATTTTAGTGTTGTTATGATTAAAATTTATTAAATTTAATTTTAATTATTTTTTAATACTTTCTGATTAATATATATTAAAAAAATAATTTTCTTTATTGCCAAACAGACTTTTAAGCACATTTATATCTAATTTTTAGAATTTATTTTTAATCATTATATATTACATGCATGGACTTGCATAGTAAATCTTCATCATTATCAATCACTAATTATCATTCTAGTCAAAGTATTGCTCTCTTGTTGAATCAAATCTAACATAATTAAAATCACTACTTTAATCCAAACAATGAACAAGTCCTCCACATTTTTAAATAATAAGAATTCAATTTCTTTGTTAATTATCTAACAAGAGTATTTAGCATTATTTTATTCATAAACCTATTAATTTCAAGAACTTGTCTTTAATTGAACCTTGGGATCTAATTTAATTAAATACATATTAACCTATATAGTAAAAGAAAAAAAAAAATCCCAATCCTTGGAACTTTATATCTTATCATGATATCTATTTTTCTTATTTATATTCATTGATAAAATTTATTTCTTTTAATTTATTATAATAAAGCTCTTAAGATAATTAAATTTCCCTTCAATCACCATTTGAGATTAAGTGGATTAGTACTAAAAAGTATAAATGATGATTAATAAGCATAAATAATTATGAATATTATTATTTACATCAATGTGTGAAGACTAAAGAGTGGTCAAATATTCAGTTAGAAGTTGATGATATTATGAGTTATAATTTCATGTGTAGCCTACGGTGGAGAAGTTATAATTAATGGCTAAAATACTTACTAGAAATTGTGCGACTTGTTCTTATATTGACATTTATATTTGGTGGTTTAATATTTTCTGTGGGTCACAGAGATAACCAGTTTTCAAAAAAGTAGTATTGTAGAAGATTTCTTTAATAGTCTAAAATAAAAAAAGACCAATTACAATCCAGAAAGTTATTTTACTCTATTTAATATTATCTCTGAACAAAATATTTTAATTATTTATATTTATATATTCTCTTATAAGAACATTATATTGTATTCATTTTATTATTCTTATTAATGAATTGTCATTGTGTACTTATACAAGGAAGCATATAAATAAGATTTGGTTATTAATAAATTGAATTTCAATATTATGACTGTATGTTCATAATTAATTTAATGAAAAAATTAGTAATTAAATGGAAGAATTTAATTCTCAGAGAACAAATTTATAAAATTTTATAAGTTATTTCATAATTTGAAATACACTTTGTGGTCCCTCCTATAGATATGGACATTTTCGTGAAAAATTACAAATTATTTTGAAATTATTAGGTAATTAAGGTGATATATAGAATCCTAGCCCAAATGTAACCTTTACCAAAGCCGATTAGAAAAGTATAATGAGACCATGCTCTATAAGATTGGCCCATTTTAGCCCACTCAAAGTATTGAACTCTATAGTTGTGAGCTTGTATAAAAATGATTTTAAACTATGTGACAATATTTAAATTAGGGTTAATTATTCATACACTGAGAATATTATAAAATAATACTTTCTTAAATATAAAAAAATTATATTTTTTTTTAATTTTAGAAAGGTGAGATTCATATTTTTCAAAGAGAGTATGTATACTGAGTGCACTTAGTAATCTCTTAAATTGGACTAAAAAAATATTTATATAAATTATTTGAAAAGACTTTATTTTTTATGATGACATTAATATAATCTTTACCGAAAAAATAAAATATTATTTTTATATTTTAAAATATTAGAATATTTTAAATATCAAATTACTGCTATACAACCAAATGTTACAAGTTTTTTTTTTTTATTAATTTTTGAAAATAAAACCAAAATATAAAAGAGTTGAAAGAAAAAGAATAAACAAACTGACCTAAAAAATAAGTATAGTATATATTAATTATAAAAAAAACTTAATTATTTATGTAATAAAATAAATAAATAAAATTAAAATTATTTCATTTGGTATTCTCAATGTGGTTAAAGAAAAAGTTATAATCAATTAAAAACTGTCTTTTATTATTACATAATATAAAAATGAGCTATTTAAAACTGGCTAAGCTATTGATAGCTTAATCATCTAATTCCTCAATTAATTATTTGATTAGATATCACTTTTCCAAGTTTTAAAACAGAGAGAGCAAAACCAATGAAACCAATGACTTAGTAAAATGTATTAAAAATTGTGAAGCCTCAAGTTTGAATCTTAATTAAAGTTAATTGTAATATATATATATAATTAGAATTTATTTTAATAATAAAATACATGTTAAATATTTGATTTGCGAGTCCTCAATGTTAGATTATATTTTAAAATTTGCTTTTCTTAAAATTTATTTGATTAATTGTTTTAAAATATGAAATTAATATTTTATTATTTAAAATTTAAAAAAATTGCAAAAACTTGAGATTATTTGAGCTTAATAAGAAAGGTGTGGGTTAATTTAATAAAAAAATTGTTAGTTTGGACTTATTTGAATATCTTAAAAAGTATAAGGGTAAATTTAAACTTCATTCTAAATTGGATTAAAGTTAAATTTAATAATTTTTTTAATTAATATAAGAACTTCACAATAAATTTAAAAATAAAAAAAATTTTTAAAACTGATTTTTTTTAACATTTAAAACGACAATTTTTTTTTTCCAATCATAATTCTAAACTAACTTGAAGATGGAGCACTTGTTGATCGTCTTTATAGTGTCAACAAACCAATTTTGAAACTTCTACAATGGATGCAAATGTTAAATATTAATCAAATACCGCTTATGCATCATCCGATAAATTATTAGATACATTCGATATATAAGATGTTAATGCTTTTGTTCATTTATATGTGAATTTCTCCTTAAATTATGAAAAATAAAATTTATATTTATATGAATAAAATAGCATTACTACGAACGTATATATAATAATTTTTGTGTTTCACCTACAAAAGATTAAATTTCACTCTTATATTTATTGAGAAAATTTAATTTAACTCATTTTTAATTTTTTATTCAAATTAGTTCAAAAATTTTAATTTTAAAAAATAAAATTTATCAGCTAAATTTTTTAATTTCTTAATTTAAATAAAAAAATCAATAAGTCAATCTCTTGATTTTTGGGATAAATTTCTTAATTTAAACTTAAAAATCAATAAACTTAATTTTTTAAAAAATTTGTAGGTTAAATTAAACTTAAATTGAAACTTTGAACTAATTTAAATAAAAATGGACTAAATTAAACTTTCTCAATAAACATAAGGATGAAATTAAACTTTCTCAATAAATATAAGGATGAAATTAAACTTTAAGTCCGCAATCTTCCATGTACCAGCAATTTTGAGTGAGGCAATAGGGTGGTGATATTGTTAGGAAAAAAGAGATTTTTTTTGATATTGTTAGGAAAAGAGAGATTTTTTTTTTCCAACCAAAGTCATTTAAAAAAAAATAAAATAGATTGCATTAAGAAAATAATGATTTAATATCATTACAAATTAGAAGGCTGAATAAAAAAAAAAATTCCTCTATTAATTTCACCTGTGATACATGAACTTTGAGATTGATAACAATATGGTACATAAATTTTAAATTTTAACTTAAAACCTCCTAAACTTTAACAAAAGTAACTTTAAACCCTATGTAACTTACAATCGCCGGTTTAACAGTAAAATGATGATATATCACATCCAAATAGGATTGAAAATTTTCTAGTCCCTTTCTTTCTCTTTCACTATATATCACCCTCATTCTCTCTCATCTCTATTTTATTTCTCTCTCTTGCATGCAAGGCCTTCTTCATCCTCTCAACTATTCATTCTCTAACCTCCTTCTTCTTTCTCGCTTGCCACTTTGAAACCCATCCACTTCTATCCTTAGTAATTGTATTATAGGGGCATCTATATCTAAGTTGCTTCAGCCCATTCATCTCCTTAACTTCTATGTTGTAACACCCTGAATTTTTAAATAATTATTTTGTATAGTCACTTGAGTATTGTTTAGTTTGGCAGGCCTAGGAGGGGCCGTATGATGTTGTTGCTATTGTGGGCCTGAGGCCCTGTGTGTTGCATTTTGTTGAATTTTCATGCAGGGGGTTAGGTCTAGTTATAAGGGAATTTTGTCAAAATTTCAACAATACCTTAGGATTTATTCTTGCTTTTATAGATTAAGAATTTGATAGGCACTAGTTTATACTTGATTTCTCAAGAAGGAAATGATGGTAAGTGCATACTTAAGGTCAAGGATAAAAGGACAACTAGAGTAGTGACCGGAGATAAATCGAGTTAGTTACCAGGGCTTGCAACCTTTCTGAACTATAAATTGGAGGAGGTACTATTAGTAGATGAGTTTCAATGGATGAAATTATTGCTGATGGGTAAATTTGAGGCTGAAGTTTGGAAAGCTGTAGGCAGTAGATGTGGCTATATCAAGGAGAATGGATACATGAAACACCCTATCTGGAATTATAGCATAGCACACATTTTCTACTGTCATGTTAGTTCGGGTGGAACTTAAGTTTCAAGGGCTCCTATCTAACCATGATAAGCAATTTCTTACAAAGGGTAATAGAGAATGATAATGTTCTGATGGTTAAGTTTGAAAAGGAAATGCAAGAAGAATTTTCTATGGTCAATTATAAGTGTTACATAATGTGAAGGATGTGCTAATAGGAGCCAATCGTAAGGTTAGAATTTCAGAAGTAATGGAACTAGTGATCAAGATAGGACTAAGAAACAAAAAGAGGGTTAAAGTTGATAATGTGATGGACATCCTTGAAGGAAAAAGGTATAAAGGTGAAGAAAGACAAAATGAATTGTATGAAAGGAACACTAAGGGACGTTTAAAATGAGTCATGGTAAATTAGCAGGTTGACAGAGCGGTGGAGCCTTGATTCAAGTATCAGTGTGTTAGGAAGTAAGTTCGATAGTAAGAAGTCTCAAGCAGAAGTCAAGAAACTCCTTTTTTAAGAAAGGAGTAGGATATGATAAGTGGTGTTGACTGGGTGGCTTGAGAATACTTAAACTTTTGTCAAGTCATAAGAGAGACCCAATTCATTTTCTGATGTCGATAGATGGTGTAAAGAATGTTTGACAATTGGATGGTATTTAGTGTGCTACAATAAGGGCAGACTTTGAGGGAGTATCAGTTGTATGCTACGTTTTTAAAGTGTGAGTTCTGGTTGGAGAGTATTTCATTCTTGGGACATGTAGCCTCTAGTAAAGGTATTCAGGTAGATCCCAGGAAAATTAAAACAATAACTGATTGGCTTAGGTCTATCACAGTTACTGAGGTACGAAGTTTTCTAAGCATAATAGGCGTTTTGTGCAGAATTTTTCCAAAATAGCAGCTCTTCTGACCCAGTTGACTCGAAAGAATGTCCCGTTTGTCTAGTCAGACCAGTGTGAGGAAAATTTTCAAATGCTTAAGGAATGTTTAACTACAACTCCTGTGTTGACCTTGCTGGTGAGTGGAAAAGGGTATACAGTTTATTGTGATACTTCCAGAGTTAGGTTGGGGTGTGTTTTAATGTAGCCCAGTAAAGTAGTGGCTACTTCAAGGCAAATTAAAGAGGCAAGAGCAAAACTACCCTACTTATGATCTGAAAATGGCAGTTGTAGTTTTTGCATTAAAGATCTAGAAACACTATTTATATAGTGAGGTGTGCGAGATATACACTGACCATAAAAGCTTATAGTACATTTTCCAACAGAGAGACTTAAATTTAAGGTAGAAGAGATGGATGGAGCTTCTAAAAAATTATTACTGTACCATCCAGTACTACCATGATAAGGCGAATATAGTGGAAGATGCCTTGAGGAGAAAATCTTATGACAGCTGGACGCATATATTAGCGGAAAGGAGATCATTGATTCGAGAGTTGCATGAGTTGATGGATCAAGGTTTGATCTTAGCCATAACAGATTTGGGTGCACTTTTGGCACATTTAGAGTAAGGTCAGATCTACGAGACAGGATTAGGGTTTCTCAGCATAGAGTCCCACAATTGATGCAGATTATAGAAAGAGTACAGCAAGGGAAAAATTGTGAATTTGTATTTGATGTAAATAATGCCCTTATACAAGGCTCTAGGATATGTGTGCCAAATGTAGACAACTTCAGGAATGAGATCATATAAGTGGCACACTACATACCCTATAGTGTTCACTCAAGATCCACCAAGAAGTTTCATGATGTGAAAGAAAGGTACTGGTCGAATGGCATGAAGAGAGACATAGTATATTTTGTGTCCAAGTGCTTGAATTTTAGAAGGTGAAGTTTAAACATCAGAGGCTGTCAGAGAAGTTGCAGGAGATTCTCATTTCGGAGTGAAAGTGGAAAATGATTACTATGGACTTCGTGATTGGGCTACTTTGTACCACATAAGGACATGATTCTATATGGATAATTGTGGATCGTCTGACTAAGTTGGCTCACTTTTTACCTGTGCGGACCACCTATTCTATTGCCCAATACACCAGGCTCTATATTCGTGAAATGGTTAGATTACATGGAGTTTATGCGTCCATAATATCTGATAGGGAGCCCTAGTTCACTTCTCGGTTCTGGAAGAAGCTACAAGAGGCACTTAGCACACAGTTAAACTTTAGTATAACCTTCCACCCTCAGACAGACAGGCATTCTGAAAGAACCTTTTAGACATTGGAAGACATACTTTGCATGTGTGTCCTAGATTTTGGAGGTTAGTGGGATGATTAGCTGCCATTAGTGGAGCTTGCATACAATAATAATTATCATTCTAATATTGGAATGGCATCTTATGAGGCACTATATGGCAGGAAGTGTAGGCCTCCTTTGTGTTGGACAGAAGTTGGAGAGGCGAGAGTACATGACTTAGATATGGTGCAATACACTTTAGAGATGGTTCTTTTGATCAGAGAACGTTTAAAGATAACTTTCAATAAACATAAGAGTTATGCAGATCCAAAGAGGAGAGATGTAAAATTTGTAGTGGGTGATTATGTGTTCTTAAAGGTCTCTCCTACAAAAAGGGTTATGAGATTTGAAAAGAAAGGCAAGTTGGCACCTCGTTACATAGGACCTTTTGAGATTATGGACAGAGTGGGAGCAGTTGCTTATTGGTTAGAGTTGCCATCAAGCCTTTCTCATGTCCACCCTATATTTCACATTTCCATGCTTAGGAAGTATGTTCCCAACCCTTCTCATATGTGTAACTAGACACAGTGGAGTTAGATGAGAATTTGACTTTTTATGAGCAGCTAGTAGCTATAGTGGACTATAAGCTGAAGTAATTTCCGTCAAAGCAGATCCCCATAGTTAAAGTTCTGTGGAAGAGTCAATCTGCAGAGAAATGCACTTGAGAGTCAGAGTGGGGTATGCACAGCAAGTACCCATATTTGTTTAATATATAGTTCTTTATTATTATTCTGCCTTATGCAAAATTCAAGGATAAATTTTTTATAAGGGGGGGAAGAATGTAACACCCTGAATTTTTAAATAATTATTTTGTGTAGTCACTTGAGTATTGTCTGGTTTGGCAGGCCCAAGAGGGGCTGTATGATATTGTTGCTATTGTGGGCCTGAGGCCCTGTGTGTTACATTTTGTTGAATTTTCATGCAGGGGGTTAGGTCTAGTTATAAGGAAAATTCTGTCGAAATTTCAACAATACCTTAGGATTTATTCTTGCTTTTATAGATTAAATTAATTAGTTAATTCTGTCAGTTAATTGATAGAGGTCAATGTATATGCATAAGTGAACAGTGCCGATCAATCTTTTTCTATCCAGTCGGACTAGCTCTAGTCAGATCATCCTCTCTGTGAGTAGATATTTATTTTATTTATAATTTCAATATTATTATATTTCTGGTATGCTCATTCATCACTTATACGTATATTTATGCAGTTAAATATTAGGCATGCCCTGTTTTATATTTATACTTGATGATATTATTTTGATTTCTGTGTTTTGATAATCTAGAGCTATGTGTGTGAGTTGGTGTGTATACAAAGTATATGGATATGGGTAAGACGGGTATACGTGGCTGGAGCTTGACTCACTGGGACCCAATCCTTATTATGAATAAGTCAGGGTAGGCACGGCTTTGAGTTGATCTCGCTGGTCCCGCATATGGATTACTAAGTGAAAGTCTGGCTCGAGTTGATCTTGCTGGCAGGTCTTGGATTAAGAGAGATGGGTAGGGGGATCAGCTCCCCATATATGTATGCGTGAGTATGAATATGACTTGGGTGCATGAGTGCTCCAGATTATCCTTGATGTGACCTGACTTGTTTGCATGACTTGTATGAATATGATGCATTTCATTTCTAGGGATGCATTAGAATTAGATAGTTATAGAGATTGTAGGTAAAATAAATATTTACTCTCTGAATCGAATGCTCACTCCTATTCACTATTTTTTCAGGTTACAGGAGAGCTTTTTTGATGTGTTTAACCTGCTTTTATTCTTCACAGGTCTACTGCTATTAATTTTACGTTTTGTATTGTTAAATACAATTCCTAGCTCTCCGCATGTGTAGAGACATGTTAGTTAGTTTGGGACTGTAATATTTATCAATTTGGGATTGTAACTTATAAGATTTATGTATGTGTAATTGTGAGATTGGATGTTTATGATGGATGAGGGAGCTGAGCTCCCATTGATTTTATTTTGGGATTGTGAATGATTGACGAGTGAGCTGAGCTTCCCAAATATATTTTCATTAAGATTACAGGTCGGGTGAGTTAATAACTCTTCGTTGGATAGTCTATTGTATGGCCAAACTCTGTCCGGTTGATCACTTGAAATTGGGCTTGATATGGGCTTATGATTGGGCTAGAGTTTAGTTAGGCTTACTACGGGCTTCAGGGGCCTTATGTTTATCCAAGTCCTAGTGCCGGTCCGGCCCATGGGATCGGGTTATGACATATGTCTTCATTTACTTGAGGTTTTTTTATCTATAAAATAGGACAACATACACCTATTAAAAAAATTAATTTCATAAGAGATGCAGTATGCATCAAATTTTAGGTAATGACTTCTTCTTCCTCAAGTTTTACTGTCTTCTGCTAGACAGGTTTTTTCCACAACTAAAACACCTAGCCCATCAGGTTTAACTTAATTTCTTTCTCTTGTCTTTTTCATTGTTAGTTTTGTGTGCGTGTGTATATAATTTTAAAATTAATTAACACAAAAATAACTTTAACCAAAAACATAATAATCTCCTATCTCCATGCCTTGATTTAATTCTAGACTTTTTGCCATGTTGAGGACTAGGATTTTTTTTTCTTAATTTGGGTTTTATTGGAAGGATTTTTTTTATTATTTTCTTTTCTTATATGCCTTGTTGTTGGGTTCTAATTATTTTTCCACTTTTTCTCTTTTGTTTTTTCATTTTGGAATTTTTGGTGGGTGACAGTTTCTGAGCCATGGGGCATACTTAGATGATATTTGCCAACTGAGGTATGATGTGAGAGAGAAGAAGCCCATGGGAATAATATTTTCCCTTTTCATTTTCCTTTTTTTATGCCATATTTTGGTATTTGATACAAGACTAAGAGGATTGAAGGCCATGGGAAGTATGGAAGGTGATTCAAAATGAAAGATTGTCACATTGAATGAGCAAAGACTTTTTTTCTATTTTTTAAGAAATTTTTGAATTTTTGTTTTTAGATCTTGAGAGAATTTTTGTTCGCAATTTTTCTATTCTACTTTTATTTTTTTTTTCTCACTTCCATAAATGATGTCTTATTTTATTGTCAATTTTTTTTTCTCTTTGGGTGAATGGAAATGGTAATGGTGGTGATAATAGTGGTGGTGACAATGATGACCAAGTGGTGGTAGTGACCAAGTGGTGGTGGTGGTGGTGGTGGTAGGTGGGTGTTAGTGTTAGTGGTAATGTGGGGGGTGTGGTGATAGTGATAATAGCTGAATGGTGGTGATAATGACAATAAAGACGGTTATCAGGCAATTGTGGTTAGGTGGTAGTGATGGTTAGGCGAGGGTGGGAATGATCAAATGGTGATGGTGGTGGCCAGATAATGATAATAGTCGGATAATAGTGATAATAGTGATGGTGGTCAAGGCTGGTGAGGACAATAGTGTTGATAATAATTTTATAAAGTAGTAGAGTTTTATAGGGCAATATGTATATATTATAATTAATAAAAAAAGTTATTTTTATTTCTAACTGTTGATCCCATGAGCTCAAATAAGCATAGATTTTGATGATAACAAAACTCAACTAGAATCAAACTAATCTTATTTTAAGTGTTGTGCTTCTTTAAAAATAAAGAAAAAGATTCATGGAGTTGATGATGAACTTGTGTTTTAAAGAAAGGTTGACATCCTAAGAATAACACAAGATGAATCAAAGACAAAGAATAAATAAAAGGTTACCTTCCAAGCTGGATTGAAGATCAAATTTGAAGGTACATGTAGTATAGAAGTAAGTTTGAACTTTTAGGATTGCTTGTGAAAAGAATTGAGGAATAGAAGCCAATGATACTTATTTTTAATCTCTCAAATTCTTATCCTAAGTTTTCAAAACTTGTTTTTGAATTATCAATGGCCTAAAAGTATTTTATTATAATTTGGTGTAAAGTTTTAAAGTGTTCAAAGTTATGCAAAAAAGTTTTCCTAGTATGCTAACTGGTTTGCTACTGGTTCTGGTATGCTAACTAGTTTGCTATCTTTTCTAGTATACTAACTGTCTCAACTCTACACAACATCGCAGAAAATGACAAAACAACGACTATTTTTTTGAAATTTGAAATTGTAACGTTCAAATGAGTTCTCAAACGGTCAGAAACATTCCAAAGCTATAAATATATCTATCCTTGGTCATTTTGCACTTAATGAAAGTCTCTCTACTGTTCCTAACCTTTTAAGATCATTAAAAGCTTACATTCAAAGTGCTCAAATTGTTTTTATTGCTCATCATTGGCTTACCTACTTATCTCTTCTTTATAGATTTTGTTGTATTGAGTGAGATTGAGTTTTAAACACCTTCTTAGCATTTATAAAAGGTCATACAAGCACCTATTAAAGCTTGGTTGTGAAAAGTGTTTGGGATAACACTTGGTAGAAGTGTGTAGCTATTTGTAAAAGCTTTGGTGTGAAAATTTATAAAGGGCTTTTGTCTCTTGCCTTTAAAAGAGAATATTAGTGGAGTGAAGACTCAAAGTAGGATATTTGAGAGAGTAGATGTAGGCTAGTTTTGGCCGAACCACTATAAAAATTCAGTATTCAATTTTCTTAACCCTTACTCTTTAAATTTATATATTTTTATTTTCTGGTTGAAGTATTTTTGCTGAGTTGAAAATTGATACTGTTTATTGTCAACACTGCTGCAAACTGAAAAATTCTGTTTACTGTTGAATCTGCTGATATCTGATATAATTTGCCTACTGCTATATCTGCTGTCAATTGATATATTCTGTTTACTGCTCTATTTGCTGTGCTGTAATTTTATTCAGATTACTGAAATTTTTACTTACTGTCAATATATTCTGTTAGATCAGTATACTGAATGCTTATGAGCCAACTCTGCATAAATTAATTATTTGAGCGGTATTACACGTATTTCACAGTAGAAAAATTAGGTTGAACTAAGCTGCAATTTTTCAAAGGTTTTGAGCAAGAACTGAAAAATTATTTTTAGTCCAATTCACTCCCCTCTTAGACATATTTTGGGAATTTGGTATTAAAGTTTGTCTCTTTTGCTTGAGGATTAAACACCTTAGAGTGATCCATACACATAGCTGGTTCATCCAGTAACTCTGCTGGTATACCTGCTCCCTTCGCAAAAGGTTATTTAATCACTAGACCACCACTTTTTAATGGCACAAATTACTCTTTTTGGAAAACTAGAATGAGAAACTTTATACAATCTGTTGATATTGATGCTTGGAGAATAATTAAAGATAGTCCTTATATTCCTTATAAAACCAGTGAAGGAACTGTGCAAATTCCTAAAACTGAAGTTGAATTTGATGACAATGATTGGAAGAAAATTTCTACAAATGCCAAAGCTATTAACATTCTTCATTGTGCTCTTGATATTAATGAGTATAATCGTATTTCAGGTTGTCAAACTGAAAAAGAAATATGGGATAAACTAGAAGTCACAAATGAAGGAACCGATGTGGTGAAAGAATCAAAAGCAAACCTCCTCATCCGTGATTATGAGTTATTTAAGATGAAATCTAGTGAAACTATTGCTGAAAAGAGTACCAGATTCACAGAACTTGTCAATCTTCTTAAGGCTCTTGGAAAGAAATTTAAGGAACAAGAACTTGTAAAGAAAATTTTGAGATCTCTTCCAAAATCATTGGAAGCAAAGACTACTGTTATTCAAAACACCAAGGATTTCAGAAAATACACCTATGATGAGCTTATTGGTTCTCTCATTGCACATGAGATGATCTATAAGAAAGATGAAAATGAAGGTGATCATAAGAAAAAGAAAGGTATAGCATTCATATCCGAAAAGGTTGATGAGAAAAAGAAAAGTGTTGCTTTCAAAGCTAGTTCAAGTGATGACTCAAGTGCTTCAAGTGATGATGATGAAGATATGGCTATGATAGTCAAGAGGTTCAAAAAGGCATTTAGAAAAGGTGGAAGCAAATACAAGAAGTTCACAAAGAAATATGCTCCAAAAACTCCAAATCACTCTAGTGAAATTATTTGTTATGAGTGTAACAAACCAGGCCACATCAAGCCGAAGTGTCCTACATTGAAGAAGAAAAACAAGTTTAGAAAGGATAAAAGTAAAAAGGCAATGGCGGCAACATGGAGTGATAGTGACTCTTCATCAAATAATGACACAAGTGACAAAGATGTTGCAAATACTTGTATGATGGCAATTGAAGAAAAAGGTGAAAGCTTACACATTGAAGATAGTGATAATGAGGTAAATCTTGAACCTTCTAATGTTGATGAGTTAGAACTTCCATTTGTTAAGACATATGACAAATATAGATCTTTTAAAAAGAAATGCAAAATTTTGATATATGAAAATTATGCTTTAAGATCAGAAAATATTTCCTTGAGTATGGTTTTAAAGGAAAATGAATTTTATAAATCTCAAATGAAGCTGTTTAAAGAAGTTAATGATGAGCTTCAAAGATCAAAAGAAGTTTGTGAACAACTTCTTGAGAAAAACAGAATTCTTAAAGCAAAAATTGAATCTTTGACAATGAGATTTAACTAAATTTACAAAAGGAAAAGAAACACTTGATGTACTTCTTGGGAATCAAAGATCCACAAATGAAAATTTTGAAATTGGTTATGATGGATTTATAAAATATGGAAAATACAAACATTATTTTGTAAAAGCTTCATCTTCCTCTCAACCAAATATTACATGCTTTTATTGCAATAATAAAGGTTATATGATTAATGCTTATCCTATTAGGAAAGGAACCTTTAAGGTAAAGAAAGTGTGAGTGCCTAAAGGAGCCCTACCTAATATTACTAACATACAAGGACCCAAAGTTGCTTGGGTGCCTAAGGACAGTTAACTGATTTCAGGTCTGCCTAAGGAGTATGCTGGAAACAGAACACTGGTACATAGATAGTGGCTGCTCTAGGCACATGACAGGAAATAAAGGGAAATTCTCCTTTCTTACTTTGAAAGAAAAAGGTTATGTCAAATTTGGTGATAAAAGTAAAGCTAAAATCATTGGATGTGGAATTATTGGTAAAAATCCTTGCATTGATAATGTTGCATTAGTACAAGGTTTGAAATATAATCTTTTAAGTGTTAGTCAACTTTGTGATAATGGTTTTAAAGTCTTTTTTACTCCTACACACTGTAAAATTCATGGAAATAATGTTATGTTTGTTGGTGCTAGAATAGATAATATTTACCTACTTGATTTAACAAGTCTTGAAGAAAATTGTGAAATATGTTTTATGACTCTTGATGATAGTGTATGGTTGTGGCATAGAAAATTAGGACATGCTAGCATGAGCACACTTGCTAAACTTTCTAGAAGAAATCTTATTAGAGGCCTTCCAAAGTTAAGTTTTGAAAAAGAATTTCAATGCAAAGCATGTGCACTTGGTAAGCATAAAAAATCATCTTTTAAATAAAAAAAATATTGTAACTACGTTTAGACTATTGGAGTTATTGCATCTTGATCTTTTTGGTCCAATCACACCTAGAAGTCTAGGAGGCAAGGCATACACATTTGTAATTATTGATGATTTTTCAAGATTCACATGGACTTTCTTTCTTGCTCATAAAGATGAAACCTTTGATGTATTTGAAGCTTTTTATAAAAGAATTCAAAATGAAAAGGGCTATTACATTACATTTTTGAGAAGTGATCATGGAAATGAATTTGAAAATAGTTTGTTTGAAAATTTCTGTTCTCAAAATGTCATTTATCATACTTTTTCAGCTTCTAGAACTTCACAATAAAATGGAGTTATTGAAAGAAAAAACAGATCTTTGTAAGAAATGGCAAGAACAATACCAAATGAAAACAGTTTACCAAAATATTTCTGGGCAGAAGCTATAAATACAACATGCTATATTCTGAACAGAGTTTCCATTAGAGCTATTTTAAAGAAAACTCCATATGAGCTTTGGAAAGGAAGAAAACCTAATATTGCATATTTCCATGTCTTTGGTTGCAAATGTTACATTTTGAATAACAAAGACAACAATCTCAAGAAATTTGATGCTAAATCTTGTGAAGGAATATTTCTTGGTTATTTAACAAATAGCAAAGCATATAGGATTTACAATAGAAAAACCTTGACCATGGAGGAATCAATGCATGTACTTTTCGATGATGCTAACACTTCCTTGCAAAGGAAAGATTCTTGTGATGATGAAAATGAGCAGATTATAAATTCCAAGAACTCAAATAAAGATGAGCTTGATAAAAAACAACTAGTCGAGGATGATCAAAATGACAAAGAAGAAGAACTTCCTTGTTTTACAAATGTTGAAATTTAAGAAGACTCCCAACCAAATGTGGAAGAACTACAAATTGAGAAACCTCAACATCAAGACATTCCACAAGAATGGAGGTACCATAGAAATCATTCCAAAGATGACATTCTTGATAGTCCATCACAAAGAATGATGACAAGAGCTCAACTTAGAAGATATTTTGGTAATGTTGCTTTTGTCTCTCAATTTGAACCCAAAACATATGATGATGCTCAAAATGATGAGAATTGGCTTCTTGCTATGCAAGAGGAACTAAATCAATTTGAAAGAAATAAAGTGTGGTCACTAGTTCCTAAACCTAAAAAGCATTCTATTATTGGAACTAAATGGGTATTTAGAAATAAGATGGATGAAAAAGGACATGTAATTAAAAATAAAGCTAGACTAGTAGCTCAAGGATACAACTAAGAGGAAGGTATTGACTTTGATGAAACCTTTGCTCCTGTTACTAGAATTGAAGCTATTAGAATGTTGTGTGCTTTTGCATGTTTTAAGAATTTCATGCTTTATCAAATGGATGTTAAAAGTGCATTCTTAAATGGATATATTGATGAAGAAGTTTATGTGACTCAACCTCCTGGTTTTGAAGACCCTCATTTTCCAAATCATGTTTATAAACTTACTAAAGCTCTCTATGGTTTAAAGCAAGCTCCTAGAGCATGGTATGAGAGACTTAGTAAAATTTTGCTTCAAAATAATTTTAAAAGAGGAAGAGTAGATGCTACTCTTTTCATTAAGAAACTAGGAAAAGACATGCTCATTGTGCAAATCTATATAGATGATATTATTTTTGGTGCTACTAACCATTCTCTTTGTAAGAAATTCTCCAACATGATGAAAAGTGAATTTGAAATGAGTATGATGGGTGAACTTACTTTCTTCCTTGGATTGCAAATCAAACAAATGAAAGATGAAATTTTTATAAATCAATCCAAGTACATAAGGGATATGTTAAAGAAATTCAAAATGGAAGACTTGAAAAGCATTAGAACTCCCATGAGCTCAACAATCAAATTAGAGAAAGATGAAAAAGGTAAGGTGATAGATAATAAACTCTATAGAGGTATGATTGGTTCTTTACTCTACTTGAAAGCATCTAAACCAGACATTCATTTTAATGTATGTTTATGTGCAAGATTTTAATCATGTCCAAAAAAATCTCATCTTGTAGCTGTTAAAAGAATTTTTAAGTACCTCATTGGCACACATAACATTGGCTTGTGATATCCAAAATGTGAATCATTTGATCTTATTGGTTATAGTGATTCAGATTTTACTAGTAGTAGATTAGACAGAAAAAACACTTTTAGAACTTGTCAATTTCTAGGTCATGCATTAATTTCATGGCATAGTAAAAAGCAAACTTCTGTTACACTTTCTATGTAGAAGCTGAATATATTATAGCTGAAAGTTGTGTTGCACAAATTTTATGGATGAAGCAACAACTTGAAGATTTTGAAATTAAGTTTGATCACATTCCCATAAGATGTGACAACACTAGTGCTATAAACTTGTCAAAAAACCCTGTCCAACACTCTAGAAGCAAGCATATTAAATTAGACATCATTTTATTAGGGATCATGTTCAAAATGGTGATATTCAAATTGAATTTGTCCCTTCTGAAAAACAACTTGCAGACATTTTTACAAAGTCACTTAATGAGGAAACTTTTTGCAAATTAAGAAGAGAACTTAGTATGACTGATGCTCTTGCTTAACATTTGATGCATATTCATGTTTTATATGAAAATGAAGTGATATATATTGATTTGTGGTGTTAAAAATGTGTTCTGAAATTTCTGGTGTAATTTGAAAATTTCTGGGTCTGATCTGACGTGAACAGTATTCTGCAGAATTTGATCACAGTGGCATACTAATCTGTTTACTAATTTTCTTGTTTGCTAAGAGCTTTACCACTGCTCTTAATTTTTCATTGGCAAACTGGTAGTCAGGTCTGATTGTACTGAAATTCTAAGATTATTTTTCTTTTCCGAGCGCCTGTTCTGTATTTTTTAAAAAGGCATATTACTTAAATACCCCTTTTCTCTAAAACTATGTTTCATTATGTGTTTAGAGGGCAAAATAGACTTTTCATATATTAATGAACATAATTTCTGGCGCTGGACTAAAAAATTTGTAGAACCATCAGTATTATCTGCTTCTCCATTGATACACGGTATCAATCTCTCTGCAAAATTTCTATTTCCGTCTTTTCAAGTTTAAATTTCAAAATTTTTCCCTTTTCCGACGCATCTCTTCCCGAAATCTGATCAAACGCATCTCCTCTTCATTGTTAACCCGTTTCACTCACAACCCTCTCAACCATCATCTCCCTTCATCTTCTTTAAAATTTTCGAAACCCATTTGCTCTAAAACAAAGCTCTCATTCCGCATTCTTCAAAACAGAAAATCCCTAAATCCTTTCTATTCATTCCCTGATATCTCTCTCACTCTGCCGAAGGAAATCATTCAAATTGATTCTCATTGGGTTAAAATTTTTCGATGCATTCTCTCTTATCGTCATTAATTTGTGTCTCTCTACAAGTATCAGGTATTGATTTCGAAACATTGCTGGATACGTGTTTTACATTTTTTTTGTTTGTTTTGCTTTCGTCTCTCACTCTTGAAATTAGTTGATGGATTTTCTTATATTGAGTATTCTTATGACACCAAAATGCGCTATATGACAAAATCATGAATTTGTTGTTGTTGATTCTCAAAAACCCTAATATTTCTTACTGTAAGTCCTAAAATTTTTGAATAATACATGACATTGCATCAAAAACGTGTTGGTATACTTCTAATGGTTATACGTTAATTGCTCACATTGATTATTTTGTGAACCTAGCTTTATCTATCCCTACTGCTAACTATTTCTGATTTGGTCATGGCACGGTCAAAAGGAAAGGGCAAAGAAAAAGTCACCACACCCTCATCATCTTCAGATTCTACCAATGCTAGTGTCCTCACATCACCTCCTCCGTAGAAAAAAGCTCCTCTGGTCATTGGAAAAATAAAAGAAAAGTCCAAGAAGAGGACCAGTGAGCCTGTCCAGGAGAAAGGTTCTAAAAAGAAAAAGACTTTAAAAGCACCAATTGTGCTTATGAAAAGGGCCATTCATGAACCAAGGTACATTCGCTAGCCTGCTTTTAATGAAGTCTCTGTTCCTTTACAGTCTTTATTTGAATACCAAATATGGGACAAATTATGCTCGAATACTGAGAGAATATATGTGGATTTAGTTCAAGAATTTTACAAAAATTTGAGAATTGATGATGCTGAAAGTGATGAATCTTTTAAGGTTAAAATAAAAGGAAAAGTTTATGAGGTAACAGCAGAAAGGTTAGCTAGAGCCCTAGGCATCCCAAACAATGGGAATAGAATTTGTTCTCACAAAGAAGTCTTTGTTGTTGGAGGTTTCAATAAAAGAGATTTTGAAGCAGAAGTATTTAAAGGAGAAGTGAAAGATAAAACCAGTATAACCCATGCTCACCAACACATCAAAATCCTTCATAGCTTCATCATTTATGTGCTGAATCCTAGAACTGGTAGTCCAAACTATTTAAGAACACTTGATCTCTGCATAATTTGGCATATTGTGAATGAAATTGAGTTTAATCTTGCCTACTTTATGCTAAAACAAATCATGAAATGGAAACCACCTTACAAACTACCCTATGCGCATCTTCTTAATGGCCTATTTAGAGACTTTGGGATATCTCTGAAAATGAGAAACTTAGAACAAATATGTTCCCAATTACAAGTGTACAGAAAGATGATGATGGCAGAAAACTAAGGTTTGAACAAGGTGTTAGTTCTAAAGGTAGTGCAAGTAGTGCTTTTAATGTTGAAGGAATTCTGGAAGAAGTGAATAATTTAAGGCAGTTTGTTGAAATTGAATTTGGAGAAATACAAAAATTTAGATCTTTTCAAGATATTCTTATGAATGCACTTGATTCCAAGATTGATGGAACTTTGATGATGATATATAAAATTATGGATGAGTTATCCAAAATCAAAGTTCATTTGGGTCTTTCAAGCACTGAAGCTAGAGAAACCAGTAAGGCTGCTGCTACTGGTTCTGTTCCACAAATAGAAAAAGAAAAGGAAACAGAAGAGGAAGAAGAAGAGGAAGAAGAAGAAGAGGAAGAAGAGGAAGAAGAACAATAAGAAGAAAAAGAGGAAGAAAAAAAGGAAACAGAACAAGAAGAAAAGGAAGAAGAGGAAGAAGGATAAGAAGAAGAAAAAGAGGAAGAAGAAAAGGAAACAGAACAAGAAGAAGAGGAAGAAGAAGAAGAGGAAGAAGAACAAGAAGAAGAAAAAGAGGAAGAAGAAAAGGAAACAGAATAAGAAGAAGAGGAAGAAGAAGAAACTGAAAAAGAGGAAGAAGAATCAGATGATAGTAATGGAAAAGGAGGCAACAAAGAAGGAAATGGAGATGACTTGAGTGACTCTATTTCTGAGCCAGAATCACAGACTCCTGCTCCTGCTGCACTTGCTAAAGGAAAAGCAAAATTAGCTAAAGAGGAACAAAGAAGTAAGTAGAAAGAAGAAACTGGTAAACCATCTAGCAAAAAGGCTAAAACTAGCAAAAAGCCTACTGCAGAATTCGGTACTGTTGCTGCATCTGAGTTAGCAGCTGGCCCTATTGTTCCTTTAACACCTGGAACTGTAATGGCTGCTGAAATCCTTCAAACTTTGAGTGATAAACCTGTCAAGCCAAAAATGGTGAAGATGGTTGCTCCGAGACAAATCAGAAGAAGCTCTAGGCTGAAAGGATAGATCCCCATACTGGATGTTTACTGATTTTATTTTGTCTGATAGTCTGTCTCTTAGTTTGCTACTCTGTTTGCTATTTTTAGTTTTCTAGACTTTAATTAGTTTGCTAAATTATCTACTATTTTGTCTATTTTAGTTCACTGCACTTAAATAGATTTGGTCTATACATATGTGCATGTTTTCTCCCATGTTCTTTTGATGCTGATAAAAAGGGGGAGAAGTGAACGATTGACATTACTAATATATCTTGTGATTAATATGTTATATGTTGTTATATGATGTTTACGAAAATATCTTGTGCATATTTTGAAAATATCTTTTGCATAATTAGTTAATATTCTAGTCATACTTGCCTAAAACTCCTTGTGACTAAAAATACTTATGAATATCTTATTGGAATTATTAAGGGGGAGTTATTTGTTAATATGTGTCGATATAGGTATATACATAGGGGGAGTTATTCCCACATATACATTCATACACATACTCACACTTGTCAATTCTTACATGGTGATTCAATTGAGTTTGTCATCATCAAAAAGGGGGAGATTGTTGACCCCATGAGCTCAAAGGAGCATAGATTTTGATGATAAAAAACTCAACTAGAATCAAACTAATCTTGTTTTAAGTATTGTGCTTCTTTAAGGATAAAGAAAAAGATTCATAGAGTTGATGATGAACTTGTGTTTTAAAGAAAGGTTGACATCCTAAGAATAACACAAGATGATCAAAGACAAAGAAGAAATAAAAGGTTACCTTCCAAGCTACATTGAAGATCAAATTTGAAGGTACATGTAGTATAGAAGTAAGTTTGAACTTTTAGGATTGCTTGTGAAAAGAATTGAGGAATAGAAGCAAATGGTACTTATTTTTAATCTCTCAAATTCTTATCCTAAGTTTTCAAAACTTGTTTGTTGGACTTAGGAACCCAATTCACCCCCCCCCCCCTCTTGGGTTGCTACAAGGGAACATTGTTTTTGAATTATCAATGGCCTAAAAGTATTTTATTATAATTTGATATAAAGTTTTAAAGTGTTCAAAGTTATGCAGAAAAGTTTTCCTAGTATGCTAACTGGTTTGCTACTAGTTTTGGTATGCTAACTGGTTTGCTATTTGTTCTGATATGCTAACTGTCTCAACTCTGCACAACATCGCAGAAAATGATAGAACAATGGCTATTTTCTTGAAATTTGAAATTGTAACGTTCAAATGAGTTCACAAATGGTCAGAAACGTTTCAAAGCTATAAATACACCTATCCTTGGTCATTTTGCACTTAATGAAAGCCTCTCTACTGTTCCTAACCTTTTAAGATCATTAAAAGCTTTCATTCAAAGTACTCAAATTGTTTTTATTGCTCATCATTGGCTTACCTACTCATCTCTTCTTTATAGATTCTATTGTATTGAGTGAGATTGAGTTTTAAACACCTTCTTAGCATTTATAAGAGGTCATACAAGCACCTATTGAAGCTTGGTTGTGAAAAGTGTTTGGGATAACACTTGGTAGAAGTGTGAAGCTACTTGTAAAAGCTTTGGTGTGCAGATTTGTAAAGAGCTTTTGTCTCTTGCCTTTAAAAGAGAAGATTAGTGGAGTGAAGACTCAAAGTGAGATATTTGAGAGAGTGGATGTAGGCTAGTTTTGGCCGAACCACTATAAAAATTCAGTGTTCAATTTTCTCAACCCTTACTTTTTAAATTTATGCATTTTTATTTTCTAGTTGAAGTATTTTTGCTGAGTTGAAAATTAATACTGTTTACTGTCAACACTACTGCAAACTGAAAAATTCTGTTTATTGTTGAATCTGCTGATATCTGATATAATTTGCCTACTACTATATCTGCTGTAAATTGATATATTCTGTTTACTGCTCTGTTTGTTGTACTGTGTTTTTATTCAGATTACTGAAATTTTTACTGATTGTCAATATATTATGTTAGATCAGTATACTGAATGCTTATGAGCCAACTCTGCATAAATTAATTATTTGAGCAGTATCACACACATTTCACAGTAGAAAAATTAGGTTGAACTAAGCTGCAATTTTTCAAAGGTTTTGAGCAATAACCGAAAAATTGTTTTAAGTTCAATTCACCCCCCTCTTGGACATATTTTGAGACAACACTAACAATTTTAAAAATGAAGGAAGATTATCAAATTATTTTTAATAATATATTTTTTATAATAAGATAATATAACTATTAACTTATAATTAATTATGTATTATAATTGATAAAAAATAATATTTTGCGCTAAGAATAATTTTATAATTTTATATATTTGGATTATGAATATAAAATGGTAGAGTTTGATAGTGCAATCTTACTTTTATTATTTAAAAGAAAAGAAAGAAATATTAATTTAAGGAAAAGTTGTGACCCCAAAATGCTAGAGAAAATGCAATTATTGGAGGCAACAACAATTGGATGTTATGATTTGATAGAAAATCAAGCCACGATCTAATTGTTTATGTATGTATTTTATGATTTGGAGGAATCATTAATTATCCAACCATAATTTTTATTTTAATTAGGGAAACAGAGATAATTAGTCATGAATAAGACTTTAATACAATTAAATTAAAACTCATTAGTATATCATACTCTATTTTTTCCACTTAAAAATCTAAATTTCTTAGGTTTTATTTAGGATTGATATTGGAAGGTTGATTTTTTCTTTAAAAAAAAATTATGATTTTAAATGTTGAAAAAAATAATTTAAAACTTTATTAATTGTTTAAAAGTTTTTATAATTAAATTTCGAAAAAATTATAATTAAAATATGTTAAATTTAATTTCAAATTATTTTTTAATATTATTTGATTAACACATTTTAAAATGTATTTTTTTTAATAACAACTATAATATAGAGCTTTTTCATTATTAACTGAAGATATAATACAAAATTTAAGTACAAAATTTCATATTAAAAAAATTTAAAATAAACCATTTGTGCGAAATATAATGGCAATTATCTTAATTTGGAGGACCTGATTATATTGACAGAGCATTTATGTAACACCCTCACTTTAGGTAGTCCGTACATTCTACTGTTCTTGTGACTAACGTCTGTTTGAACAGTCAGGATATCTGGAAATGAATTGCAAATGAGTTAAACGAGCCGGGGTCATAGCGATGGGTGACCGTATGGGGAAGCGACTATGAAGACAGTTGCTGACCCCAAACCCATGAGGAACCCTAGGGAAAATTTATTAATCGGTACAAATCAAAAATAACCCAATAAGTTTAACGAAGGGCATTTTGGTCATTTCAATCTCAGAGTTGAATTTTGACCTAAATGTCAATTAAAATGAGAGAGAATAAAATAATTAAAATAAATTAAAACATGAATTTGTGTAATGGAAAATGGAAAAGAAAAGAAAAGAAAGAAAATCAAAAGAAAAATGAATTATTACATAAGCAATGATGTCATTAAAAACTTAATTCAATTAAATGAAGATAAATACAATGGGAAGAGATAAAATTAACTAAAAGCTATCATCTTCTTCAATGTTCCCTCATTTGGTCGATTCTCCATGGAAGTCCTCGTCCATGTTCTTTCAAGCTTCAAGCTTGATTTTCCCTCTCTTCTTCACATCAAAACCCATAGTTGACTTCACTAAAATTAATCCCCACACCAAGAGAAAGATTTTGGTTATCAAAAATTGAAGAAATTCCAAAGTTTAGATAAGTCAAGAATTGAGCTACAAGAGTTTAGTACACTAAACTATACTTTTTCCTTTCTAAGCAAGATAAGCATGCTAACTTAGGTTAAATTGACATGAAATCAAAATAAAATTTGAACTTACTTGAAATTAAAATTTCGACAGCCCTAAATTGAGTATGGTTTTGCTGATTTTTGATGAATTGAATTGGTTTGTAAGTGTTATTGAAGTGGTTGGTGATGATAAATATCAAATTAGCTAGAAATTTCATGAGTTGAGAAATTTTGAGTTAGGGTTTGAATTAATTTTTGGTACCTTGGTGTTATGGCTTGAGATTGATCTTGTTGAGACTGTTTTTTGATCATTTAAAGTGTTATGAATGATAAATTGTAGTTTGAGAGTAAGGAGGAATGAATATTGGGAGTGCTTCTTTTATGCAGGAATTCAGACCTATGAGTCCAATATACTGTTTGAGTTATAACTGAAGTTGTGTGGCTCCAATTGATATGAGGCCAATTGGAGGTGAAACAAATACCCCATTTTTCATGAAGAAACCATACTCAAATTCTGTCTAAATCTTGACCTAATTACTGTCCCAATCCGGTTTACCAAATCCTGAGTCCAGAAAATTGACCAAATGAACATTATTCATTTGGCCATAATTCTCTCTAGACAGGTCCAAATGACCTGAATTTTATATCATTGGAAAGATTAGACATAGGACTACAACTTTCATTGAGAACACTAAGCCCAAAAATGCCTCTAAACAAATGAAATTACTGACCCAAATTAGGTCACCAAACTGACCAGAATCAATTCTGCCCATAATTTCCTGGACATAGACTACCTGACCAGTTTTGGCAAAATGGCCATAACTTGGTCTATAAAATTCCAAATACGATGAGACTAATGATAAATTTTTTATAAGATATAGGTCTACAATATTGGTCTTTTGACCAAAACCCAGAACCCAAAGGAACTAGGTCAAATGGTTAGAAGAAGTTAACACATCAAAATCTAGAGTTTGACCAAATTACACTTGACCCCAGAATAGTGTTTATAGTATATCTTCCACTAGAAAACTTTAATTGGGATGAGCCATGCTGATTTGGAACCCTAAGAAACAGGGCTCCAACTTTGTTTTAGACATGGACCTCAACTTATAAACATAAGAACCCTAAATTGAAGGTCAAAGCTACTAACCTGAACCTGAAGACTCAGGGAACCTCAGTCCAGGCCAGTTATTTGGCCATAACTAATTCTAAAAAATTTGAAAAATTATAATTAAAATTTCTGAGTGACCATAAGAATAGGGTAATAACTTTTGTGAAGAATATTAGGCCTAAAAATGACTATAACAGGTCCAATTAATTAGACTAAGATAGATTCCAGAATTTGCTTAATTCTTGACCCAGAAAGAGATAGTGAACCAGTTATGGTTATTTAACCATAACTTGAGTTCTAAAACTTCAAATAACATAATTAAAAAGGGAAAACAAAGATGAGACATAGAGAAACAATTTCCATGAAGGAAGTGTAGCCAAATAAGGGCCACATCTTGGCCAACTTGCTAGGTAAATCTAAGATACTAAACCTGGACCTTGAGAAGGGTTCCTAATATGATTTGGCATATGAGATGAAATAAATTACAATAACTTGCTAAGCATGAAAATGACATGAATCAATGAAACTATGAATATTAAATAATATTATTTTGCCCAGAGTATACCTAGACTCATTTATATAGCTTGGATCGATTGGTATACCAATTAGGGACTATATATTGCAGTACTGCCCACAGGGATAATCATTGACAGACAACATATGTCTAAGATGATTGTTCTACTGGCTTTATGCCTGCCCGATGGCTATAGTGCTAATTTTTATTATTATTGGCTTATGCTTGCCCGCTGGCCTTATGCCTGATATGACCGTTGTATACTGGGTAGATATACGGATGTCTAACTAGTATACTCCTATGTATCTAGTCTTTATAGTCTGTCATAGGTTACTTGGGCACAGTTACGATAAATAAAATTTTAAATTCAAATAAGTACATGAGAGAACCATTAATATAAATTATATAAGACCGAATGTAATATACATGACTAAAAAGATCCCGACTAACTTAATTGCTTCCAAAAGACCGTAAATTCATATAATTGTATATTTCTTTATAATGTTATATACAGGATAATTATTTCAATTATTTCGATATTTTTATTTCAATTTATGCACCACTAAGTAATATGCTTAGCGTGTTGGTTCTTACCACGCGTAGGTACTGGAGAGCAGCAGCAGTAGTGCTTAGACTGGACTTGGACCAGATCTGCTACAGTGTGGGTTGTCACCTCATCAGCTGTTTTGGTAGGGCTCATGTACATATTAGATTTTACATTTTGGTATTGCATGTAATTAAATGATGTAAATAATTTTGAATTGTATATGAATTGTAAATATTGTACTTGACTTTATATGAATGAAATACAGTATTTTATTTTCTTGAAAATTGATATGAGCATGAGGAATAATATGATGAATGAATAGATGTAAAGGATATGAATTATTTTAACAAGTAACATGAAACCCACCATGCACTAATAGAACAAAGAGGACTCTGTTTGGGTCCCCATAAAAATGAAATAAAAAAAAAATTTCTACACATAAGATAATATAATTGAACTAATATTGTATACGACAAGACAGGATAAGGTGCTCTGGCACTGAATGTAGCACACCTTACTCGGCTATACTGTAGACGGGTAAGGGGTGTTACAATTTAAATTTTCCATTAACACACTCTACTTAGTGGTAATATATTACTATTCAATTTCATAGTCTTTATACAAGCTCGATCGGAAATAATCAAACTTTGGTATCCTCATGAGTAGAAAATACTTCCTGTTATTGCACTCCTATCCAAATAATAAAGTAAAACACCTAATAACTCTATAATAAAAAAGGAAAAACATATCTTTGCAATGTCGGAAATAACAAATTCTTGTAGAAGAGGAAATACCAAATTTTCATAGTAGAGGAGACAATAAATACTTACATATGAGGAGGTAAAACTTAGATCAATCAACAAATTTGATCCAAATAGATATTCATCGGTAGCCATTCTAAAAAACTCACAAAGAAAATAAGAAAAGAGAGGAGGGAGAGAATTTGGAAAGGTGCTAGAGCATTAGCTCAATCAAAAAATAAAATATAACAAGAGCTAAAAGAAGAAATAAAGTGTTAAAAATACAAATTTGGATGAGCTTATGATGTTTTCATTGGGAAGGAAATATATTTTGACTCTATGTAAGTTAAGATATATTTTCTCCAATTTTTTATTTTTAATTAAAATATTATTGATAATTAAGTTTTATTTTATTTTATTTTTTTAAGATTATTAGGTCTTAAATTCAAATCCCAATTGAAATTAATTTAAAAAAATATATATTGAAATACAAGAAAAGAAGGTGCTATAATCTTTGAAAACAAATTAATGAGTTTATTATTTTTTTTAAGTACTTTGAAAATTCTTAAAACAAATGAATAATTGTCATTATTTAAAATTTTGACAAGCTACATTATCAATTAAACACTCAATTATTAGATTTTTTTTTTAAAAAAAACTTGATTCTCCTATTTTATTAATTTCATCATTGAACATCGATTCAGTAATTAAATTTTTGTAATCATAAATTCATTACCATCGACCAAAATTTAGCTTTCTTTTTTTAAAAATAAAATGTAAATAAATTGATTTTCATATATTATTAAGCATATGGATTCAATTTTAAAGAGTCAAACAACTATCTATTAATCTAAATTAAACACTTTTGGAGATATACTAATATATGATGAGAAGTTGAAAAGGCAAAACGTCTAATATAATTATCTAATATTTTTAATTAGGAATGACAATGGAGTGGATTAAGGACGGGGATCGCTCTCCTCATTTTTAGCCTACAAAAGTTAAGGATCAGAGCGGAAACTTTTCCTTCAAAAAGTGAGACAGAATGAGACTGATTTTTCCACAAAAACTTTTCTTTTTATTATCTTTATTTTTTTTTAGTGACTTTGCTTTCTAAAACACCCACTAAACACAAATTTATTTTAATATACATCAAAACGAACGAATTTCACTTTACATGAGAAAAGCAAAAGCAATTAAAAATATAGCATTTTGTAAATATTTAAATTTTTTTTGGTAATCATATGGTCCACTACTTCAAAGGCCAATATATGAAAATCTAATGGTATGATATTCAATATAGCAAAAATAAAAAAAAAATAAAAAAAATGAAAATCCTGCTATAAATAGCTAGCCTTCTCATTATGCAACCGCAAGTCACAACTCCTCCACTTTCTATTATGCTTTATAGGTTGCTTTCATTTGACGTTTCCATCTCCCCCCATTAAATCTCTTTCTTCCAATTTTTGTAATGGCCGCTTGAGGTAAGATTAATTACCCAACATTTTTAATTATGAATGGCAATGGAGTGGATTGGAAATAGGGATTGCTCTTTTTGTTTTTGACTTACAGAAGTGAAGGGTCGAGGCGGAGACTTTCCCACTAAAAAGTGGGACAGAACGTGTGATTTTCTAAAAAAACTTTTCTTTTTATTATCTTTATTTTTTTTAGTGACTTTGCTTTCTAAAACACCCACTAAACACAAATTTATTTTAATATACATCAAAATGAACGAATTTCACTTTACATGAGAAAAGCAAAAGCAATTAAAAATATAGCCTTTTGTAAATATTTAAAATTTTTTTGGTAATCATATGGTCCACTACTTCAAAGGCCAATATATGAAAATCTAATGGTATGATATTTAATATAGCAAAAAAAAAAAAATGGAAATCCTGCTATAAATAGCTAGCCTTCTCATTATGCAACCACAAGTCACAACTCCTCCACTTTCTATTATGCTTCATAGGTTGCTTTTATTTGACGTTTCCATCTCCCCCCATTAAATCTCTTTCTTCCAATTTTTGTAATGGCCGCTCGAGGTAAGATTAATTACCCAACATTTTTAATTATGAATGGCAATGGAGTGGATTGGAAATAGGGATCGCTCTTTTTGTTTTTGACTTACAAAAGTGAAGGGTCGAGGTGGAGACTTTCCACTAAAAAGTGGGATAGAACATGTGATTTTCTAAAGAAACTTTTCTTTTTATTATCTTTTTTTTTTTAGTGACTTTGCTTTCTAAAACACAAATTTATTTTAATATACATCAAAACGAACGAATTTCACTTTACATGAGAAAAGCAAAAGCTCTTTTTGTTTTTGACTTACAGAAGTGAAGGGTCGAGGTGGAGACTTTCCCACTAAAAAGTGGGATAGAACATGTGATTTTCTAAAGAAACTTTTCTTTTTATTATCTTTTTTTTTTTTAGTGACTTTGCTTTCTAAAACACAAATTTATTTTAATATACATCAAAACGAATGAATTTCACTTTACATGAGAAAAGCAAAAGCAATTAAAAATATAGCCTTTTGTAAATATTTAAAATTTTTTTGGTAATCATATGGTCCACTACTTCAAAGGCCAATATATGAAAATCTAATGGTATGATATTTAATATAGCAAAAAAAAAAAATGGAAATCCTGCTATAAATAGCTAGCCTTCTCATTATGCAACTAGAAGTCACAACTCCTCCACTTTCTATTATGCTTCATAGGTTGCTTTCATTTGACGTTTCCATCTCCCCCCATTAAATCTCTTTCTTCCAATTTTTGTAATGGCCACTCGAGGTGAGGTAAGATTAATTACCCAACATTTTTAATTATTAATGGCAATGGAGTGGATTGGAAATAGGGATCGCTCTTTTTGTTTTTGACTTACAGAAGTGAAGGGTCGAGGTAGAGACTTTCCCACTAAAAAGTGGGACAGAACATGTGATTTTCTAAAGAAACTTTTCTTTTTATTATCTTTATTTTTTTTAGTGACTTTGCTTTCTAAAACACCCACTAAACACAAATTTATTTTAATATACATCAAAACGAACGAATTTCACTTTACATGAGAAAAGCAAAAGCAATTAAAAATATAGCCTTTTGTAAATATTTAAAATTTTTTTGGTAATCATATGGTCCACTACTTCAAAGGCCAATATATGAAAATCTAATGGTATGATATTTAATATAGCAAAAAAAAAAAATGAAAATCCTTCTATAAATAGCTAGCCTTCTCATTATGCAACCACAAGTCACAACTCCTCCACTTACTATTATGCTTCATAGGTTGCTTTCATTTGACGTTTCCATCTCCCCCTTTAAATCTCTTTATTCCAATTTTTGTAATGGCCGATCGAGGTAAGATTTTTCCTTCTTTTATTTTTTTTCCTTTATTATAATAATAATATAAATTTAGAGTGCACACAATTACAATATAATTAAAAAAATAATACACAAAAATTGCATAGTTTAATTATAAAATATGCATTCACAGGCAAAATAATGAGCAAAAGTTTTCATTATAATTAAATGTACAAGTTACAATTTATCTAAACCATCTAAACTTTTATCCTAATATGCTTGTTTTAAATTAGAATTTTATAAGAATTAAATTTAATTATTTTTTATTTGGTGAATTCTCATATTTAGAATGAAAAATTCAATTCCTTTTAATTAAAAAAAAAATTCATTTACCTAGATTGACTTAATCTAGTAACTAAAAACATATTACTTATTTAGCAGCTGACAGGTTCGAGTCTCTACTCTTTCCAATCCCCTATAAAAAAGAATTATTTTAAAAGAAATAAAAATCAAGTATGATTGTGTAAGAATTTAATTTTTTTTTCTCACAAATGATTTATTTCAAAGGATTCAATTAATTTTTTTCTAATTAATTCTCATATTTAGAAAGTTCAAAATTACTAAAATTCAATTATTTTGAAAGAAATGAATTCATGCCAAAAGTAGTATTATTTTGCAATAATTCAAATTATTTAATGAAGTTTTTCTTAAATATCTAAAGCATTTCTACTTAAATTATATTTATTTCTTCGTAAATAAGAGCAAAATATGAAAATAAAAATACTTCTTTTGCTTATCAATTGTTACAAACAATATAATTCAAATGAATTCTATTATTTTAAAAATATTCCAAATACATAAATTTTTTTACAAACTTGAATTAAATTCTTTTAGTAGAATGGAATTGAATTTTATTATAAGAATAATTTTAAAGGGGGTGAATAAGTTTTCACAAATCTCACACTCTACTGTATAATAGAAAAAAACTCATAATATTTATACTGATCCACATTTATTGTATTTGAAAATCACCATTGATTTCATAGAATATTCAATTTAGATCAAATTATTAACTTTTTAAACTGAATTATAATTCAGATTAATAAAATTATTTATATATAAATCAATCTTATAAATCCTTTCTTAAAAAAAAAAAAAAAAAACTCTTTAGTCACAAATTTTCTTGCTTATATTGCAATAGGTAAGGCAATAGGAAACATTTCCACTATGAAACAAGGTCCTTAATATAACTTAATTAAAAAATATTAATATAATGTGTAAATGCAAGAGCATTAATTATATGGGTGTACAACATAATCTCCCTGTAAAAGAAAGAAAATATAAATATAGATAATTAAAATCTTTCTTTCAAAAATAATTTGGGTAAAATAAAATAAATTTTCGAGTAGTAATAGATCATTTTTTATTTTAGATGATCACAGAAACCTTTTGTGATATTATTCTTTCAAGAATTTATTACCTATGTAGCCTGCAAAAGATATTAAATTGCAAAAAATCAATAGAGGAACGGGCACAGTACTAAACTCAGTTGATAAAAAATTATTAACCATATTTAAAAATCTAAAGTTTTCAATTAAAAGAAATCAATGATGTATGTTGTATTTCAAAATGCCAAAAAACCTATTCAAATACTGTTAAAAAAAAATCTTGTTAAGAAGAGAAAATAAAACCCTAATAATGAGAAGAATATGACTTCAATGTTGGGGAAAAAATCTCAAATAATGTTTCTAATGAATATAAATCTGAAGAGATAAATCTAGATTTATTCTAAATGAACATATATAAGAGTTTATTAAAAAAAATTAAAAAAAAATTGATCTAGGAATAGTGTATGGTGAGAAATTCACTAATGACTCAAGAAGAGATATGAAGGAAAAGAGAAAAACCAAAAAAAGATAGAGGAAAGGAAAGGAAAGGAGAGGAGAGTTTGGTGTTTTTAAATATAAGGGAGATAAATATGTTTTATAGTATATGATGAAATTTAAAATATCATAGTGTAAAACATATATAAAAAAATCATATGCTTTACATTAAATACTAAAATATACTTTTATAATTAATAAAAAATAAAATTTATTTTTATTAATTAAATTAATTCATTTATTTATTAAATAAATTTTAATTATTCTTCATGAACTTACATAATTATAACACTATAATCATTCAATTTAAAATGTAACATAAAATTTTTTTAATTTTTAAATTTTACACAATAAAATTTCTCTAATATGTAATTATCAATTTTTTATATTGACAATTTCAACATAATACTTAATTAATATTTTCTTTTTGAATGCTATTTGTAAATTAAATATTTATTTCAATAGAAAAAATAATTTTTCACGTATAAAAATAATAATTTCATATTACCTGTGAAAGAGGAGAAAAAAATATTAATTAAGCTTGCTCATGTTAATATTTAAACAAAAAATTAATAATAAAAAGTTAAAAAAATTTTATTATATAAAATTTTAAAATTAAAAAAATTTTATATTATATTTTAAAATTAAAGAGTTGTATATAAATTCAGCATAATTGGCGAAATTTATCTTGTATTTACCTCACTCACTGTGTGTGAAGAGCGCAGCTCATCCTCCTTTGTTGCAGCACTGTAGATTTGGTAATGCAGCAGAGAGGCAGAGCTTTTAACCGTCGATCCAGGAGCTTTTCTAGATCTCGCGTTGCCGTTGAGGGTTGTTAGCTCCCTTTCTTTCTCTCATTTTTCCTATCCTTCTTCTTCGTACCCTCAAATATAGACCTTGCTCCTTGCATTCCCTACTTGAATTTTAGTCTTACTTGCGTTGAACAATGGCAACAATGGCTGCTCATGGTATACATTCCCTTTTCCTCGAGTTTTTTAATCTGGGTTCGAACTAAAAATGGAGAAGTAATGGAATTGGGATCTGGGTTGGGATTAGACTTGGGAATGATAAAACGAATTCTGGGTTTCAAATGGTTAGTTAGATCATTTTAATAATTTCCAGTTTTGAATCGTTCTTCTTCTGTTTGTTTGTTTGATAGTTGAAGAGCGTGAGATTCAGAAGAACTACTGGATCGAGCACTCTGCCGAATTGACAGTGGAGGCAATGATGCTCGACTCCAAGGCCTCTGTTCTTGACAAGGAAGAACGTCCTGAGGTACCCTCTCCCTCTCTTTTTGTACCTATGAATTGGTCTTATGTTTTCTACGTGGTGCTTTATCCAAATGAAAAACTGTGAAACAGCATTCTTAAAGAGTAACTCTAACCTTCAATTTGCATATAGTTGTTTAATATTGATTTTTGCAAACTTGTAATTGTTGGGACTCTGTGCAGGTGCTTTCTCTGCTCCCTTCATACGAAGGAAAATCAGTTTTGGAGTTGGGAGCTGGTATTGGTCGCTTCACTGGGAAGTTAGCGCAGAAAGCAGGGCAGCTTGTTGCTGTGGACTTCATTGAGAGTGTGATTAAGAAGGTGAATCTGATCCTCTATCTTCAGTTCCTAACAAATTTCTCTTGTGAAATTGGAAGTAGAGAATATTAGTTCCTTGAATAATTTCTATCTTTTTTTTTTCCCTTTCTGCAGAATGAAAGCATTAATGGACACTACAAGAACGTCAAGTTTATGTGTACTGACATGACTTCCCCAGACTTGACATTTTCAGAAGGATCAGTGGATTTAATATTCTCAAATTGGCTTCTTATGTATCTCTCAGATAATGAGGTGAAAATTCTTGCGTCTTCTAGTAGTTCCTCAATTAATTGCACAGTAGCATATGGGATTTGTTAATCGAACAGTATCATTTTAATTACTTAGAACGTTGTATTGTTTTAATTGTAGTCTATATTATAGTTTTGTCAATGTTAGTCCTGACTCCTGATTATGACTATTGTCATTGCGAAAATCTGTATGCTAATCTACATTGTATTTTTTTGGCTTTCCATATTCATTTCCAATTTTGTGTTATTTCCATAATCTTTTTCTTACTCTTATTTAACTTCTAATGAGAAAAACAATATATGAAGGGTAATGCTGTTTCTTGATTTGCCATCCCAAGACCTTTCTTCTATGGAACCATCCCCCTCCCCCACCACACCACACAACCCCCCCCCCCCCCCCCCCCCCCCCCCCACCCAACACAACCCCCCCTTCCCACACCAACAATCTGTCCGCTAATTTTCTGCAGTGTAATTGTTTTTGGCTTTCCATATTCATTTCCCATTTTTGTTTTATTTCCATAATCTTTTTCTTACTCTTATTTAACATCTAATGAGAAAAACAAACAAAGGGAGAAAATTAATATGGGCAAATGCTTTCTTAGTAAACTTAAGTATAAAAATAGCAATCTACATGGATATGTATATCGTTACCAAGAGTAAGATGTGGATGCACAAGTGAAAAGTAATGGAAATAGGCATATTGCTTTTGATCTCTAAACCAATGGCTTTGGCTAATAGTGACTATCGTCTATGCAGGATACGATTACCTGTTCATAGCTTTAATTTAAAGATTCCAAGTCGCCCTTTGGCATTATAATTGCCTCTGTATACTGCTGTTTTTTCTCCCTACTGTCTTTTCAGTCTTGTATTTGCCACTAAACTGGTTCTGTTCACATGCAATTCTAATCATATTTCTGGCTTGGTTCAGATATTTTTTGTGCATGTGTAGATGATTTAACAATAACTCATGAATTCTTGTCTTCTTTGTTCTTTGACAGTTGCAAGCTTTGTCATTACTGGTTAAATGTATTTTTCTTTTAAATTTGCTCTTAACATGGATGGCAGGTAGAGAATCTGGCCAAAAGGATGGTTAAATGGTTAAAGATTGGTGGGTATATTTTCCTTAGAGAGTCTTGTTTCCATCAATCTTGAGATATCAAGCGAAAATACAACCCAACCCGCTACCGGGAACCGAGATTTTACACAAAGGTTTGCTTTTGTTCATAATATGAATTCTGAAAATGATTTGTTGATTTTATATGTGTAATCAATTATGTAACTGTGGCTTGTCTTTGCTTTCATATTGTTTGGTGGCTGCATATAGTATTTTCAGAATGAGAATATCGCTTTATGATGGCATTCATGCTGTTCTGTCAAGAGCTATTAATGTAAAGTGGCCTGGCTTGTAGAGGGACTGGATTAGATTGATGATTTGACTTCAAATTCATTGTAGCATAGTTTGCAGAGAAAAATAATAGTGATAAAAAGCAAGTTTAAATGCTAGAACATTAATAGAAAGATCTCCTTGTAATGACACTGCAATTCATAATGTGCATATTCAGGGTGTGTGATGCTTTTGATGTGAAAGATATAAGTCTGTTTTTCATGAGAACAAATGTGTAATCATATGTTTGTTACTGATCTATATCATATTTATAGGTCTTTAAAGAGTGTCATACCTGCGACGGTTCTCCCCCACCACACCACACAACACCCCCACCCCCCCGCCAACACAACCCCCCCTTCCCACACCAACAATCTGTCCGCTAATTTTCTGCAGTGTAATTGTTTTTGGCTTTCCATATTCATTTCCCATTTTTGTTTTATTTCCATAATCTTTTTCTTACTCTTATTTAACATCTAATGAGAAAAACAAACAAAGGGAGAAAATTAATATGGGCAAATGCTTTCTTAGTAAACTTAAGTATAAAAATAGCAATCTACATGGATATGTATATCGTTACCAAGAGTAAGATGTGGATGCACAAGTGAAAAGTAATGGAAATAGGCATATTGCTTTTGATCTCTAAACCAATGGCTTTGGCTAATAGTGACTATCGTCTATGCAGGATACGATTACCTGTTCATAGCTTTAATTTAAAGATTCCAAGTCGCCCTTTGGCATTATAATTGCCTCTGTATACTGCTGTTTTTTCTCCCTACTGTCTTTTCAGTCTTGTATTTGCCACTAAACTGGTTCTGTTCACATGCAATTCTAATCATATTTCTGGCTTGGTTCAGATATTTTTTGTGCATGTGTAGATGATTTAACAATAACTCATGAATTCTTGTCTTCTTTGTTCTTTGACAGTTGCAAGCTTTGTCATTACTGGTTAAATGTATTTTTCTTTTAAATTTGCTCTTAACATGGATGGCAGGTAGAGAATCTGGCCAAAAGGATGGTTAAATGGTTAAAGATTGGTGGGTATATTTTCCTTAGAGAGTCTTGTTTCCATCAATCTTGAGATATCAAGCGAAAATACAACCCAACCCGCTACCGGGAACCCAGATTTTACACAAAGGTTTGCTTTTGTTCATAATATGAATTCTGAAAATGATTTGTTGATTTTATATGTGTAATCAATTATGTAACTGTGGCTTGTCTTTGCTTTCATATTGTTTGGTGGCTGCATATAGTATTTTCAGAATGAGAATATCGCTTTATGATGGCATTCATGCTGTTCTGTCAAGAGCTATTAATGTAAAGTGGCCTGGCTTGTAGAGGGACTGGATTAGATTGATGATTTGACTTCAAATTCATTGTAGCATAGTTTGCAGAGAAAAATAATAGTGATAAAAAGCAAGTTTAAATGCTAGAACATTAATAGAAAGATCTCCTTGTAATGACACTGCAATTCATAACGTGCATATTCAGGGTGTGTGATGCTTTTGATGTGAAAGATATAAGTCTGTTTTTCATGAGAACAAATGTGTAATCATATGTTTGTTACTGATCTATATCATATTTATAGGTCTTTAAAGAGTGTCATACCTGCGACGGTTCTGGAATTTCTTATGAACTCTCTCTTATTGGCTGCAAATGCATCGGAGCTTATGTGAGGAATAAGAATAGTCAAAATCAGGCAATATAAGTGTCACGACCCAAAATTCTGAACCGTGACCGGCGCATAATTTAAGTATTCTTAAATCATGCAAGCCTTATCAGAGTATCTTGAATGAATATATTGTCACTTACTAATCTCAAAAATAGACAAAATCCAAATAGACAAAATGCTGAATAAACATCATAAATATCCCATAAGTAAACTGCGGAGTCTCTACAGATTTCAATAAAAACTTAAATTGTTCAATAAACTAAATTAATTATTAGCCCGAGAAAGTATGAATTCGGGCATACCATGAGAACGAATCAAATTTGTCCCTCTCCAGAAAATGAACTGAATATTGGATCACCGCGAATTCTACCGATCCAAACAAATAATGCATGAGAAAACGTGGTTTGAGCTAGATGCTCAGTGAATGATAATTATTGCACACAACGGAATAGGAACAGTCAGACGCTTGATTAATTTCACAATAAATTTTCTATTCAATAAAATCATGCTCATGCTGTCAAAATCATTAATAAAATAACTTCATAAAACATATATATAAAAGAAATTCATTCAATAAAAATTTTATGGTACAGTGCACCAGGGTGATGATACCCCACATCATCAAAGGCCAGATGGTAAGCGCGCTACCAGATAGTAGATACCTTCCTCCTCCTTCACAGATATCAATGCATATGATACTAATGCAAACCATAAACTGCAATGATGCATGACTCGACAATGCAACCTAATACCGTGATAGTCCACACGGCGGGGCCAGATAACAGAAACAGATACTGGGCACAGGTACCAATTCAAAATAGAAAATCAATTTGTACAAATCAATCAAAATTAATAAAAAATTTCAGATAGCAAATAATAACTGATAGTGCAATTCCAATAGTGTATTTCAATAGTTTCAGAGAGTCAATAAAATCAAATCAATCTCAAATCAATTCAATAAAATCAAATCAATCTCAAATCAATTCAGTAATACATCGGTAAATTTTATAGTAAAATATCAATCAATATAAATACATTAAAGGCCTGTTCCCGAAATCCTAATGGGTCTAATACAGGGATAGTTGATAAAATCAATTATTTAATCAAAATCGAAATAAAATTCAATAATAAAATAAAACTATAGAAAATCACATATAAAATAATTGTTAAAATATTAATTTAAAATTTCATTTAATAACAAATTTAATGCTAAGAAATTTTAAAAGGGACTAAACGGTGCCATGTACTATAATTACCACTCACATGGAACCTCCAAGACAATAGTTATTTTCAATAGAAGAGAGACAATTTCAATTGACCGATTGAATATTCAAATCTCCTACACACCCAAAATATTAAAGAAAAATATTAAATAATAATAAAATATAATAACTTATATATATATATATATATATATATATATATATATATATATATATATATATAGAGATTATATTTTATATATATATTCTTGGAATCGAAGAGGTGCAATTTGGATGAACAAATTATATATATATATATAAACGAATCGATGCATGGTTTAGGGACGAGGCGGGGGTGGGACGGGAAAACTTATGCATGGTTTAGGGATATATACGGGATGCGTGGGATATATATATATATATAATAATCAATTATTATTCAACAGTAATTACGATCAACCCAATTCAATACTAATGATCAAAGAAAAAAAATAAGTTTCTAGGGTAGTTGTAACAAATTAATGAAAGAAAATAAAATCAAATTCATCCATTATTGAATAAAGAATGAGAATTTTTACCTTGAAAACAGAATCGAATGTGATGAATAGAGAAGTAAAAATTTTAGGGATTCTCTGTTGAGAGTATTTGATAGAAAAAGGAGGTGACAAACAGATTTTAAGAGTAAAGTTTAGCAGAAGAGATGATTAGGGTATATATATATATATTTCAAGAGTCCTATTAGGTGTAGAATGGGATAAGAGTTATTATTGAACTGGGTTGTTCAGATTGCAGATATATATTAAATTTCAAAAATAATATATATATCTAAAAATAAATAAGCAGACCATCTAATAAAATATATATATTTTTTTATAAATATATTAAATTATTGTTAGCTAATTAAAATAAAATAATAATAAATAATAAATGTATATGGGTTTTCACAATAAGTTGGACATATTTGATTTTGTTTCTCAAAGTCTCATGTGAATTAGTTTGCTGACAATGCGGAGTGATGTTTGCATTTTACAGATATGTTGGATATGGCAGAAAGTACGTTCACAAGATGATAAGGGGTTCCAGCAATTCTTGGATAATGTTCAATATGAATCTAATGGCATCCTACTCTACGAGCGTGTCTTTGGACAAGGTTATGTGAGCACAGGAGGAATTGGTATGCTGCAGTTTCCTTTTCTAATTCTCTTCTGTCGGGGGAAAAATCAGTTGCCTTTTTTACACTATTGCTTAATGTCCTTACCACAAGAATGAAAATAGTTTTGAATTTTGCAAGCTAAAGGGTAAGCACAAAAAACATTAATGCTTGAAAGGAAAAAAGAAATATGATTGTATGAGTGCAACTTCTTATGGATTTGCATTTCCATCACCATTTTTTAGATCTTTGCACAAAAAAACACACAATGATACACATCAGCACTCAAGGATGATTGGTATCTATTTTATGTGATACATGTCTTGCAGTACATTTAAGTGATTATAGATCTTAATATACAAAAATATATACTTTGTGATGTATATTATGACAACTATACTTAAATGCTTATTGTTTTAAATATGCCTATTTTTAATAGGGTTTCTTGGAAAAAAGTTCTTAGAATATAAACTACCAATTTGAAATTTTGTTTTTGAAGATTAGGGTAGTCATCTCTTATTTCTGTTTGCTTGCATTGTTTTCAAATATACCTTAGCATTTGTGCAGAAACAACTAAAGAATTTGTGGCAAAGCTGGATCTTAAGCCTGGTCAGAAAGTTCTAGATGTTGGATGTGGTATTGGAGGAGGTGACTTTTACATGGCTGAGAACTTTGGTGTGGAAGTTGTTGGCATTGATCTCTCCATCAATATGATTTTATTTGCCCTCGAATGTGCCACTGGACTCAAATGCACTGTTAAGTTTGAAGTTGCTGACTGCACAAAGAAGACATATCCTGACAACACATTTGATGTTATCTACAGCCGTGACACTATTCTGTACATTCAAGTGAGACTCTTCTTATGTTTTTATGTATTTTTCTTTCTCCCTTTCTAAATTTCTTAAATCTGGTTCGGGACTTTACCTTTCCTAACAATGTTGCTAAGATAGTTACCAGTCAATATGCCAGGCTTCTTTGTACCCCCTCCTGGATAGAATTAAGCCCTGGTAGCCTCTTCACATTCAAAATTGTAAACGCACCCGACGAACATAAGCAAGCATAGACTTGCGGAGAATCTTTTCATTTTAGCACTGATGGAAGAGATTCGTTACAATTATTTATTTGTTCATTGACTGGATGCTGTATTAGGCAGTTGTCAAATTGACTTAGTCTGATATTTGAGTTGATTAATTTTACATCTTAACATGTGTATACATTTGCTTCCATAATACTTCAGGACAAACCTGCATTGTTTAGATCATTCTTCAAATGGTTGAAGCCTGGGGGTAAAGTTCTTATTAGTTATTATTGCAAGAGTGCTGGTAGTCCATCACCGGAATTTGCGGAGTATATTAAGCAGAGAGGATATGATCTTCATTATGTAGAAGCATATGGGCAGGTATACTTTCACAAGGAATAACATGGTTTTTTCTTTTTGTGGTTGTTTGGTTACAGTTCCTGAAATGCTAACCTTTTTATTCTATTCTGAACAATACATAGATGCTTAGGGATGCTGGTTTTGATGATGTCATTGCAGAGGACAGAACTGATCAGGTTTTGCTCGAACCTTTATTTCCTGTGAAGCTTGTATAAATATAAATTGTGTTGGCTTTGCAGTCTAAAACTTGTTTCTTGTGCTGCAGTTCAATCAAGTGCTGCAACGGGAATTAAATGCTGTTGAGAAGGGGAAGGATGAATTCATCCAAGACTTTTCTGAATTGCGTTTAAGCCTTATTTGTTTTGATCTTATTTATCTAATTTATTCTAAACTTGAACTCATTATTTGTACACTTTTCTTGTTTATTGTCTATAACCAGGAAGACTATAACGTCATAGTTGGTGGATGGAAGGCAAAGTTGATCAGGAGTTCATCCGGTGAGCAGCGTTGGGGCCTGTTTATTGCAAAGAAAAATTGACTCATCACATGCTCTACTTCTTAAATAAATGTTCTGAGCGATGAAACATATCTTTGATCATTGCATGACTCAAGCCCATGGCTGAAGTCTGAACTTAAAACTATTCTAGCATTTTCATGTCTTAATAAAACTATCCATTCATTGAGACATAAGTATAATCCAATTGAGAATGCACCAGTATAAAGAGCAGGTATCCATGGAAATGCAACAATCCAATCCCACATCACTGTCCATGTCCCTGGTGCTCTTGGACGCCATCAAACCATCCCCCAACTATAGCCCAAATTTCAATTGTAGAAAACAGATCAACAGTACACATCATGCTCTTGGCATCCCACATTTTTGCTGGATACTCCTGCGATCCTTGAGAGGTCAAGGGTGCAAATCCTACTATAAAGAAGTGAAGTATTGGGAATGTTATTAAGCTCACAGCTGAGTTTAGCTGACCCGAAAGTCGCAAATAGTCAGTTACTCTACTCATTAGGACTGAAATTTGTGGAGAAAATAGATCAGCTTAATTTCATTCCAAAAGTTAGCTAAACGAGAGAAAGTTTATCCAAATCTTATATATAACATAAACACCTTATTCCAAACTATTGTGGGACAATAAAATCACATGATCCTGACAAAAAAAAAATCTCCAACTGAGAAGCAAAAGAGGACAGAAAAAAAATAAAATAGAGAGGACTGACTCAATAAGCTCAGCAGTCAGCGCCTTCAGTATAACGGCCCTTGGCCCAATTATTTGTAGCCCTACATTATCCAAAAACAAAGTTACCGTGCCAAAAAATTTGCCTATACGGCCTGGTCCCGATGCTGTCCTTGGTACCAATCTCAAGATCCATTAAATCGGCTTAGGGGTGATAATGGAAAAATTACTTTCGAAAATTATCCCATTTAAATTTAAATTTAATTATTATTTTTATTATTTAAATTTAATTAAAGATTATCTTAAATCATTGGAAATCATCCCAAATCTGATTATTAATATTTGAACTTGTTTAACTTCATATATTTTAATTTATAATTTATGTAAAATATATACTTTATTAATAATTTATTATATTTAAAAATTTAATAATAGTATAAAATATTTGATTCACTTTATTTAAATATAATATATAAAATATTTATAAATATTATTATAAAAATATATATTATATTAAATTAATTATTTATATAAATGACTTCAAATAAACGATACTTAACATATAAAATTCAAATTCAATATTGATATTATTTCTTAAATATGAACGCATTTCAAATAAATCTGAATTTTAGTATACCGACCAATTTTTTTTTTAATTGAATCTGACTAAGATTTAAATTTGAAATCTCATAACCCTAAAAATGACTCTAATACTTCTAAATTAAACCTATTAGAGTTAACTTAACGAAATAAAAATAAGTTCATGATTCTATAAAATATTGAATATCCAAAGCCATGTAGTAATTCAATTTAAAAAAAAAAAACCCATTCATATTAATTTTTTATTTTAATGGTTTAGTTTAGTTTTGAATAATTCTAAAAAATTTACTTTTAAAAACTATTAAAAATATTTATTTATATGTAAAAATAATTATTAATACAATCATATTATATAAACCATCATATGGTTTCACAACTTTAATATTTTAAATTATATGACTTTTGTTACACTATAATATACAGTTGTTCATGCTTATATTTAGATATATACATTTATTCAATTAATAATTGATATATTAATTAAACTTTTGTTAAATTTAATTAAAAATATAATATAATTTACTTTATTTTCAATTTAATATATAAATTAAATTACATACCCAAATGTAAATAAAACTTTTATTAGGTCATGCAATTCTTCGCTCCATTTATTTTATCTAAAAAATATTTTTTACATACTCTAACGTTTATGGCACTTAGGAAAATAAATTAATGGAAAATATATTCTCGATCAAAGAGAAAACTAAATCATTTTTGTCACGACCCAACCTATGGCTAGGACTCAGGCCTAAAGCCCCGAGGCCCGTAGTAAGCCTTAACCGCTCATTTACCCAATTCTAAGGCCCATTTGGGCCCAATATCAAGAAAACAAACTGACAGTCCCATAAAATGGACTTTCCAACGGGAGTTTTGACTCACCCACTGTAAACACAATATATAGTCATTTGGGAGCCTACCACCCTCCACATACTCATTAACATAAATAAATGGGAGCTCCCTCATCCAATCCATCAAACATGCATAGCATATTTAGTTTATGGTCCAACATGATAACAATATTAACCATAATCAAATAATTTCTAACACATGCGAAAATTCTAGGAGTAATTAAAATTACACAAATATTGATAAACAACTGCGAGGTAGAAAAGCGAGTTAACCTGAACAAAATATCCTCCTGTGGGTGGGTTAAAATTTTTGAACAGAGTGAGCGAGTAAAATATCAATTTTAACCATAATCTCTATAACTATCTGTAACTAATGCACCTGTAGCGTGAAATGCAACATCAACATCATATTCACATCATAGCATCAAAAGGTAATTTGGAGCACTCACGCACCTGTAACATCATTCATAGTATATGGAGCCGATCCCTATACCTCTCTTAAATCCAATCTGTGCCAAGAACTTCATCGACTTCCACTTAAATACCAAATCGGGTCCCAAATAAGAACTCAAGCCGTGTCTACCCAAGGACCGGTCCCAAATAAGAACTCAAGCCGTGTCTACCGCCCTATCCATAGTCCACACCACATCACACGCACGCCAACGCACGCTGCTCCAAATTACTACAACAACACTCATGGCACATTATATCAATGCAACATAATTCGTGCCTAGAGTTTAACTACATAAATATATGCATATAAGTGATGCATGGGCATGTTTGAACATATAATAATATCGAATTACAGCTAAAATTAATATTTTACTCACAAACTTGACGACAAATTATGGCGGCCGGAAGAAGGACAATTACATTACATTTATTTAACACAAATGACTCAATACAAATAAAGAAAAGACCAAATACGCCCTAAGTCATGCCGAAAATCCCAAGAGTCTCCCCTATACCTAGGACCTACCCAACCTGCAAAAGGGCTCAAAACACACTTCTATATCCACAATCCATATATCCACAACTCAATCACATCACACAGCCCATCCTGGGCCCATCAAATCAATCATCCATCACAACACGCAAAATTTCAATTTAGTCCTTATTATTGATCATTTTTGCCCAAACAAGCTCTAAAATTATAAAACTTTGCCCTACTGTCCTTAGCAATATTACTAAGCTATTGCAAAAGAATCGTAATTTTCTAAGCTACCACGAATATTTTATGGATTTTTAATCCTATTTAAGCACTAGAAAATTACGAAAAAACAAGGTTCGGCATTGAAGATGCTCGACAATGGTGGGGTAGCCAAAACCTCGATCCAGACTTTTCCGTGAGGATACCTACACGAACCCAATAATAATATATAAAAATCAGTGTTACATTCTTCCCTCTTACGCAAAACTAATTTTACACAAGCGTAATAAAGCACATGATTATACATTGAACAAATATGGGTACTTGCTGCATGTCCGCACTCTTCCACCGATCGACTCTCCACAAAACCTTAACCATAGGGATCTGCTTGATCTCACTGCCTCACTTGGTAGTCCACTATGGCTCCTCAAATGTCAAATTTTCTTTTAGCTCTATCACATCATGAGAAGGATCGGAATGTATTTAGCATGGAGATGTGAAACACGGATGAACGTGAGAGAGGTTGGGTGGTAGCTCCAACCGTAGGCAATCGCCAACTCTATCCAGAACCTCAAAATGTCCGATATACGAGGTGCCAACTTGCCCTTCTTTCCATCTCATGACTCCTTCATTGGAGATACCTTCAGAATACATAGTCGCCATCAAACTCCACATATAACTTTTCAGGAACTACCTGCAGTAAGTGCACTAGGTCTACATCATGCACCTTCGCTTCCCCATTTCGAGACCTACACTTTCTTCCATATAGTGCCTCATAGGTGGCAGTGATAATCGTTGTTGTAGGCAAACTCCACAAAAAGCGTCGTCATCCCATTGACCTCCAAAATCCAAAACACTCATGCGAAGCATGTCTTCCGTTTGGATTGTCCTTTCGGTGGAAAGCCATGTTCAATCAGGTGCTAAGCCTCAACTTTCTCCAAAACCGAAGTGAACTGAGCCCTCTATTATGGGCAAACTCCATGCAATCGACTATTTCTAATGTGAGCCGGGCATACTGTGTAGTCTTTACAAAAAAGTGAGCTGATTTGGTCGACGGCCCCAATTACCCATATCGAATCATATCCTCGCAGGCAACCATCAAATCCATAGTACTCATTTCCCACTTCCATTCGGGATAGTGTTCAAACTTCACCTTAAGTCAAGCACTTGGACACAAAGTATGTCTCTCTTCATGCCATTCCACCAATAGCTATCTTTCACATCATGGTACATCTTGGTGGAACACAGTGGATATCAGACTGAGGTATAGTGTGCCCTCTCGCATGATTTCATTCCCGAGGTTGTCCACATCACACATATCCTAGAGATGCACTAGGGCGCCATCATTGGCAAATCCAAACTCACCACCTTCACCTTGTCATTTCTTTCTATGATCTTCATCAATTGTTGGTCTCTCAGGGGGTGGAAACTCTAACTCAATCTCGGTCCGGCCTCACCGAAAAGTGAGCCAACAATACCCCATCATCCGAAAAGATCTAGATTAAACCTTGATCCATCAACTCATGTACTTCCTCATCAAACGGGCTCTTCTCTGTAAATGTGCGCCAAATCGCGAAGATTTTCGCCAGCATCTACAACATTGGCCTTCCTGTGGTGGTACCGGATGGTGCAATCATAGTCTTTCAGCTCCATCCATCTCCTCTGCCTCAAGTTTAAATTCCTCTCTTGGAAGATGTACTTTAAACTCTTATGATCGATGTATATCTCGCACACTTCACCATACAGATAGTGGTTCTGCATTTTTTCAAAGCAAAGACTCCCGCCATTTCCAAATCATGGGTGGGGCAGTTCGCTGCATGCCAATGCCGCCTAAAGCATAAGCCACTACCTTTCTATTTCTCGCATCTTCTATTCCCTCAAAAAACACACCCAAGGCCAACTCGATCCTTCACCACTCACGTAGTGCCAACACACAGGGGGTTTTGGGAGACACTTTATCCTCATCATTATAACCGAGCTCTCTTATCGAAGCTCTCTCTTGTCCTTGCATCTTATCCACTTCCCTTTTCCTATTTTTGGTATTGTTGGTATCATTTCAATATTCCTAAATTATAGTCCTATCTCAACATTACACCTTTTCCTTCAAAGATGTCTAACCCAACATCAACTTTAACTTTCTTTTATTTCTTAGTCTTATCTTGAATACTAGTTTCATTACTTCAAGAATTCTAACCCTATGATTTACTTCTTCACCTTATGTAACACTTATAATTACCTATAGAAAATTTTTCTTGTTTCACATTTTTTCAAACTTAACTATCAGAACTTTATCATTCCCTACCAGCCTTAGTAGGAAATTGCTTATCCTGGATGAATTTGAGCCCCATAAACTATAAGTTCCATCCAACTAAACACGCTGTAGGAAATATGTGTCATGCCTTAATTCCAAACAAGATACTTCACGTGTTCATTCTCCTTAATATAATCATATATACCGCATAGCTTTCTAAACTTCAACCTCAAATTACCCATCTATTGAAACTCATCCATAAATAGTACTTCATCTAGCTCATAGTTTAAAGTAGCTAACTCAATTTAAACTCCCCACAATCTCCTGATCGATCCTTTCATACTTAACACTAGGTATGCACTTTTCTCATATCAGAAATTGTATATGAATTGGTGCCTATCAAAATCTCAAATAACTAGGTCTCCTTGCCTCTATAACGCCTGGAATCAAAAACACGAGCTAAACTTGAAAAGAAAGGAAAATATCCTCTATATTCAACTACACCCGATTGTCATATTATAACGTTTCACCTAAGTTTCTTGGTCTTTCTCTCCAAATTTCATCATCTCCTAGCACAATTATGCTCTACCTATAAGGTATCATCTGCATGAACCCTTTACCGTATCCATTTTCCTTCTTGACATAATATTTTATAATTTATTAACTTTGATTCATATCCATCATCGTTTATATTGTGCCCTTAACTTTTGTTGATTCCTAAAGATTTCTCTCACTAATAAATTATTCCAACACTAATTCCACCCTTATCTAGGGTCATTAATTTGATCCTGAACTTTTTCTACCGACGAGTATATCATTTGTCTTGTCACCGCTTCACCTACTATTGTCCGTCATTATCTATCATTCTTTCCTCTCATCATACCTATTTGATATATCAATGCATATGATACTAATGCAAACCATAAACTGCAATGATGCATGACTCGACAATGCAACCTAATACCGTGATAGTCCACACGGCGGGGCCAGATAACAGAAACAGATACTGGGCACAGGTACCAATTCAAAATAGAAAATCAATTTGTACAAATCAATCAAAATCAATAAAAAATTTCAGATAGCAAATAATAACTGATAGTGCAATTCCAATAGTGTATTTCAATAGTTTCAGAGAGTCAATAAAATCAAATCAATCTCAAATCAATTCAATAAAATCAAATCAATCTCAAATCAATTCAGTAATACATCGGTAAATTTTATAGTCAAATATCAATCAATATAAATACATTAAAGGCCTGTTCCCGAAATCCTAATGGGTCTAATGCAGAGATAGTTGATAAAATCAATTATTTAATCAAAATCGAAATAAAATTCAATAATAAAATAAAACTCTAGAAAATCACATATAAAATAATTGTTAAAATATTGATTTAAAATTTCATTTAATAACAAATTTAATGCTAAGAAATTTTAAAAGGGACTAAACGGTGCCATGTACTATAATTACCACTCACCTGGAACCTCCAAGACAATAGTTATTTTCAATGGAAGAGAGACAATTTCAATTGACCGATTGAATATTCAAATCTCCTACACACCCAAAATATTAAAGAAAAATATTAAATAATAATAAAATATAATAACTTATATATATATATATATATATATATATATATATATATATATATATATATATATATATATATATAAGTTATTATATTTTATATATATATTTGCGGAATCGCAGAGGTGCAGATTTGGATGAACAGTTATATATATATATATATAAACGAGAACTGATGCATGGTTTAGGGACGAGACGGGACGCGTGGGACGGGACGAAAACTGATGCATGGTTTAGGGACGAGACGGGATGCGTGGGATATATATATATATATAATAATCAATTATTATTCAACAGCAATTACGATCAACCCAATTCAATACTAATGATCAAAGAAAAAAAATAAGTTTCTAGAGTAGTTGTAACAAATTAATGAAAGAAAATAAAATCAAATTCATCCATTATTGAATAAAGAATGAGAATTTTTACCTTGAAAACAGAATCGAATGTGATGAATAGAGAAGTAAAAATTTTAGGGATTCTCTGTTGAGAGTATTTGATAGAAAAAGGAGGTGACAAAGAGGTTTTAAGAGTAAAGTTTAGTAGAAGAGATGATTAGGGTATATATATATATATATTTCAAGAGTCCTATTAGGTGTAGAATGGGATAAGAGTTATTATTGAACTGGGTTGTTCAGATTGCAGATATATATTAAATTTCAAAAATAATATATATATCTAAAAATAAATAAGCAGACCATCTAATAAAATATATATATTTTTTTATAAATATATTAAATTATTGTTAGCTAATTAAAATAAAATAAAAATAAATAATAAATGTATATGGGTTTTCACAATAAGTTGGACATATTTGATTTTGTTTCTCAAAGTCTCATGTGAATTAGTTTGCTGACAATGCGGAGTGATGTTTGCATTTTACAGATATGTTGGATATGGCAGAAAGTACGTTCACAAGATGATAAGGGGTTCCAGCAATTCTTGGATAATGTTCAATATGAATCTAATGGCATCCTACTCTACGAGCGTGTCTTTGGACAAGGTTATGTGAGCACAGGAGGAATTGGTATGCTGCAGTTTCCTTTTCTAATTCTCTTCTGTCGGGGGAAAAATCAGTTGCCTTTTTTACACTATTGCTTAATGTCCTTACCACAAGAATGAAAATAGTTTTGAATTTTGCAAGCTAAAGGGTAAGCACAAAAAACATTAATGCTTGAAAGGAAAAAAGAAATATGATTGTATGAGTGCAACTTCTTATGGATTTGCATTTCCATCACCATTTTTTAGATCTTTGCACAAAAAAACACACAATGATACACATCAGCACTCAAGGATGATTGGTATCTATTTTATGTGATACATGTCTTGCAGTACATTTAAGTGATTATAGATCTTAATATACAAAAATATATACTTTGTGATGTATATTATGACAACTATACTTAAATGCTTATTGTTTTAAATATGCCTATTTTTAATAGGGTTTCTTGGAAAAAAGTTCTTAGAATATAAACTACCAATTTGAAATTTTGTTTTTGAAGATTAGGGTAGTCATCTCTTATTTCTGTTTGCTTGCATTGTTTTCAAATATACCTTAGCATTTGTGCAGAAACAACTAAAGAATTTGTGGCAAAGCTGGATCTTAAGCCTGGTCAGAAAGTTCTAGATGTTGGATGTGGTATTGGAGGAGGTGACTTTTACATGGCTGAGAACTTTGGTGTGGAAGTTGTTGGCATTGATCTCTCCATCAATATGATTTTATTTGCCCTCGAATGTGCCACTGGACTCAAATGCACTGTTAAGTTTGAAGTTGCTGACTGCACAAAGAAGACATATCCTGACAACACATTTGATGTTATCTACAGCCGTGACACTATTCTGTACATTCAAGTGAGACTCTTCTTATGTTTTTATGTATTTTTCTTTCTCCCTTTCTAAATTTCTTAAATCTGGTTCGGGACTTTACCTTTCCTAACAATGTTGCTAAGATAGTTACCAGTCAATATGCCAGGCTTCTTTGTACCCCCTCCTGGATAGAATTAAGCCCTGGTAGCCTCTTCACATTCAAAATTGTAAACGCACCCGACGAACATAAACAAGCATAGACTTGCGGAGAATCTTTTCATTTTAGCACTGATGGAAGAGATTTGTTACAATTATTTATTTGTTCATTGACTGGATGCTGTATTAGGCAGCTGTCAAATTGACTTAGTCTGATATTTGAGTTGATTAATTTTACATCTTAACATGTGTATACATTTGCTTCCATAATACTTCAGGACAAACCTGCATTGTTTAGATCATTCTTCAAATGGTTGAAGCCTGGGGGTAAAGTTCTTATTAGTTATTATTGCAAGAGTGCTGGTAGTCCATCACCGGAATTTGCGGAGTATATTAAGCAGAGAGGATATGATCTTCATGATGTAGAAGCATATGGGCAGGTATACTTTCACAAGGAATAACATGGTTTTTTCTTTTTGTGGTTGTTTGGTTACAGTTCCTGAAATGCTAACCTTTTTATTCTATTCTGAACAATACATAGATGCTTAGGGATGCTGGTTTTGATGATGTCATTGCAGAGGACAGAACTGATCAGGTTTTGCTCGAACCTTTATTTCCTGTGAAGCTTGTATAAATATAAATTGTGTTGGCTTTGCAGTCTAAAACTTGTTTCTTGTGCTGCAGTTCAATCAAGTGCTGCAACGGGAATTAAATGCTGTTGAGAAGGGGAGGGATGAATTCATCCAAGACTTTTCTGAATTGCGTTTAAGCCTTATTTGTTTTGATCTTATTTATCTAATTTATTCTAAACTTGAACTCATTATTTGTACACTTTTCTTGTTTATTGTCTATAACCAGGAAGACTATAACGACATAGTTGGTGGATGGAAGGCAAAGTTGATCAGGAGTTCATCCGGTGAGCAGCGTTGGGGCCTGTTTATTGCAAAGAAAAATTGACTCATCACATGCTCTACTTCTTAAATAAATGTTCTGAGCGATGAAACGTATCTTTGATCATTGTATGACTCAAGTCCATGGCTGAAGTCTGAACTTAAAACTATTCTAGCATTTTCATGTCTTAATAAAACTATCCATTCATTGAGACATAAGTATAATCCAATTGAGAATGCACCAGTATAAAGAGCAGGTATCCATGGAAATGCAACAATCCAATCCCACATCACTGTCCATGTCCCTGGTGCTCTTGGACGCCATCAAACCATCCCCCAACTATAGCCCAAATTTCAATTGTAGAAAACAGATTAACAGCACACATCATGCTCTTGGCATCCCACATTTTTGCAGAATACTCCTGCGATCCTTGAGAGGTCAAGAGTGCAAATCCTACCATAAAGAAGAGAAGTATTGGGAATGTTATTAAGCTCACAGCTGAGTTTAGCTGACCCGAAAGTCGCAAATAGTCAGTTACTCTACTCATTAGGACTGAAATTTGTAGAGAAAATAGATCAGCTTAACTCTATTCCAAAAGTTAGCTAAAAGTTAGCTAAACGAGAGAAAGTTTGTCCAAATCTTATATATAATACAAACATCTTATTCTAAACTACTGTGGGACAATAAAATCACATGATCCTGACAAAAGAAAAATCTCCAACTGAGAAGCAAAAGAGGACAGAAAAAAAAATAAAATAGAGAGGACTGACTCAATAAGCTCAGCAGTCAGCGCCTTCAGTATAACGGCCCTTGGCCCAATTATTTGTAGCCCTACATTATCCAAAAACAAAGTTACCGTGCCAAAAAATTTGCCTATACGGCCTGGTCCTGATGCTGTCCTCGGTACCAATCTCAAGATCCATTAAATCGGCTTAGGGGTGATAATGGAAAAATTACTTGCGAAAATTATCCCATTTAAATTTAAATTTAATTATTATTTTTATTATTTAAATTTAATTAAAGATTATCTTAAATCATTGGAAATCATCCCAAATCTGGTTGTTAATATTTGAACTTGTTTAACTTCATATACTTTAATTTATAATTTATGTAAAATATATACTTTATTAATAATTTATTATATTTAAAAATTTAATAATAGTATAAAATATTTGATTCACTTTATTTAAATATAATATATAAAATATTTATAAATATTATTATAAAAATATATATTATATTAAATTAATTATTTATATAAATGACTTCAAATAAACGATACTTAATATATAAAATTCAAATTCAATATTGATATTATTTCTTAAATATGAACGCATTTCAAATAAATCTGAATTTTAGTATACCGACCAATTTTTTTTTTAACTGAATCTGATTAAGATTTAAATTTGAAATCTCATAACCCTAAAAATGACTCTAATACTTCTAAATTAAACCTATTAGAGTTAACTTAACGAAATAAAAATAAGTTCATGATTCTATAGAATATTGAATATCCAAAGCCATGTAGTAATTCAATTTAAAAAAAAAAAAACCCATTCATATTAATTTTTTATTTTAATGGTTTAGTTTAGTTTTGAATAATTCTAAAAAATTTACTTTTAAAAACTATTAAAAATATTTATTTATATGTAAAAGTAATTATTAATACAATCATATTATATAAACCATCATATGGTTTCACAACTTTAATATTTTAAATTATATGACTTTTGTTACACTATAATATACAGTTGTTCATGCTTATATTTATTCAATTAATAATTGATATATTAATTAAACTTTTGTTAAATTTAATTAAAAATATAATATAATTTACTTTATTTTCAATTTAATATATAAATTAAATTACATACCCAAATGTAAATAAAACTTTTATTAGGTCATGCAATTCTTCGCTCCATTTATTTTATCTAAAAAATATTTTTTATATACTCTAACGTTTATGGCACTTAGGAAAATAAATTAATGGAAAATATATCATTTTAAAAGAAAATGACCTTCTCTTTTTAAAAAAAAATTATTTTTTATTTTTTAGACTTTAATAATTTTATTAGAATAAAAATATTTATATATACATGAAATAAATATATAATATTAATTTAATATTATAATTAAATAATAAAAATATTTTCATAAAAAATTAAAAAAAATATTTTATATATAAATTATTTTTCACGAAACAAATGGAACCTAAGATAGCATTATCATTTCTTTAATCAAGCGGTGCATAATTAACCTGAAGTATAACTAGAAAATAAAACACTGCTTTTTTATTATTATTTTTTTTTATTCATTAATTTAGATTTTTTCAAAATTAAAAGATTCCAAATAAGTGAAGTTACAAACAAATAACCTAAACCTGCTTTAGAGTTGCCTTTTTACACTGAAACTTTTGACTACTTGCTTTGAAAAAAATGGAGCATAAAAGCATTTTGCTTTTGCATGCTTTATACTTTCTGTTTTATTGATTTTGGGGTGAAGGTTTGTCTAGCTAATTTTTAAATTAGGTAAATTAGTCATAAATAAATAAATTAATGCAGTCTAATATATATACTTTCAACCCACTAATTTAAAATTAGTTACTTTATTTATTATTAACAGAAGTTATATTAATATTTAAATTTCATTTATTTTATAAAAAATATTTTTTAGCATGTCATTTTTCAGACTTTCACAATTTTATTAAAATTTGAAAATACTTATACATACATAATATAAATACATATTGTTAGTTTAATATCAACCAAATAATGAAAAATATTTTTATGAAAAATAATTTTCATGAAAAATATTTTTCATATATAAGTTATTTTTCGTAAAATAAATAAAGTATTGGTTTTTATTAAGGCCTAATGTCCAAAAAGAATTCATTTTTTTTATATTTTTAATAATTTCAGTCATTTTTATAATTTATTTAATAAGGATTTTTTTTTTTTTTTGGTTGCAATATGGCCTCAGTTACTAAGGAGCAATGCTACATGTAAATGCCAATATTTTTATTGTACATATAGAAAAATGACATATCTATTATTACCAAATATATGCTCCATGATTAGGTTACGGAAGTCATGAATAAGGTTTTGTTTTGGTCCAAAATTGAATTAGCCTAATTTAAAATTAAAATTAATTTGAATCAATTGAATAGAATTTAATCTTTAATTGACTTCTTTAAAGAAAAAAAAATAAAAATTAACTATTAAATTTAATCAACCTGAAATTAAAGTAGAATTAAATTTAAATGAAAATGAGAGGATCTTGTGGTGTGATTTCAATTTCTTTATATCATTAAGTTAAAATCATTCATCGGCTAAAAATATATAACTTAATCAGTAGATTCAAAATCGAGTTTCTACTTCTTTAATTTCCTATTAATAAAAAACTATCGATTCTGACTAGAATCATACCAGCAATTATGATTAGTTTATGATGATAACTTTGTAATATATTAGGCCCACCATGGTATACAAAAATTGGATTGATTTCCATGGTACACAAAAATTGGATTGATTTCTCACTCATATATCACAAGGAAACAAAATTGCAGGACACAATAATTCAGCAATAATTATAGAGAAATAGATCCAAAGAGGCACCACGAAATTGGAATGAAATGATTCCATCGTAATGAGCAAGGGATTTCTGAATTATATCTTTGAAGGCATAGCTAGTAATTATTAGTACAATGATAGAGGGGGAGCTATCATAAAAAATTTATAAATGTTTCGAGTAATAAATTCAAACCCGAAAGAATATTATTCACTAAATTTAAATACATTTTAAATTTAATTATATATTACTTAAATTTATTTTATTAAATTTATTTATTACCATCTCTAAAAGTAGATAAGACAAAGAAAGGAAGGGAAAATTCCAAAATGAGACACAGTAATTTTGATAGCACGTAAAAGTGTAACATCACTCTAGCCTGGCACCAACCACACACATGTTTACATAAAAAAATACAATATAATTTTCTTCCTCTTCTGTATATAAGAAACTTACATGGGCACAGCCAAAAAGCAAGCACAGCAAGAAACATGCATGTAATAAAGAGCAGGAGAGGGGTGGATAAAGATTTTGAAGAGGGTAGAAAAGAGAATGTCAAGGGAGTAGAGAGACAAAGAGATGTCAGAGAGAGAGAGAAGGGTAAGAGAGCAAAGGGAGGAGAGGGGCAGTTCGGATTGAGAATAAGTGTGAAAAGCACGAGACATGAGGAGAACAATAAATGAAAGGGTGATGAGGCTTATGATAACCCTCATGATCGTCACGTCGTTTTTCATTTGCTACTCCCAATATCTCCTCCCAGAATTCCACGCTTCTCTTCTCTACTTTTTTTTTCCTTTTGTCCTCTACTCTTCTTATTTCTTTCTTCCTTTTGTCTCTCTTCATTCACATTTGCAAGAAAAAATAAATATCTATACTTATAAATTTCAACCTAATGTGTACCACTCTCATTCTTTTTCTTTTTTCTTTTTTATATGTAAGTATGAGATTCATCTTATGGAATGACATTCATAATCCTTCAACATTGCTAGTTTGGTCCATACATGAAGCTATAGACATTTGCATTTTCATTCAAAATATTATAAAATTTTATTTTATGACCAGTTGAATAGGGATATCACTTGATATAGTAAAAATTATTTTTTTTCAGAAAATTTTACTGTGCATCAGGAGCATGTAAATTTAGTGATGTCTTTCTCATATAAAATTGAGTTTTCATTAAATAAGGAGGGTGGACCTCACTTCTATGTAAGTAAGGAAGCATGTGCATGCATGGAATAAATATTTCTCTTTTTTCTCTAAATTTTTTCTTCTCTTAGATAGTTTAGTCAACTTTTTTGTCTTTTTTTATTTTGTTCATTTAAATTTGATTGTGATTTAAATTCGAGATACAGTCTTAAAAGTGAATTTAATATTACCAAATTAAAATTCATTAGTTATATTTTTTGTTTTATTAAAGATAAAAATGTGAGATATTCCATCTGTTTATTTTTATCCATCCATCGCATTTGAATTTTGCACAATAATTAAGAAAATATTTAGGTAGTCATACTTTATTAAAAACATATAAATAATTGAGTAAATTACTTTTTATCTTATCTAATTACTTTTTGTATAAATATTTATTATATTTAGAAAAGATAAGGGGTAAAATTTTAAAAAAATAATACTCTTTATTTTTTTTAAATATAATAGATAATTTCAAAAAAAAAATAAAAATACATACAGATAAAAATGGATGAAAGAGAACTTACCAAAGTAAACTACATTTATGAATGTAAAATAAATAATGAAACGCATATAACTATTTAAATTAATAATGGTGGGACTCCAACTTAAAACCTCTTGGTGGTGAGTTCTCAACCTTATTGATTTTATCACTAGATAAAAAAAAAACCCATTGACGTCAACCTCCATGTCATGCTCTCACTTTTTGATGTTCTATAATAAACTAATACATATGCAACATTTTCCTTCTCTATCTATCTCGTTGGAGACGTGGATGTAGATATAGAGAGTAGTGATCGATCAATCCCCATCTCTTTTAAAACTCCTCAAGACTCGAATACTACACCATATTTCAGCTCAGCTAACCTATACCAGAACTAGAACCCTATTTATTAGCATCAATATGTTAACATCATCTACTACCTTTCTCATAAAGGTAGGCTCTTGCATTTTTTTTAATCACCTTCTTGCTTGCTTGCATGTTATTCCTCTTCTTGCTAAGCCACCACCACTTTTGCAGCCACATCATATCAGCACACAAATTCCCTCCTGAGGAAATAAGAGAGAACCTATTTATTACTCTTCTTCTTCTTCTTCTTCACCATACCCATTTTCATTGAGAGAGAAACAAAAGAAATTAACCCTCTTTCTTGCTTAAGTATTTGCCGTGTCAAAATGTGGATGATGGGTTGTAGCGATGGTGGTGAGTTCAACATGCCTGATTCCTTCAATGGCAGAAAGCTTAGGCCAGTCGTTCCAAGGACTCCACCACTGCCTTCGCCAAACAATACCTCAAACTCTAGCCCTCCTAGACTTAGCCTTCTCCATGGCAACGAATTCTTTTCATTAAATCACCATCTGGGTATGCATTTTTTTTCCTTTCATCTAGCTCTTTCTTGGGCGCCAATTAGTTTCTTTGAATCTGTCATATATATTATTTTGTTTTTTGCAGCAACTATGGCTGATCAAAGCAAAAGAGATTTCCATACACAACCAGTTGTAGTGAGCTCGAGATGGAATCCAACGCCAGAACAGTTAAGGACCCTTGAAGAACTATATAGAAGGGGAACAAGAACTCCATCAGCAGAGCAAATTCAACACATCACAGCACAGCTTCGAAGATATGGAAAGATTGAAGGGAAGAATGTGTTCTACTGGTTTCAAAATCACAAAGCAAGAGAACGGCAAAAAAGACGTCGTCAAATGGAATCTGCAGCTTCTGATCATCATCACGAGCAACAGCAGAACCGTGACATAGAAATCCTTGGAAGGAAAGAATCAGGTGAATATGTCTAAGAAACCCTTTACACAGTCATCTCCAAAATCTTTGCTCGAAAAAAGATAGAAATGTTTGATATGTATGGCCTTTTCCAATTCCATTTAGTTGTTAGTTAGAGATGTTTGATGGGTAACTTTCTAGCATTCCAATTGTTGGGTTTTGGAGAGAGAAAGAGAAAGAAAGAAAGAAAGAGAGAGATGTAAAGTTGTACTCTTTTTGTTTTTCTTTTTGTCTACAGAAGCTAACAGGACAGGTTATGAAGGTGAACAGACCAAGAACTGGGCTCCCACTACCAACTGCAGTACACTACCAGAGGTCTATTCTTTTATCTTCCTTTGTCTTTCTCTCCATGGGACTAAATTACCTTTAATCCCCAAAAAGGGTACATAATTACTAGCAATTGAGCTTTGATAATGAGCTTATCATTACAATATATTCCTTTCTTTTCTTTTATAAATAGAATTGAAAGTTAATTTAACTAGGAATGAAGATAGATATAAGAAGCAACAAAGAATTCTTTTGTATGTTGGGAAATGAAAAGGGTTTAAAAGCTGCGTTCCTTCCTTTCTGTCGGGGCTGCTTCAGCTGTTATGAAACTAGCTGGGTTTCTTGCTTTTTGGGTATTGTGCTTATTATGGGTCTCATGGCATTTAGGCCACACTCATGATTTAGGCACCCTTCTATATTCTTTGAATTATGGGGCACCCATCTTGTTGGAAAAAAGACACTCCTATCCCTAATCACTTATATATATATATTGATAAATTTTATGCATTAATTAAATTACTTTTTACAACAGTATGTAAAAAGGGTATTTTGTGAAAATTCAAATTTTAAACCTAAAAGAGTATTAAATTTTCAGGAAGCAGTGTCAATGCAAAGGGCAGCAAAAGGAGCAGTGGCAGAATGTAGAGGAGATGGATGGATCCAATTTGATGAAGTAGAATTACAGCAAAGAAGGAGCTTTATGGAAAGGAATGCCACGTGGCAGATAAAGCAGATGTCTTGTCCATCTCCCACCCACCTCATAAACACCAGTAGCTCTAGCACTAATACTACTACTACAACTAGTAGAATCCTAGCAGAAGCAACAGCAATAACACCTACAGTACTAGCAAGAGGAACAATAAGAACAATGGACCCAAATAAGCAGATAATTAAGACCCATAATGATCTTAATATCTTCATAGCCCCTCGCAGAGAAAAGAACATTGGGCATGGCCTCATTAACCACTTCATCAGCAATGACGAAGATCATAATGGGTGTGGGGATTCTCATCAAACACTTCAACTCTTTCCTCTTCGTAGTAGTGGTGATGGTGAAAGAATTAATGACAAAGAGACTGAAACTTCATCAGCTTCAGTTGCTGCAGCTATGAACAACTTCACTACTCCTTACCAGTTTTTTGAGTTCCTTCCATTGAAGAACTAATTACTTGCTTACCCACCAAAGCTTTTGGCTTTTTTTTTTTTCTCCATCTTTATTAGAATTTTACTATGTATGTAAAATAGTGGTTTGGGTTAGGTTGGGTAATGGATTTTTGTATTTTTGTTGGAAATTGGGAACTGCTTTTTCTTGAAGATGATGTTTACATTTCATGGAATTGTTGGAATGGTCTGTGTGGGGATATGAAAGAAGGGATTGCCCTAAAATGCATTTGGACCATGTTGGTTGAATCAATGAAGAAACTACATTTAAGAGGGGATTTCATAGAGATTAATGTTGACAGGATAGGCCTTGTTTGGGTAACTGAAATGTGCATATGTCTACTAAGAGAGAGAGAGATAAAGAATTGGGTTTTCCAATGAAGAGATTCAAAATAGAAGTAGATGTGTGAAAGTTTGATATTGAAACTACTAAGAATTTGGGTTAGAGAGGTTGTTATGTTTCTTTCATTCTTTGTTACATATTTGGGATATAACATGTAAGTTATATATATTATAACAAGGGAATGCAACCATATTTAATTTGTTATACTATTTTTGGAAATTAAAGGGTAGTTTTTTTCTACATTTTCTTATCTATTCCCTAATTAAGGGTCTAAAATCTTGGCCTTTCACCATCATAATATTAGTTGCCATCAAAGTTAATTATATGAATTTAAATGCATGTCCATAACATGCATGTAAAATTTCAATTACAAATAAAACAAGGAGATCAAATAATAAAGGTTTAAGGTTTTTTCCTTTTTGAGTTAATGGGAGATAAATTTTCCTTATATAAGGAGGCCAAATGAACATTTTACATACTGGAAAAATATGGATAATCCTTCCTCTTTCACTAACTCTCATTATATTATTTTGGTGGCTGGATATGATTGATAATTTTATGATCAAACTCTACCATCCATTTTTTTAATGATCTTATTATTTTTATTAAAAAAACATGTTTTGGGATAGAAGGGGTATCTCTATCCTAGGGCTAAGGATAATTTATAAATTATTGGAGATTTACAATAAAATTTATATGTCGCCCACTCACACATGAAAAACTCCAAGAGTTAATAGAATTTAAACTCTAGATGGAGTGCATCAGAACTAGATCATTAACTGTTGAGCTTATCCTTCACGAGGATCTCATCTTGTTCTTTAAATCAAAGCACTTGCTAAATGGATTAATTTACAAATTAAATAATGATTAAATTTTGGTAGAATATTGTGTAGTGATCGATGTAAATTAATTGCTCTTGTCCTGTTTAAAATCCATAAAATTATAATAAATCTATACCAAAATTGAATTTTTGTATTTATCAAAACTTTCAAATATCCTTCTCACTTTCCTTTAATTTTTTAACTCCATATTAAATTGGGATTTTCATATTATTCTAATCGAGATATGAAAAATTCTTGTACACACCTGAGTGATGTACACCCAACTAATGGAAACTTAATCAACTATATTTTTAAATAGGCCCTACCATAATTTTATATAACGTGACATGTATAAATTGATTGGGTGTATACACTAGGATGTAGGTAAGATTTATTCTCGATACATATTTTAAGTTAAATTAATATTTTAACCTAGATGCTAACATTTAAAAACATTAAAACTTATTTACGAACTCTTAACTTTTTCTTGTAAGCATTATGAACTCTTACAAATTTTGAGTTTCTTTTTTTCTCATTTTGAACTTCTTTAAACTAACTCCGTCTATGTCAACTTAGTAAAACATAGCCGTCTTAAATTCAGATAAAAGAGGACGTTGTTATAAGTTAACGATCAGTATAAAATTTAGTCATCTCTCATTAAATAGATCCTTATGATATGAATATTAGGACTTGCTCACCTGGGAACTCACTACATCAGCACAAAGGTGCAGTGTTAAGTGAATCTAACAAAACTAGATGGTGAAAAATCATCCATATGCATATATAGCGAATACTAACTAGTTTGGATTAGAACTTAATTGTTATTATAAATTTTCTTATAAGCAAAATTTTTATTAATAATTATTAAAAAAAACTTAGCATGAGCATGTCCTCTCTAAACCCGTTCAATTGTTGTTGTTGTGGAAATTTTTTAGGATGATATTTCCTATTGTAAATTTGAAATTCTTAAAAGGAAGAGATCATCAAATTTTGAATATTTGATCTTTTTCTTTAAGTTAAAACCACTTTCAATAAGAAGAAACCTGAAAAATAAAATTTTAACATCATATACTGTTAGATATGTACTCGATGATTATATTATTAGTCAAATTTCAAGCTAGGGCCTACAAATATATTATATGTGGAATTTACATGAATAAAGACACACAAGACGTGAAAATATATATCTTTTTCTTGTGCAAGTCAAGGAAAGAAAAAGCAAAAATGGGTCTTAAAATTCAGAGGTACACTTATGTTGCCTTACAAGGACAGAAGTAATGAATGCTTTTAACCCCAGAGAGGAATGAGAAATGATCAGAGAAGAGAGAAGAGGCTAACACACATAGCCATATCTTTTCAAAAGATCACGGTCGGTTCCTCGGCAGTCGGCAATGAGCATTGTCACACAGCTTTCTCTCTTTTCTCTCTATATATATACATGTATACTCTCTTTCTTTCATTCTGGCTGCAGCCAGCAGAAGCAGCAACAGCAGCAGATGCAGAAGGCAGCAGTAGAGTGAGCAGCAGCCACTGCCCTAACCCTATCTTTTTCTTTGAATTAAACTAGAGAGAGAGAGAGAGGACTTCTTTTCTTTCTCTCTTTCATGCATGCTAGCTTTTTCACTCTCACCTTGAAATTAGGGATGATGATTCCTCTCTTTTATAATAACAAAACCAAAAGTGAAGTCAAATGCAAACGTAACAGATTCTACCTGAGAGTCAAAAAGTGTGTGTATATATATATATAGGCCAAAAAGTATATGTTACCATTGGCAAAAGGGTTTTGTTTTGTGGGAAGGTGGAATTACTTACAATCTCTCAATCAATTACATGTTAATCAAGTAATAAAAAATTTGACTACTCTCAAAAGTTGAGAATTCAGATTAGCAGCACATCCTATGACTTCATCTCAGGCCTTGTTTGGTCCAGTAAGTGAGCCAAGGAATTTTAAGTTATTAAAAAATATAAAAAATTAACTTATTTAGTTAAAAGTAAATGTATATTTTTAAAATTTTTCTCTACTTTTCAAAAAATAAGTTATTTATTCTAAATTAGATAATTTACTTCATGAAATAGTTCATTTGAATCAAATAAAGTCTAAAATTCAAAGATAATTTAAATCTTATGAGTGTGATGGATGTAGTATAAATATAAAGTAGTTTAGTTCAGTGCTTAAAAGTATATCACTCACCTATCAGAATTATGTTTGACTCCTTACTACCCAATCCTCTATTTAAATAAATAAATAAATAAATATATATATATATATATATATATATAGAAAGTTCAAATCTTTCACTAAATTGAAATTTGATTTAATTGTTTTAATTTTGACAATTTAAGTTAGATTAAATTATTTTATTGCAATTTTATTTAGCTAATAAAAATTTAAAATCAAAACGAAAAAATTTATGTTTTATTTTATTTTATTTTATTTCATTTATAAATAAAAAAATATTTTTATATTTCTTTTCCTCTTTCTTTCAACTACCTTCTTGTTTTCTCTGTTCTCCATTTCTATCTCACGTTGTCTCTCCCACTCTCTATTATTTTGCCCTTCCATTCCCTCTTGAATGATCAACCATCATCAGCAATATGAATATCTTATAATTATTGGTAAGATACATATTTAATAATCACTAAAAAGGAATATATTAAAAAATATTTTTTAATTAATAAAATTTTTTTAAAATTTAATTCAATAATCAAATTTAACTAACTAAATAAAATTGAAATATCTAAATTAAATTATAATTTGACAAAATGGTTTGAATTTTTTTTTAATTAGCCCAAAAATTACTATGCTTTTCTTAATAAATTAGACCAAGTGGTCAAATGCTCAAAATCAACTTTGTCCTTACTCCCTTTTCTTTGCAAGGAATAACCTTTACCTAAAATATCAAACCCAACTAATTAAATGAGGTTTCACAGTCTTGTTAGGTATATTTTGCCAACACTTGCACTAATTTTTTTTTTTTTTTTATGAATTTACGGATTATGGTTAACTAACACTACAACAAATATTATAATTAACAATAAAAATTTTATAACAATATTAATTTTACTATCTATAAAGCTAATATACAGTAACAACATGAACAATTGTTGCTAATGACATATAAAAAAAAATATGGCAGTAATTATTATTATTATTGAAAATTTTTTATAATAATAATTATTGTTATTAATAACAATTTTTTTCAAAAGCCACAATTTTATTGTAAAATATCTATGATCACAATTTTATAACAACACGCAATAACTCATATATTACAGCCATAAATTTATGATAATAAATTTTATACTTTTAATAGTGAAAATTTATGTTGCTAAATCTAACGTGATTAAAATATTATCAATCTTCATTAGACAATGTTTAATACCCACATTTGGGTAGGTTTTTTTTTTCTCTATATAATTCAATTGAATCATTAGGTTTTGTGCATTAAATTTATGTCTTCTATGAAAGACAAACACATTTACTCTGCTACTTGGGTTAGTTTCAACTTCAAGTGGTCCCTTTGCATACATAGTTGAATTATGACCATTAACATCTGGCATCTTATTGTTCCTCTCATAATAAATCCAATTCATGGCTAATTTATGACCACATACAATACCAAGTTAAATTGGAAATATTAATTGTTACTGTCGGGGTGGCCACATCAGAAGTATCAGAATTAGTCTACAGAGTCTTTTTAATTTCAATCAAATTCAATGATTAAAAGTTTTGTAAAATTGTTTATTTTTCTAAAAGAAAAGAATTTGGCATAAAACTGAATTGAATGAAACTAATAGATTTTGATTTGATTGGAAACTAAATTTCTAATTAAACCAAATTGTGACTAAGTCTATGTTACACTACATAAAACTCTGAGCACTACAATAATAATCGAACAACTAAATACCAATTTCATAGCATAAAATATTCATAATTTAAGACTTCATTTGTTTCAAAAAAAATAACTTGTAAATAGAAAATATTTTTTATGAAAACTGTTTTTTAGAAAAGTGTTTTATTTTCTATAAAAAAAATTTCTTGTTTGATTGTAATGTTAAACCAATGATATAATTATTTTCATATTTTAATAAAATTATCAAAATCTTAAAAATGATTGAAGTGATTTTTCTTTAAAATAGTTTAATTTTCCTTTCAAAAGAAAAAGTTATTTTCCTTAAAAATAACTTAATTTTTTCTTTGATCAGGAAAATATTTTTAATTGACATATTTTCTTAAGTATCCAAATACTAAAAAAATACAAAAAAATATTTTAAAAAAAATGTTTTCTTTAAAACAAATAAAGTTTAAATCTCTATTTTTTTTATAAAATGGGTAAATAAGGGAAATTATGAGAGGTAAGTAAAAGAATTGAATTTTATGGTAACTTTTTTTTTTTTTTGGGGTTTGTGTTTGGGGGGGGGAGGAGGGAGTGTTTGAATCCGAAGGATGAGTCCTTATCAATGGAGAAAATTTGTTAGAAAATGCATGCCAAAAGAGAAGAACAGTAATGAAATGGGAATATCAATGCATGAAAATTGAAGGCAAATAAGAAGCATCAAAATTGAACAGAGAAATGTTAAGAAATTGTTCTTTATTTCTTTCTATTAGGCACAAATTAGATGTGACAGGTGATTGGGTTTATTATGCATGGAAACAATGGAATGAGGAATGTGGAAATGGCAGAGAGAGAGAGAGAGAGAGAGAGAGAGAGAGAATTGACTGAGCTAATAAGGAGAGAGAGGACTTATAAAGAGTACAGTCTGCAATAGAAATTGACAACACCTAAGACTGGTAGACATATGTAGACAAGCAGGTGGACCAAAAAGTTTCACTCTCCCAGTTAAAGAGCTTACAGGGCATCATGTGATTTCCCCTTTCCCCTTATATTTTGTGCTCTTCTTCTACTCCCATCATGTGATCTCTCTCTCTTTCTCTCTCTCTCTTCATTATCATGAGCTCATCATGTCATCTCTTATTCCCTTTCCCTACTGATGTGTCCATTGCCTTACTTTAATATCTTTATTTGGTTAAACCCTGTCCTTTTCATTTCATTACTCTATGGAATTTTATCATAGTTACCTTATGGGAATATACCACAAAAAATTACTGTATGGGAATAGATGGGGAGACTCAAAGTCTAAATCTCTTAATTTTTTGGACATCAAAAATGAAAAAAAGACTAATCTTGATTAGCATATACGACCCTTTCACATGCATCTTATGTCATTTTTTTATACAATTAAAAGAGAATATTATTAAAATTAAAAATCATGAATATATATTTTGATTTTTTTTATTGTTAGTTGTGTATGGATTTAGGCTATCCATCACTTGCTATGCAAAAAAATTTAAATCAATTTAAAAGCTGTGAATCACTTTTAAGTTAAAAATGTTAAATTTTAATTAAATTTACCAGAACTCAATTATAAGCTTATGTTAAATTATAATAAATTCTTTTTTATATTTTTTAAACTTAATTATACAACAAAGAAATTTCTTTTAAATTTAATAAAGTTAAATTAAAAGTTTACATATGAGAACAAATTAATAATCTTAATATATTAATCATTCATTAGAAGAAAATTTATTACTATAACAATTAATAAAAGTTTTATTTTTTGATATTAGTAGATACTTCTATTAAATAAATTTTATTATGAAAATTTTGTTTTTCATGTTTGGAGAAGAATGTACTTATTACACAAATATAATTTGAAAGAAGGCAAAGCTAGCATTCTTGGCTAAACTAAAGTTGAAAATAATTAATTAGGGATTTAATTGAAATCTATTTACTTGTGAAAAATTAAAACAGTTTTTTTTTAAAGATTTTCTTAAAACAATCAAGAAATAGAATTTTCGTATTCAAATGTGCCAACTTTCTAAAATTTAACTAAGATTTGAAAATCATTTTTAAGTTATTTTCCATTTTTCCTTTATTACAAAAATACTATTTTCCAAATTAAAATAATAATTTTTTCATAATTAAATTGAATAATTATTTAAAAATATTTATTTATAATGATAAAAAATTAATTATATTAATATAAAATAAATGAATAGCACATACTACAATAATTTTAATAATAAAATATTTTATAATGATTTATTTCTTTTAATTATAAACATATAAACAATTTTTTAATTTTTGAATTAGAAAATTATATTCTATTATTGACCGATAAACATGTTTCATGTTTTCTCTTAGAAAAATAAAAACTAAAATTTTAAGAGTTTTCACTGTTAGTTGATACTTGCTTAGAACATTGTGGCCATGCCAAGTTTTGGATGCAATTATTCGCAAGATTAGATATATTTAGGACCATTACTTTCATATAAGGTTAATTAATTACACTAAAAATCTAATTTTATACACTAATTTACATTTTAATTTAAATATATTAATTTTTTATAATTTGAGTCTAACTTTTGAAATTAATTGCAATTTTATTAGTCAACTGATTAATTTTAGTCAAAAATTAAAATTAATATTTTTTTTTTCTTTTATCTTTCCTTTCATGGTGGGTGAGGGAGATAATAGAGAAATCAAAATATTTTTTTAATGAGTAAAATATTTATCTTAAATTTCAATTTTGACTAAATTTATCATTTGAATAAAGTTACAACCAATTTCAGAAATTGAACCTAAATTAACAAAATTAAAATATTTGTATTAAAATACAATTCACATTATGAGAATGTCTTCTTCAAATGGAACAGGTTGTGGATGTGAGGGAGACTATTTGAATGTTAATTGTCTATGTGGCGTAAGGATAAGAATCTAAGTTTTTTTTTTTTTTTTTTTTTTTATTGAGAGAGTGAGAATTTAAACTTAATTCTGCTATGTGAAAGATATTAAACTAAGAGAGTGTTTGATTTAACTTATAAAAATTAACTTATAAGTTAATACAAGCTTATAAGCATTTAAATTTTTAAGTAATTATATGTTTTCATCAAAATGTTTATAAGTGACCGATAAATAGTTAACACATTTAATAAAAAATAACTTATAAGTATATTTATTGTTAAAATTACTAAAAAGGATTCATATAAGATATGTAGTGAAATTTTAAAAATTAAAAGAGAATAATATGGGTCAAAATAGTTTATAAATATGAAAATAAAAAGCTGATCTCTCTCAATTTTTTTCATCTTATAATTTAAAAAAAAATGTTATAAATAAATAGGCAACCTTATTTTTAAAACTTATAAGTTGATTTGACCAACTTATAAGTTAAGACAAATACCCTTATTAAGTTAGGCTAAGCAGAATCAAGATTTTTTTCTTTTTTCATTGGGTTTAAATGTGTTGGAAATATGGGATGAGTCACTCATGTGAGTCAACCCGATCTGACTTAAAATCAGAATCAAGAACAATCACATGAAAAGTCATGTACATTACCAAAAAGTGGCAAAATTTAAAAGATGTAATTACATGAAGAGGTGCAACTCTTTTTAATAGTTATATGCATGAATAGATGTATCGTTTGGCAAAAAAGTTGATATATTTTGAATAATATATATAAGAGCCTTACAAGCTTTTTTTTTTTCGTAATATGTAAATAATGATATAATTTAGATTTGATGGGCTTTGCATTAATTATATAAAAGAGACGGTCATGAAAGTGTCTCTGTCTCTCCTCCATGAATGATAAGCAACTTAGCTCAATTCTAATTCTGGGAATTTGAAAGAAAAGGAGAAAAAAATCCATTCTCTTCTTCCAGGTACATGCAATTAATTTTTATTTTTAGTTTTATTTCGCCTCTTCATGATTATATTGATTAGGAAAAGTTATTTTTTCTTTAATTGATGAATATATCAATAGATCAAGTTGTTATTTTCTGCATATTTATATTTCTTTAGGCAATGGATCAACCGAAGCTAGGCGTATTAACATTTAAAATTGATAATCTAATCAAATATATCATATGAACAAAAATCGAACCCATTTTAAATTTTGGCATATATGTGTAGATTGGGTTCATATTAAGAAAATTTGAAAATCAAATGCCTTTATTTGGGTTTAGCCATTAAAACTCAGTAAAAAATTTTCAGTATAACTTGGAATACGTATGTTTGAAGATGAATAATGATACTGTGTTCCTATAAATTGTTAATTGCTTTTAGTTTTATAAAAATTTTCTATTTATTTTATTGAAAATAACTGGTATATATAGAAAATATTTTCCATTAAAATTATTTTCTAAGAAAATATTTTCTATGATAATATTTTGTATTGTTTGATTGTAATATTAAACTAATAGTATGTGTTTATGTCATGCATGTATATAAGTTTTTACATTTTAATAAAATTATTAAAGTACAGAAAATGACTTTTTTCTAAAAAATAAAAAAAAATATATTTTTCTTAAAAATATCTTAATTTTCTTTTAACTAGAAAAATATTTTTCGTTAATCAATCGTATTATTGTTACATTTATTCCATCTATTCATCTTTGAATATGTGTGCTGTTAAATATTTTCTATATGTGAGTTGATAGTCTCAATCCAAGCATCCAAGAGAGACGACAAACTAATTTACATTTGAATTCTATTTTAGGGATGAAAAAACCAGAAAATTCTCCAGAAAACTCCTCAAAAAGTTCACTCTCTAGCAGAGAAAAAGAAGATGAAGAAGAGGAGGAGGAGGTGCAGAGCAATAAGAAGAAAGGGTTAGATAGCATGGGTTCATTGGAAGAATCACTTCCCATCAAGAAAGGATTATCAAGCTATTATGGTGGAAAATCCAAGAGTTTTAGAAATCTACAAGAAGTAAAGACAATGAAAGATGTTGAAAAACCAGAAAATCCAGTGAACAAGAGGACCAGACTTGTGATTGAAGCCCAATTGTACTGCAAACAACTCAAGAAGCACAAGACAGACCTTAACAATCATGCAAACACCTAGCAAGCATTACCATTTGAGACCTATTTCTCTATAAAATATTTATTTGCCTCTTTGTAGCTCTGCTTTTTTAATCTTCACAATTATATCCAATTACAAGAAAAAGATTCAGGGGTTGGAGGGTATCCCACCCATGACCAAGTACCGAAAATTTACAGCAGACTTTACGTATCACTCACCCATGAGGAGATGGGTTAGCTGAAGAGTTAAATATTTAACCGTTGAGCCTATACTTCATGATCTATCAATTCCTTATATCACATTCGGCGTATTATGTTAAGGCCCAATATCCTAGCCTGTAAAACATGCATGGGCTCGTAGTTAAAGCACGTATCACAACCGCAGAACCAGCCCAAGCAACTATTATTGTAATTAGAAATTTTAAAAATTATTTTTGAAAACTGTTATTTTAAATATTTTATTTTTTAAATAAATTTGAGAACATTGTCATATTAAAATGAAAAGGAAAAATTATATAAAATTATTAGATTGATAGTTTAATAATTAAATATTTATATTATATTAAAAAAATAAGAAATGTAAAAAAAGAAAGAAAAACGTTTAATTAAAAAAGAGAGAGTTGGATAAAGAAGAAATGATGTAAAAGTTGGCAAAGATTGAACATTGAAGGAGGCAATTCTCGAAGAATCATAATTTTCTATTAACGAAAGAAGAGTGAAAGTGGGCTCATCAGCTTTGCTTTTATCTTACCACCAATCCTGAAATAAAAAGGAGGGTTGTATAATTGATCTCTGCATTGAAAGCAGTGATATAACCTGCTCGATGGCAGATGGTGATAACTATCGATTATATTCCCTAAGGAATCCCATTGACAACATTCATTCACACTGGAAAAATAAGTAACAATGAGACATCCCTGAGGCAAAGTGCTCGGTACAACAGAATAATGTATGAATGTAGGAAAAGAAAATCTTCCATGAGACCGTCATACTTGATATTTGTTCTTCGTACTACTCGTGGAAGCATTGTTCGGATGACTTGTGGTATCCAGACACCATTTATGTTACCTCCAACCTATTTAAATCGGAGTGCCTTTAAAAAGTAGGTCAACAAACCTACTTGCCTAATGCAAATCAGTACAATGGAAGAATGTATGAATGTAGGAAAAGAAAATCTTCTATGAGACCATCATACATAATATTTATTCTACATACGACTCGTGGAAGCATAGTTCGGATGTCATGTGGTATCTAGGCACTATTTATGTTACTCCCGACCTATTTAAATTGGAGTGCCTTTAATAAGAAGGTTGGCAAACCTGCTTGCCTCGTGCAAATCAATTGGATGAGTTGATCATTACACAAATCTAACTAGTTATTACCAGTCGCTATCGACTCAGGCATGTCAAAGCTATTATTAATATGAAATAATATGATTAGATCATATAAATAAATTTTAGTAATTAAAACAACCCACTTATAGTAACTTTACACGTGTCAAATAAATATTAGCTCATTTATTCTATAAATAAGAGTCCTTCCATGTTAAGTAGATCAGATTTTCTAACCTAGCACTATGACTCCACAGGAATGGCTCTCCCTATAGCTTATTCCTAGGAGTAATAATAGTCAAACAAACCCAGAAAATAACGTAGTACCCATTTTATCTCAAGATCATTTCAGCTATCTGTCACTACCTTAGATACGAGATATTATATAATACAACCGTGATTCCATATCAGCATTTGATATCAAATGACAAACCAATCATGTAAGGACAATTAAGCATAAAAAAAGTAATTATCATTTAAAAAAAGGAAATTATTTTTAGCACATAGATAAAACTAAATTTTATGAGACCTATTTTAACTTAATTGTTACTCCATAATTTATTTTATTATTCCATGTAGAATTGCCTACATGGAATAATTGATTCATTATATAATTTCTCCTTGGATACCCACCGAATCATAAGTCATAAGAGCTCAATAAATTTGGTTGGTGGTAAGTTTATGTATTAAATCATATTAAAGTTGGCATGAATGAAATTTGAAATTAACTCAAGACAATATTTTGGAGCTGAAATAGAAATTGAACCATATTAAAATTAAACTAGATTTAGACTAACTAAAATCGTGACCAATCGATCCGATTTCAATCATTCCATAGCCAAACCACAAATCATCTATTTTGATTTAAAATCAAATCAGACCAATGGTCAGACTTAAACTCCAATATTATTGAATAAAAAATTAATTTTTATTCATTTATTTTTTTAACTTGCAAAAGTGTTAATTTAATTACACATGTTAGGCCGAGTCATAACGGCCCAATACTAAAATCGGTTCAGAACGGAACTAGCAAATTCAATTCATCAAGAGCATGAATTTGAACCTATCCCTGAGGTTATCCCACGATTTCGCTTTCAATTCAGGTTTGGGATTTAGTTTCAATTCAATTTTCCTCTATTTGATTTTGATTATTATTATTTTTTTTTTTGGCAAAAGTGAGAGACAAAAAAGGCAAAAATTAGCTACACTCTACTTGGCGCGGGCACGTAGAGGACCGCAATTAATTAGGATATGTTTGGGAAGGGTGAAAATGAGAAGAAATAAAAAAAAAAAATTTAATTTTATTTTATTTAAAAAAATAAAAATAGAAAATAATAATTTAAATATTAAAATTTTTTTCATCATTTTATTTAATTTCTTTTTATTTTAAAATTTTATTTTAGTTAAAATAATAAATAATTTTTAATATTTAAAATTATAAAAAATAATATTTTATTGGATAATGACTTATTTACATTATTTAAAAAGTACAATAATTTATTTAGTCAAAAATTTAATTTTTGGCTTATCTAGCCACCAATAAAAAATATAAAAATTTATTTAGTCTTTTTTTTATTAAATTAAGAAAGTATTTAATTTAATAATTTATTTTTAATTTTTAACTTTAAATTATTTAATTTATAAATTAATTTAAATATAAATAATTAATTATGTAGTAAAACTATTTAAAAGTAATTTAATTTATAAAATAACAAAAAATATATATAATTGAGCATCATGGATATTAAAACGATTATAATGTTAATATTTTTAAAACTCATTAAAATAATATAATATCTTACATAATTAAAAAATAATTTTAAAATAAATATATAAGTCATAAATAAAATATACTTAAAATATATTTAATTTAGCTAACTACTTTTGACTTAAAATATATTTTTTAATCTATAAATTAATTTTAAAATTAGTAATTAATTTTTTAATAAAATTATTTAAATTAATTTTTAAACTATTTAAGTATTTGATTAAAATATATTTAAAAAAATTTAATTTATTAAAATAATTAAAATATATATATAATTGAATGTCGTGATTACTAAAATGAGAAAAGTGTTGGTATTTTTAAAAATTATTAAAATAAAATAATTTTGTACGTAGTTAAATATTAATTTTAAAATAAATAATAAAAAATCAAATCAACCCTTATGCTTTTAGTCAAATACTAAATAAGCCCAAAATGAATTTTTTGTGAAAAAAATCCACAACTTTCTAATTAAGGTAAGATATACCCATTTTTATTTAAAAAAAAATAGAATAATAATAATTTAAAATTTTATTAATAAAATATCAATTTTACATTTTATTAAAAAATTATTTATTATTTTTAATTAAAACAAAAATTAAAAAAATTAATAATTAAAACTCAAAATTCCATCCCAAAACCTAAATCTTCATTTTTCTTCCCACGGACCCCTCCCCCTCTCGACATCTCTTTCTTCCATTCACTCTTTCCGGCAAAGATCCAGGGACCCCTCCCCCTCTCGACATCTCTCTGTTCCATTCCATCCCTCCATCGAAGACCCAAGGACCTTTCCCATATCTCAGACTCTTTGCTTGTTCACGCATTTTGTGGGCTGCACATGAAGATGGCCCTCATTCAGTCCCATCAGCTCCACCCATCATATATATGAGATTGTATTGTAGGGATATCTTTCTTTTTTTGCTATGATTATGTTCTTGAGATTTTTCTATGGTTCTTCATCTTGCATTATATATGTGTTGGGATGCTCCAATTGTATTGCTGATATGATTTTTGTGGTATTGTTGCTCTGAATTTTATGAAATTTCTGATTTTTTTTTTGAATCTGGGGTTAAATCTTGAGGTGTTTATTGTGTTATTTGTGAATTTTTAATTTTTTAATTTAATTAAAAATGATAAATAATTTTAAAATTTAAAATTAGAGAAAGTAATATTTTATTATTAAAAATATATTATTTTACAAAGGCAGCATCAATTTAACCTTTATTAAAAAGTTGAGAATTAATTTGGACAAAAAATTTAAAACGGATTTATTTGAACCTTTTTCAAAAATTTAAATTTATATTTATATTTATTTTTTAAAATTTGTATGAGTGGTAATTTTTTTATTTTTTATTTTTAGAGCACTGAATGTACATGACTATTGAATTGCTAATATATGCAATTTTTTCCTTAATTTTTATTTTAATTCAAATTTAACATTTTAATATTCCGAAAAAGCTTCCAATATCATTGTAAGCATATAATTTAACTCATGCACTTTGTTAGATAATTTAAAATTTATTTTATGAAACATAATTTTATTTTTATTAAATTAATATTATGTTTTTTTTTATTATTTTAACTTAAATTAAAATTTAAGGGATATTCATGCATAACTTTGAATGTGACTATGAAAGTTATAATTGAGAAGGAGATTATAATCATCCTTTAGCTTAAAGATGACGAAGAAAGAAATACCTATTTCATTGTAAGCAGTATAAACCAAGAGGAGATTATTATCTAGATTCTAACCCTTAGAGATTAGTAAAGAAATCCAAGAAAGAAATCTTTTATCCATCTATAAATTTACCTTTGAAATATTGAAGAAAGAAATAGCCAAGAAATGAAAATCAGATGTTCCTCCTCTGATACTATCCCTTGTAGCATATATGATGTTTTTTTAAGAATCTTATAATGGCAATTCTCCTTCTCTCAGACATAATAAATCCTGTCTTATGAATCACCTCCCAATCTTTTATTAATTTATTGGATTGAAGGGGAATTTTGTTTTTGTAGAGGGATCCAACAAAATGGAAAAGGGCATGAACATATTAGGTTCAACATAGGCATGTGAAGGTGCTTTTGGTTTAGGTGGAATGCAGAGCAGAGACAAGCCTTCCCCACTTAATTTCTCTGACATCTTTGATATTAGTGCAATTTGTCCTTCACCACTTTCCCAAAATTCATACACTTATTTCCTGTCTATTGGTTGAAAATATAGGCTTTGCCAGACTCCACTCTATCCTTTTGTATACTAGTGAAAGAATAGGAAGAAAAGGAAAATAATTGAAACTTGCCGCTTCCTTTTGCTTGGAAAGTAAAGTGAAAATATGCAAGGAAAGAAAAATAGGATAAATTGTTAAAATAATATTAAAAAAAATTATTAAAGTAATGTCAAATTAAAATAATTCCATACAAGACAATAATTCGTATTTTTCAAGCAGGTTATACTCTATTTTAATATTAAAAATATTATTTCACATTAATTTAAAATAAAATATTTATATTATATATAAATTTTAAATAAATTTTCTCTCTTTTGATAAATTTTTTAATAGAGGTAAACCGATTTATTTTTTGTTTTTTATATATATAATTTGAATACTATTTTTCTTTTAAATTAATTTTTAAAGTTGAGTTAAATTTATTTTTTTATATAAAAAAATTGTCAATTTAAATAGTATTTTCTTGATTAATACAAAATATGATATGAAACATAGGTCAAAAGAAAAAATGACAATTTTCTTAATTAATGCAAAAGATGATATGTGAAACATAGGCCAAAATTAAAATTAAAAAATAAAAGAAATACTAAATAAAATTTAAATACAGGTTATAAAAATTACCCCTAGGAGATTTAGGCCATTGATTTTGATTTAGCATTATTTAAGTAAATTAATTTTTATCTAACGTTATTTTGATAATTTAACCAGGAAAATTCACTTTATTTTATTTTGGGTATTTTTTTCTGGTTTGAAGAGAAATTAAGGAAAAAAAAAAGTGGCTTTTAAGCTCCTTTTATTTTACGCAAAAAAAAATATTTTACTTGTTTTTTAGTATTGAGATACTTAAAAAAATAAATTAATAAAAAATATTTTATTAATTAAAGAGAAATTAAGTTATTTTTTATTTTTTTAATTATCATTAATTTAATATTATAATTAAATAATAAAAAAAATTTCATAAAAGATATTTTTTTTATATATAAATTATTTTTTACAAAATAAATAGAGCCTAAAATATAAAAATACTTATATATTTATGAAATAAATATATATTATTAATTTAATATTATAATTAAATAATAAAAAATATTTTTATATATTTTAAAATATTTTTTTATGTATAAGTCAATTTTTTATTAAGCAAATGAAACATTAATTTTAATATAAAAATAAGTGAATTATTATTTATTCTGAAAATAAATTATACAATTAAATTTTTATTATTCTAAAAATTAAATAAATTAATTTTAATATTCATTATTATTTTCATTAATCAATCATTAAAATATAATAAAAATTTTAAAATATATATAAAATTTTGAAAATATCTATTACAATCTTTTTCTTTGAAATATTTTTAAAGTTAATTTTTGAAAATAACGAAAATGAAATTAAAAATAAATTTTCTTATTTTTAATAAAATAATATATTACATATGCATATTATTATTATCATATTAAATCTATCCTCTCAATCTTACAAAAGATAGACAATAATGAATGTTCAGGGAATCAAAGGGGTAAGAAAATTTGCAGAATTAACTTTCCACATGAACAGGCTCAGCCCAATCAATCAGATGGGACCACATTTCACCTACTATTTTCACTGCAGTAAATTTACCAACTTTTTACCCCAGCCGTTTCTCTTTTCTTCTATAAAATCCCTGCCATGCCATGCCATGCCATGCTTAGCTGTGAAACAGAGAGAGAGAGAGAGAGAGAGAGAGAAGGGACAGCTCCATTTTGTGGTCTGCATTACCTAATCTCTCACTTCCCAGCTCCTTAGCTAGCAATGGCGGTAATGCTTAGATCTCTGCTCAGTATCTTGCTCGCCACCCTCATTTTCTCCCAGATTACAGGTACTATAACTTCTCTCAAGATCTAAAACTAGCATACCATTTCTTATCTTCAAGATCTAAAACTAGCATACCATTTCTTATCTCTGCTCTGTTTTTATGCTGGATTTTCATTTCTTGTGCTTATAAACTTCTGGGTTTAGATTTTTTGTACCGGTTGATCTTGAATCTTAAAAATCTTTCAACATTTTTTTTTTCTGGTTCTTTATCACAGTTGAGGTCTCAGCAGCAACCATAACACTATACAACAAGTGCAGCCACCCAGTGTGGCCAGGCATTCAACCAAGCGCAGGGAAGCCTCTCTTAGCTCGCGGTGGCTTCAAGCTCCTACCCAATAACGCCTATTCCCTCAACCTCCCACCTCTCTGGTCCGGACGCTTCTGGGGTCGCCACGGTTGCAAATTCGACGCCTCAGGCCGTGGTCACTGCGCCACAGGAGATTGTGGTGGTGCCCTTTACTGCAATGGCATGGGAGGTACCCCTCCAGCCACCTTAGCAGAAATCACCTTTGGAAATGACCAAGATTTCTACGATGTCAGCCTTGTAGATGGCTACAATCTTGCAATCTCTATAACGCCATTTAAAGGATCAGGCAAATGCAGCTATGCAGGGTGTGTTAGTGACCTGAACCTGATGTGCCCAGTTGGGTTACAGGTGAGGTCCAAGGATAATAGAAGAGTGCTAGCTTGCAAGAGTGCTTGTTTTGCGTTCAATTCGCCTAGGTATTGCTGCACAGGGAGCTTCGGCAGTCCTCAATCTTGCAAGCCAACTGCTTATTCCAGGATTTTTAAGGCAGCTTGTCCTAAAGCTTACTCCTATGCCTATGATGACCCTACAAGCATTGCGACTTGCACTGGTGCGAGCTATTTGGTCACTTTCTGCCCTCACCATCGCTGATTAAGTATGATTAAGAGTTAATTAATTACTATGTGGGTTTTAATTAATTAGTTGTTTTGTTTTGAAATGCTGTACTGTTGTCGTTATAGAGATCAGTGTGAGATAATACATATGGTACCTTGATGATTATGTGTATTGATTTTTCTATTTCTATGGAATTAATCAATTAATTAGGAGCTTTTTACAAGTGAAAATGAGTTTGCCAGGGTTCTTCATGTGCATAAAAGTGAGAATCTGCTGCAGATGGATGTGACTGATGTGCACGTGATCATCAGAAATTTTATATCTCTCTGTGTCAATGTCCATTGAATTAATTTTTTTTTAAGGTAAAGAGTCTTTCATTGCAATGAAAAAAGCTATTTAGACTCAAGGCTCGAGGCCCAAACAGAGCATGGAAGACCTATGACCCACAATAGAAAGAAAACCTACCAGGACTCTACAGCCTAGCCTACTAAACAATAGATTTAGAGGACCCAAAAGCAAGAAAACTCTAGGCTATGCGGATCATCCACGCCAAAAAAAAATGGACGAAAGGGGTTCGACATCCTCAAGTTAGCAGCGTTGCATACCATCGAAGCTATAAGGGATCTCTCTAAAGGTCATGCAACCAATCTCATCCCTAACAGAATTAGGGGCGTTCAGTTTCAATGAAAACACAATAAAAAAAAAAAATTGTAGAGTAAATTATTATTTAATTTTTATATTTTAATAAAATTAATTATTTAACTTTTATATTTTAAAAAATATATTATTTAATTCATATATTTTATTTTTATTAAACTATTCAATTTCTTTGACTTTTTTTATTAATTAATATTAATTAAATTATTATTTGATTTATTTATTTTAATAAAATTAATTCACTAATCTCTATATTTTATTTAGTTCATGAATTTTAAATTCATTAATTATTTAGTCTTCACATAATAAAATTTATATTTTTATCTAAAAATGTATTTTTAAAAATATTATATATTTTAAAATATATGGATCAATTAATTAGTTTACTAAAATATATTTACTAAATAGTAGTGTTATTCAAAATACAATAATCAACTAATTAGTTTTCTTAAAATATAAAAAATAAATAGTATTTTAAACAATATGAATAATAAAAAAATTGACGGGAACTAAATAATTAACGGATGCATAGGGACTAAATAATATATTTTTAAAATATATGAATTAAATAATTAATTTTATTAAAATATATAAACTAAATAATAATTTTTCTAAAATAATAATATTAATATCAAACATATATTCTTAATAAGAATATTATATAATTAAGAATTAAAAAAATACATTATATAACTAATGTATAATTTAGTCATATAATCAAGTATTGTAAAATGATTTAATGTATTTAAGACAAATTATTTTAAAAAATAAAAATAAAATAAAAGATAATATTAAATTTTACACATTTATAATTAAAAATAAATTAAGTTTATATATATATATATATATATATATATATATATATATATTACAATCTTAATTACATATAAATATATACAATATTTTTCAAATTATGAAATATATCTAAAAAACATTAAAAAAAAATATATGTATAAAATCAGTTCCTTGGTTCGATTTTGGTTTGATATGGTTCTTATTTAGTTCTTGATAAAAAAATTAGAACCGAATAAAAATAGTAAATATAAATTTAGTTTGGTTCTTATAGTAACAGTTCTTTTCGATTTTAGTATGATTCTTTGATTCGATTCGAAACCCCCAAAAAACATGACAACCTTAATCAGAACCATCAAGGATCGACCAAGGCAAGAACCGAGCTGATGCATCAAAGGACCTATGCCATGGAAATCGGAGGAAGACACAGCTAGTGGCCTACGAGGAGAGTGAAAAGGAATAGCTATATCTTTTTTAGCCATTGAGGGTCGGCAACCATTTGAGTGACTAACGAAAGTACTCTTGAGTTACCCTTTCCAAAGCTAAATGGGTGACTCCCGCATGCAAACCCATAACCAAACCAACCACCTTCAAGCTGCAAACCACAACTAAGTAGATCAAAACAAAAAACCCTTAATCTATAAGATCCGCTCATAAAATACAAAAATATATATATATATATATATATATATATATATATATATATATATATATATATATATATATATTTACAGCCTCGAGGTGGGGAAGCAAAGACTCAGTCGAATGAGATGAAAGGAAGCCGTCTCCCTACCTGAATGGGGTAATGGTACAGGTGACAATCAATGAGTTTGAAAGAAAAAGAGGTTAGAAACTTTGTGAAAAACAAAACTTTGAGAGGAAACTCTCTCTCTCTAGAGATGGTAGGTCGATTGCTTCTTGAGTTAATTGATGGAATTATTTGATCCAACATAATTTTTTTAAAGAAAAATTATTATTTAGTCCATTTATTTTAATGAAATTAATTATTTAAAATTTTATTAATTATTGTGCAAAGATGACCTACAAAATTTTAGTTATTTGCACTATAAAATTTAACAGAAAGAATATTAAATGAAATGAGAAACAATCTTCTCCTCATTATTATTTTTTTTTTCAAGTTAATTAGCTTCAATCCCATATGAAGATTCATGAGTTCATTTAGCATTCAAGCTCTTCCTCTTAAGACCCTCTAGAAAAGTAGAAATTAAAGAAAAGAAACCTTTATTAAAGAGTGTTATTTCAATCAAATGATCACATATATAAAACCCCACATGTAAATATAAATTCAATAGCTAAAATATGATTGATTAATTTTCATAATAAATAGCTAGAAAATCTTAAAAAGCATTTTTCCTTTGTCTAAAAACTAGAATTTTACTGGAATCAAATTAATTGATTTTTTTTAGTCAATTTTCATGTTTTTAATGAAAAAATTTTTATTTTTTTTAATTTAAGTTTTTTTGTTTTAAAAATAGAAATAAGTATGATTGTATGAGAGTTAATTGAATTATTTTCTTGCAAATGATTTATTTCAAGCCAATTGAACAAAAAAGGCCAAACATTTTTGCTAAATGACAATTATATTCAAGCATTCTAATTTTAGATCACATATCATAACCTTTAAAATTGGGCTAATTTTTGCTGATTGTTCCTCAATTTTAGAGCTTGTTACACATCTGTCTCTTATTTTTATTTTGTTACCATAAAGTCCCTTAATTTAAAAAACTTTACATAAAAATCTCTCATGCTAGAATCTTATTATATCTCAGATCAATCTGATATTTGGCAGTATCACACTATAAAATGAAAAGGAAAAACTTCTTTTTGGTGCAAAAAATATGGAGTAAGTATGTTACATAGGTTTTCTAATTTTAAAGGTGTATTTTTTTGGAAGGAACGATTTGTTGTATTCAATATGCCTCATTTATATGTTTGAATATGAAATTGTTGAGTTTTAATTATTGTGGGTATTTTGAATGGTATGCTGACCCAATCCTTAATCGAGTAAGAAATATAATTTCTAGACTTGTGAGGAAGATTAATATAAATCAGATAGAGATTGCAGGATATAGACTTATATAAATTTCAAATATGGCACTTTAGTTTTTTTAATTTCTTTTTATTAGATTGGTCAAAGATACGATGAAATTCTGGCATGAGAGACTTTTATGTAATGTTTTTTAAGTTGAAGGACTTTTATGTAATTTTTTTTTAGCTAAAGGACTTTTATGTAACATTTTTTTAAATTGAAGACTTTTATGGTAACAAAAAGAAAATGAGAGTCAGAAGTGTAATAAAGTCCAAAGTTGAGAGACGACCGATAAAAATTAACCTTCAAAATGAGAGCAATTATATTCAAATTAACTCACCAACTTTTAGCAATTTTTTTATGAAATTTCCATCGGCACATTCCCAATTAACCCATTGTCCTTCTCCCGCCTGATACTTCTCTTTGGTCTGACCTATGACACACCAGTTACTCCTTTCCATTGACATAGAGGCACCACCACAACACACAAGCTCCTCAATTGGCACAGAGCCACCACTGCAAGCTCCTCCATCACTGTTCAAGTACAAAATAAAACCACCACCACTCTCTATTCCCTCACTTCTCAACACTAAATAGACAAGTTCAAAGATCTTAAATGCCACTTCATGGCCCCAAATGATATGGCTGCCAGGACCAGCCTCCTTCCCATGGTCGATGAATTTGGTAGGATTCATGTGGAGGAACTTCAGTGCGAGGTCCAATGATGTGAAATGTCAATCATGTAAATTTCGTGTTTCTTGTTGAAGATTTGATTATAGATGGTTAGGTTTTGTTTGAAATCTGAGAATCTTTTTTCATGCTCTATGTTCATTGTTGCAAATCGCTTGAATTAAAAGTGAAGATATTAAAGGAGAAGAAAGAAGTATCTCAATGTGACACAACTTTTTTTTTTTTTTTAATTTATAAAAGTCAAGTTAGGAAAGCCACGTGTACATTTGGCCGAAGCTCTCACCGGATTCTGGTAAAAATAACTGATTCTGGTGAGAAGGACTTTCTCTGCAATAAAAGAGAAGTCAAATGATTTTATTTTAACAAAATGAAGTTGAAGGACGGAAATGAAATTACTCCTCAAGTTAAAGGACGGTTGATGCAATTTACCCCAACAAAATACATTGACTATAAACTATTTTTTAACTTCCTTTTATTATTAATCACTACTCTAGGTGGATAATTTTAAAAATTAATATTCGTGAAGCAATGTTCCGTGGAGGAGCTTTTCCTTATAGAGGAACATAGTAATTCCAATTTGGAATTATATACCAAAAGAATGGTTCACGCATAAACGAAGAGAAAATAAACCCATACAACAGGACATATTTGTGAACTAATGGTCACTTAACTGGATGCTCTAGCTGGAGAATTAAAAATATAACTAAAAAACTTGTTGACTATGTAAGTATATATGTTTAATGCTAAGCAATAATTTGGTGCTATTTACTAAATAGTAGTTCATAATAACAAAAGGATTTTCTTTTTGTATATTGAGAATTCTTGAACAAAAAGAAAATGGTAAAGAGTTAAAATTTTATACTCAATTTATTTTTAGAAAATATTTTGTATGTGAAAATTTTAAAAAATATTTTTTAAGAAAATAATTTATTTAAAAAAGATAATGTTCAAAAAAAAACCTCAAACAGTTTTTTCACAATTATATTTCAAACTTTTTTTTAACAAATATACCATATACTATTAATTTTATTTTACTGTTTATTCCTCTTAAGAGTCTTACCATATCAACATATTTAACCCCAAACTAAAACTTAAAAAATCCTAATTAGAGTAAAATGAAAACTGTTGACCCTAGACCTGGCCAAAGGCCAATTCAAAACTGGAACTAGTTAAATCAGACGTTGACTTAAATTGTAAATGAATCAGACAGTTTTAGGCTGAATCGTCTTTTTTTTCATTCACGTTGTTTGTTTTGAGTGCAGTATGGTTTATTAATGTATCATATAGTATGACACTATAATTATATTATATGGTTTTTATTGTTAACATGTTTGGAAATATGATATAGTATAATATGGTTTAATAATATTTTCTTGTTAGATTAAATGGTATTGTATGATATAATAAATATAAAAATTACTTAAATGCCCTTATTATTATTTTAAATATATAAAGAGTTATTTTAAACTTTACTTGCATTGCAGTATATATATATATATAGTTTCTATTAAAAGGGTTTAAATTATTAAAAATGCATATACGAGTCTTTACTCTTTTACCTATCACATACAATTATTCACCTCCTAATATAGGTAGAAAACTTTATTTAATATTATTAATAGAAACAATAGCATTATAAAAATCAATAAAAAAATTTTTAGATGAAAAACTTCAATTAAAATATTTTTTTAAATTGATCTAGTAATATTATGAAGTGCATATCTATTATTAAAAATTTGAATGTATATATATATATATATATATATATATATATATATATATATATATATATATATATATATATTAATTTGCCAATATATATGGAACAAACTTAAACTTTATAAGTTGTTTAAATCCATCATACAGCTTTTGTGTATTTATATATCCAATCAATGTAAGCCTCCTTTCTTCATTATACTCAACTTAGATATGCATATGTTACTCTAGTCAATGAACTGAATTAAGTTATATAGGAAAACCAGTTACTAGTGCCATCCTGATCAATAGTCATTGTTAAAGCCTTGACTATTAGTTATTGGTGGCTAGAGCAAGAGTACATAGCGGTATTAAAGCATAACCATAAACTAACCAAAGCTTGAGAAGGGGTTGTAGAGGATAAGTGATGTGAGAGACGATGGAAGACCGACGTATGTGAGAGACTAAAATTTTTTCCTCTAAGGGACAGATTGAAGATTAAGGTAAAAATTTAAGAAGAAATCTAAAAAAATTATGGAGCATTTGATTTGGACCTATATCGAATTGAAACCTGAACTGGAATTATGGGGTTTCACAATTCCAGTTCATCCTTTTAAGTGAACTGAAATCAGCCGTTTCAAGCCGGCTCAAACTGGAATCGGCCCAGTGGCCGGATCTAGTTGGCTCCTCATTTTAGTTGATGGAATTTGTAAACCGGCCTTGGATCAAATGAATGTGATGAAGAAATGAGAAAATGAAGAAAAATTCAACCTAATTCAACGAGCCTTGGAGCAAATCAAATCAAAACAGGCAAATTAATTTAGATAAAATTTCTAATTTTGACCTATTTCACCGAGTTAAAAGGGGGACGTGAGCTTTATTCCCTTTTAACATTCACTCCAAACGGCATAGAAAAAAGAAAAAAACGCGGTAAAAAGGGCGTAGGGGAGGGTTTTAGTGCTCTCTCTCAGTCACTCTCCCGCTCTGTCCAGTCTCCGGCAGAGCTTTAGGTAGAACCCCAACACAGTTTGCTTCATTATTTTCTCATTTTTGTGTGCATTTTGTTTCAAACTTTTGTTATCTGATTGCTATATCATTTGTACATGTTAAGCAATTGATCTGTAACACACATATGCATTCGAAATTACAAAATTCTGACTCAGTTGCCAAAGTGACTTGGATCTGAAGCCCAAATTTTTACTAGATTTACTGGTTACAGGCTATAAACGTACGAGGGACATGAAATATGCTTACTCTTTTACATTTTCTGAGGCTTTGTAAGTGATAATTTCTCTCATCCCATTTTGGTTTCCATTTGATAGTTTTTCTTTCCTGGGTTTAAAATCAAATCATTTTGGTTACAATTGTAATCAGTAAAGTTGACATTTTTTTTAACCAAAGAAAAGAGAAGAGGAAATAGTTTTCTATGCTGTTCAAGTGATTTTATCTGATATATGGCTTGTTTCTTTGTTAAATTGTAGAAATTTTGGTGCTTTAGCAGCGAGGTCACTGAATTCCTGCTCGAGTTTCCCCTTGAGGTGTTCTATTAGGACAGTTAGAATGGAAAATAATCATAATAATGGCAACCGCAGCGTTTGTGATGGCGGTTCAAGAGGTGCTTTCGTAGTTCTAGAAGGTTTGGATCGCAGTGGAAAGACTTCACAATCTAGCAAGTTACTCTCTTACTTGGAGGGACTTGGGCATCCAACTGAATTATGGCGTTTTCCTGATCGGTCGACTAGCATTGGACAGATGATATCTGCTTACCTCTCAAATCAATCTCAGTTGGATGATCATACAATCCATCTCCTATACAGTGTAAATCGTTGGGAAAAGAGGTATTTCTCTGATATCATAGGTTATGTTGGCATGAACAAACTGTCTATAAACCTTTGATTTTTAATTGGGCTGTCTTCTAATAAATACGGTTCTAGCTTTCATTAGATGGCTGCTAATTGTATAGATCACCTAAGATGAAATCCCATTTGGCTGCTCATACTAATAGGCTAGGCATTTACCTATCTGGGTCATTACTATTGTGATTTCATCTTGCATTCTGTTTTTGTTGGTTTTGTAAGCAAGATGAGTCTATCCCTCGTTACATATCTTATGGAGGAAATCTATTGTCGTAGAATTTGGGACATATGAAGTTCTTTTTCTTTTTTTTTTTTTTTTGGGGGGGGGGGGGGGGGGGGGGTGGCGCACAGGGAAATTCTTGCGGGAGTGTTAATTGTTTTGGTTCAGTATTTTTCAAAGTAATGCATTCAATTTCAACAGTGTCTACTCATTTTTAAAAATTGCCATTATAGATACTTATAGAATTTTCTGTCCATATATATGGGAAGTAGATGCACAAGCATTAACAAAGTTTAGAAACATCTTCAAAGTTGTACACATTTCATCTTTCTGCACTTTAAGGATTGTGAAAATTAGTGTTTTTGTTCTATTATTTAATGTTTAGACAAATGAGTTGTATGTGTTTTGAAAAGGTGGAGCATAGATCTTCCTAATTTGGCGTAGGATACCATGCTTTTGCAGTTGATAATTGATATTTTGCTTGAACCAACTTGTTTCTAGCAACCACCTGAGGAGCATATGCTCATTTGTGAAATTTGGATCTAACAAGTATAGATTTTTTTTTTTTTTTAATAAGTATGCATAGCTTCTTCCTTTTGAGATTGCTTTAAAGTTACAATGTATTGGTTTCGAAATTGATCTCATTCCCTTGTCAAAAAATGTTATAATGAAAATTTTAAAGTTCTGCTATATATGTCTCCTGGGCTCAAAGGCTTACAAATCATATTTAAAAAAAAAAAAAATTACAGGGTGGAAGTGTAGTGCCATATTAGAAGCTCAGTGCACTTCCATTGCTTGAAGTTCCTAATTTCTTGTTGCATTGAGTTATGGTTTGGCAAGCCATGATAATTGACATGTTGCATGATTGTTTGGCAGAGGATATAAAAATGGATGAAAATGAAGTATTGGCTTTATGAGTTACAGGTTGACTATATGTTTTAATTTAATTTAAAAAGGTTTGCTGCTTAAATGTGGGGATTTGATACTGTTACTATACGCTTAAGTTTGGTTAAACTAAAGCCTCAAACTATATTCCACTATGAGGTGAAATTCTGTGATTTCATTGAAGTTTTCAAGCAAGTTGAAGCTTTCATGATGGATTATAACAGGTCATTTTCTGAATATTTTGGATTTTATCAAATTTGAATCATACTTCTGATGTAAGAATTCTTGTGCTCTTATATTGGAAAGTTGGAAATTTAAAAAAGAAAAATGACTATGCAGCTCATTGATGGAAACTCAACTGAAAAGTGGAACTACTCTCATTGTTGACCGTTACTCTTATTCCGGGGTTGCTTTCTCATCTGCGAAAGGACTTGATTTTGAATGGTGTAAGGTGAAACATGCGTAAAGATTGTTTGAAACTAATGCATATTTTCCATTGTATCTTTTGAAAATGATGTTTATGTCCTTTATCCGGTTGTTGGTGAATGAGTATTCTTTTGTAGGCTCCTGAGATTGGGCTGCTGGCTCCAGATCTTGTACTGTACCTTGACATACCGCCTGAGGTGAAGTATTTCTACTGTTTTATAGTATATAGTGTCTTATTTCAAAAGATGTGGTGATCATTTAGCCGTTGGTATATAAAACATCTCAAGAGAGCAAGTGATAGTTAAAGTAAGTGGATTGTTAAATCCACTGGGTATAGTCAGTGTTGTAGGTAGACACCTGTGTTAGTGTATTGACAATGAATGTGGTGGCCAATTTTATTGTCGGAACAAGGACACTTGCATGCACATAAACACACATGCAAATATACTAGCATTCTGCGCACTTGATTAAAAAAAATTAAAATTTAACCACAAAAATATCAATAAGGTGAATGTTTCAGCACTGGTAGTTTCGTTTTCCCAATTAATCTTTCTTGTCCGAGTAACTTCTATGTTATATTTGACTACATCAGAAAGCTGCAGAAAGAGGAGGCTATGGTGGTGAAAGATATGAGAAACTTGAATTCCAGAGGAAAGTTGCTGAATGCTATCTGGCCCTTCGTGATCCCTCTTGGAAGGTACTTTTATATTTTATCTATTATAACTTTTGTGCTTGGAAATCTTCATGGTTGCCTCCTAGCTGTGATGCTATCTTAGCATGTCCTCCAATCTTTCCTAATTTGATTGCAGATCATAGATGGGTGCCAATCCATGGAAGAGATTCAAAAACAACTTCAAAAGATTGTGTTGGATCATGTTATAGCATGTAAAAAGGGGAGACCCCTTTCTCATCTCTGGTGATGTTAATTTTTATTGTTATCAACAGGAATTGGTTGATTGTAATTTTTTTTAGAATTAATTAAACAAAGATTTATATCATGATTTTGGATGATACTTCAACAGAATTTTTTTTTTTTACATCTGGATTTTAAATTTTAATTATACACAATTAATAAAAAAAAAAGTAATAAATCATGATTTTGGATGGAATTTATTCTATTTTTAAATAAAATTTACTATAATTTTAAATAATGTATTATTTGCTGATAGGATATTGTTAATGATAATTCTTCGATATAGGAAATTCTTATTTTAAGAATTAACTATTGTATGAATAAGTATTTCATAAAATCTTCCTTTAGAATAAATAATTCAATTGAATTCTCAAATAATTATGTTTTATTTTTATTTTTTTAAAATAATTTTTTAATTAAAAATTATTTTATATTTTAAATATAAAAATAAATTAATTAAATTGAAATTTTGTAAATTATAATTTCAGAGGAAGGAATATAATATAAGAATTGGACTGTCAACTATATTGATAAAAGTTTGATTGGGATTGAAAATTAGTGGCATATGATGTAAATGAAGTCTTATAATTACAAAACAAAAAATAATAAAAAAAATATATAAATTTTACTATAAAACTTATTTCTCTACATGATTGAAATTTTATCAAAACTCCCTAAACAAATTCTCAATTACTTTTGTCCATGGCTTAAGTTTGAGTTGGGTTCAATTGGGGTTTGGGATTTTCACCATTTGCTTTCGCTTTGCCCTATTATCTAATTCATTAATCAAGTGAAACATAATTTAAATATATATATATATATATATATATATATATATATATATATAATTTTTATTTACTCAAATTGGATAAAATCTTGAAAATAGTTTAAACTAAATCACAAAAGGGGGAAAAAAGGATAGGGTATGCTTATATCATGAAAAATATTTTTTATATTTTTATTATTTAATCAATAAAAAGCATTTTCATAATTAAAGAAAAAATTAAATTATTTTTAAAAAATAATTTCTCTTTAAAAAATAATTATATTATGAATTTTTATAAACTTATTGAAAAGCAAAAAAAAAAAATTATAAGCACATAATAGGCATATACTCATTAATTTATTAGTCAACATCAATTATGCCTAACAATTAACAGTGAGTGTTAATACTATTATTTGTTTTTTTTTTTTATACATTAAGTCTCTATTCGGCATTCAAATTCTGGAGAAAAAAATATTTAAAAAAATATTATTTTAAATATTATTAAAAAAATAATTAAAAAATTATTTCTTATTTTAAAATTCTTATAACATATTAAATTTAATTTTAAATCAAATTTTAATATCTCCAATTAACATATTTAAATTATTTTTTTAATAACAGTTTTAACAATAATACTAATCACCTTATAATTTTAATAATTATCATTAAAATTTATTAAGATATTAGATAATATTTTTAATTATTAATTATACATTATAATTAAATATTATATAATTAAAAAAATTAAAAATTATATTATATAATATATTAATAAATTTTTAAAAATATTATATTTAATGATTAATTATAAAATTTAAATAATAATTAGAAGAAAATTTTTTATGATCATAATTACATAAAATTATTTTAAAAATTAAAATTAAAGTAAAATTTAATTTTAATTTTAATTTTTAAAAAGATATTAAAACATCCACAATTGTGGCGTTGGCAAAAGAGAAAAAAGGGAGTGGGTTATTATTATAAATTTTGCTTCCTCTCTTACTTTCAGTTTTTAATTTTAATTTATTATTAAAAAATTTTAAACATTAATTTTATTTCATAAAACTTTTTATAACTTATTATAACCAATTTTTAGATTTAAAAATCTTTTTTACACTCAAACAAATATAAATTATTTTAATTATCATTTAAATTTATCATAAAAATATTAATATTATTATAATAATTTATTTTAAAAGAAAATTTAATTATTATTAAAAAAATATTAATATTATATATACAAACGTTATATTTTTAAAATAAAATTAAAATTTAAAAATTATTAATAATAAATTAAAATAAAAATGTAAAAATAAAGAAAAATACTATAAAAATTACCTAAAAGAAAGCACTCGTTAAACATTAAATTACACATGTTAAATGATGGACCCACAAAATGACCGCATTTTTTGTTTTTCATACGTCGATTTTCCCGCAAAAATCGCCACTCGCCACCACGAAATTCATTTCCTCTCCACCACACGCGACCGCCCACGTTTTCACCACAATCGCCTTCTCTCCTCCTCCTCTTAACAATCACCAATCCAATAATGTCTTCCAAACCCTTCTCCGCCACTGTTTGCTTACAAGAAATGGACGAGCTCCAAAAGGTTTTCAACCAGTTCGACTCCAACGGCGACGGCAAGATCTCCACTGATGAGCTCGGCGGTGTTCTCAAAGCTACGGGTTCTACCTACACCACCGAAGAGCTCGAACGCGTCATGGACGATATAGACACCGATAAGGATGGCTTCATCAATCTGGAGGAGTTCGCTGAGTTCTGCCGCTCCTCCTCCAACGCCACTGCTGAATCTGAGTTGAAGGAAGCGTTCGATCTGTATGACCAGAATAAGAATGGACTGATCTCATCTGCTGAGTTGCATCAGGTGTTGAATCGCTTGGGGATGCAGTGTTCTATGGAGGATTGTGAGAGGATGATTGAGAGTGTTGATTCGGATGGGGATGGGTGTGTGAATTTCACGGAGTTTCAGAAGATGATGGCTGCAACTGTCAAGAATGAAAATACCTCTACAGGGAATTGAAAACGACGCGTCGTTTCTTCGGTTTCGATCTGGTACTTTTCTCCATTTTGATTTAATATTAATTTTATGTATGCATTTTGGACCACTGATAATCGAATGTAATATGATTGTGTTTTAATTTTGAATTATTAACGGACGCAAAAATTTTATTTAATATTTCATTTAAAAAAATTATATATATATATATATATATATATATATATATAAAATACCAAATTATATAAACATATCTAATTCTACTTTGAAATTTAGCTCACAAAGGAGATTTAATCTATTATAATATTATAATTTCTCAATTTAAAAATATAATATAAAATTTCATCAATTTTTATATTTTACATAATAAAATTTTTTTAATATTTTATTATCAATTTTTCAGTCAAATATTAATATAAACAGTTTTAATATGAAACTTAATCAATTATTAAAATTTATTCGTAATCTTATACATATAACATTCAAGATCTTTTTGCGGAATTGATGTGAGATGCATCATATTAATAATGTCTAATTCTATAAATTTTACTCTTTAAATATCTAGTCTTAAGTTTGAGAGTGTGCGCGATAGATAATATTTTTTAGAGATAACACTACGAGAGTACTTTAAATTTAGGGTAAATTATAAATAAATCGTTGAAATTTAATAAAATTCATAGATTATTTTTTTTATATAAGTTAGATAATAATTTGATTTTTAAATTTTATTTTTGTTAATAAATTAATCTCTATATTTTATTTATATTAACAAGTTGATCTTTATAACCAGTGATTTTTTTTGGACTAATTTATCAATATAAATAAAATATGAGGATCAATTTATTAACAGAAATAAATTTGAAGAACTAAATTATTATCAACGTGATAAATGTGAGTTTTATCACACTTTAGAGATTTAATTACAAATTACCTTAAATTTAAATCTCAGATACTTAGTTATAATTTTATTTTGTATGAATTACTTTATCTTTTGAATTTTATCATAATACATGCTATGATCAATTTTCTAAAGAAATGAATTAAATGACTATAATTTAATTTTGTTAATAATTAACTCCTTTTATTATTTTTTTTAGTGGTTTTAACCGATTTTAATTTTGAATTTTATTGATTAATTTTGGTATGTTTTTAATTTCAAACTATATTAAAATTATATTCTTTCATGATTTGATATAAAATAATTTACATGAAATAACAATAAACAAAATAAAAACAAATATGACTATTATTGTATGGATCCTACAAAGTTTATTCAATAGTTTGTTATACTCATGACAGAACAATAAATTTCTCTCTCATAAATATGAGTCATAACTCAATCATTTATCAAGAGTATACAATTTTTTTTTTTTGAATTCTCTGTTCCTCCACCTACATTGATGAATCAGCCTTCACCCTCAAGAATCTTCTCTTGCTTCCACCTCAAGAAAATTTCTTGGTCTATTGATGCCAAGAAGCTTGTAAAAGCAGAAACCCCATGCATAAGCTTGTCATCTTCTTGTCTCCTCCAAAAATCTCTCTGCTTTGGTGGTTGTTCTTCAATTATTGCAATTAGAAAAAGACTAATAATACATGCAAGTACTTAAAGCCCTAATATTTCGTTGACAATGATCTCTATTTGCTGGTTTTAGTACTTGAGGCTAGGGGTTTTCGGTTCTAGTTTTGATACAGTTTTAATTAAGAATTAAAGCTAAACTAAATCTTTAGTTATTTGATTTGAAATGAAAATTTTGTTTCGGTTCAAATTAGGTTCTAAACAACTTCGATACTGTTTCCATTCTAGTTTCGGTTCAATTTTTGTTTTAATTTCATTTCAAATCTTGATTTTTACATCTAAAATTATAACATTTTTGTGTTCATTTAAAAATGAAAAATATAATCTTAAACTTCTAATATGAAAACAAAAATAAAAATAATAATATTAATATAAAACATATATTAAGAGTACTATATAATATTTTACGTATTTATTAATTATGTGGTTTTTAACTAAAAGATAAATATAAAAAATGATTAAAAAATATATTATATATGACTAACATGTGATTTAGTTATATAATTAAGAATTATAAAATAATTTAATGTATTTAATATTAAACTTATTTTAAAAATTAAAAAATTAAAAAATAATATTAAATTATATACACTTTTACTTACAATTTTTTTTAAACTTGCACGTTTTTTACACTTATTGTATGTACCTGTAATTTAATATTTTTTTTATTAATTTTTTTATATAATATAATAATTATTATTATGATAATATAATAATTTTTTCCTTTATTATGATATGTATGTTGTATATGTACTTATAATTTTTAGATTAAATTAATAATAAAAATAAAGTATGTCAATAAAAATAAAAAATTATATAAGTAAAATTTATTATGAAAAATTTATTATTATAATATAATTTTATAATTAATATTTTGTACATATATAAATATAACTATTTGTTATTTTGTTGGTTCATATATTTTCGTACTAAAGTGTTAAGTTTATCCAAACTAATTAGCTTTTAATATTTTATAATTTGTATAAAACATATATAATTAGTGTAAAAAATTTAAATTTTTTAACCTTATTTAAGAATTTATATATATAATAGTTAAATAAATTCAAATTGGTATAATTTCATATAATGTTGATCCTTTTTATTTATAATTATTTTCTATTCAAATTTTAATTTTATTTGCTAAAATTGATTGTGAACACTCGTAACAATAAATATTAATATTATTAATTTTTATTTGATATATAATATTTTAAATAATTTTATATTTTTCTTATGATATGGAGAAAAACTTTAAAATAAGATTGATAAATATATTAATACTAATAAATTAATAACTAAAATTTTCTTTTTATATAAAAAATAAAAAAAAATTATATTAATAGAATAAAAAATACTGATATTAATATATTATTATTTTTAATTTGAATAATTATAATAAAAATATATAAATAATTATTCAGTTTGCAGTAAAATACTTTATTAAACGACTTATAACATATTTTTAAATTAAATTTTTTATAATTATTTTTCTAAAAATAAACATCACCTTTTAATAAATGAAGTTGTTAAATCTAAAAAAATAAAATTCTATTAAATGATGTGATGCTTATATTCATATAAATATTAGGACATTTAGAAAATATGTTAATGAAAAATATTTTTTTAATAAAAAAAAGATTAAGTCATTTTTAGAGAAAATAACTTCTTATCTTCAAAAGAAAATTTCATTATTATTTAAATAGGAAAATACTTATATATATATGATATAAATATATACCATTAATTTAACATTGTTATAAAAAAAAAATTTTCATATAAAATAATTTTTTCAACAAATAATTTTCATAAAAAAATAGTTTTTATATACAAATTATTTTCTATGAAATAAACAAGTTTTAGTATACATATTAGTCTAAATTAATTGAAAAAAAAATATTGCATTTCTGATCTTTTATTTTAATTTATTATATTATTGAATTTTTATTTTTACCCTATCATACTCTTCAATTTTTATTTTTATAATCACTAGAAATTTTTTTTAAATTTATCACTTAATATATATATTTTCTTTCACTTTATTATTCAAATATTTATGATTTATCTCAATAAGTTGTTTTTATTAATTATAAAAATGAAAATTTAAGAATGCAATAGCTAAAAATAAATAAAAAATAGGGGGTGTAATAGGTCAAAATTAAGAAAAAAATAAATAAAACTGTTATATCAATTTTGCTTAAAATATTAATGTTACAATGGCAATAATTTTTATTTGTTTTTTTGGAAGGAGTTTAACAATTTTTGTTCACTCTTTTTCTTTAAATTTGACAAGGAGAAGAAAGAATAAAGGGATAGAAAAAAAAATATTTAATTTTGTTTATTATTGTTTATTTAATTAAAATAAGGGTGGCAATAGCATTATTGTTAAAGCTTTTTGTTTGGGCCTAGCAATAAATTTCATAAAACATTAATTACAAGGAAATCTAGCATTAATTAACAAACCTAAAAGCAGAAAAAATAATTTGCATTTGTTTTTGGTAAACAATTAAACACAAGTACTACAATAGGTAAACTACCAAAAATAAACTACAAAAGATTATCTGTTAAATAATTTTAATTAAAAAATAAGAAAAATTTATTATTTAATGTTTATATTTTAATAAAATTAATTATTTATTTCTCTATTTTGAAAAGTGCATTATTTAATTTTATTTATTTTTAGTTTATCAATTAATTAGTCTCTCCTATTATTTTAAAATAAAAATTTTTCTTAATTCAGTCATTCAGTCTTTATAATTTTAATTCCATCAATTATTCAATTTTTTTCTATAACTATTCTCCCTCCTTTAACTAACTTAACGAATAAAAAAGTTAACGAGAGGGGGGATTGAATAGTTTAAAAACTAAAAATATGATACTAAATAATATAATTTTTAAAATCAAAAATTAAATAATTAATTTTATTAAAATATGAAACCTGAAAAATAAAATTTTCAATTTTAAAAAGATCAGAACTGAATTATACGGTTCCTTTCGATTTTAATTCTAGTTTAGTTTTAATTTGATTTTGATTTGATTTTAAATTTTAATCAAATTTTATGATCATTTTTTTTAAATAACTTTTAACTCAAAATTAAATTAATCAATTTCAATTCAATTCAAAATTAATTTTAATTTTAAATTAAACAATCTAAATTTAATTATGTATATATAGTCGTAGTGATCAAATAGCTTAGGTTTATATTATAATTTGCTATTTCGTGAGGAGCAAAGCTCCAAAAAGCCCCGGCAAACCTGACTTTGTTTGGTTCAATTATGCCCCGTGACTTTGACAAATGTATCCATCCGTGACTTCAAATTCATATCAGCCTTTACCTATAATTTGTTTGTTTCTTTGGAATTACACCTTTTCTTTTTTTTTCTTTTTTTTTTTTTCAATTCCCTTATATTCGTTTTATATTTCATGAAAAATTAATGGATTAAAGCTCAAGTCTACTCTTATACTTATTGAGAGAGTTCAATTTAATTCATTTTTAACTTATTATCTAATTTAGTCCAGAAATTTCAATTTTAACTTAATTTAACTAATAAATAAATTTAACTTCTTAATTTTTGAGATTAAATTAAGAAATTAAGAAATTTAGTTTCAAAATTAAAAAATTAAAAATGGGCTAAATTAAACTTTTCCTATAAGTACAGGGATTAAATTGAGTATTTTATCAAAAATTAATCCCTTCCAAATTTATAATTGTCCCTCTTAATAATACTTTCTCTAAACATTGAATATTAGTTTTTTTCTTGAGAATATAATACACCTTATAACTTTATTCAACATTTATTAATTTAGAATTACACTCTTTGACATTTTATTAGTTTTTAAAAATAAAAATAAATAAATTAAAAAGAAATGTCATATGCCACATCATTTCTTAAATAACTTGATACATGATGTCATTGCTAACTTTATAATATTAATTTTGATAAATCACTAGAATAAAAAAATAAAATTAGTGATTGAATCTCACTTATCAAATATTTTGCCCTAAAAAAATATTAAATGATTTTGTTGTCACTATCATAAATCCAAGAAGAGGTAAATTGAAATATTTTATTTTTTTATTTTTGGCTTTTTTTAAAATCCTTTGAAAGTGTCAACCTGATTTTCTATGTGTGTGTGTGTTTACGTATGGCTTCATTTAGTGGTAAATTTTAGTTTATGATTTTTTTACGAGTTATATGTAATAATCATTAAAATAATATATGCTCTTAAAAAAAAGATTTATTTATTTTTTACATTATCAAATAAGCATATATTTTTTATATTGGTGATAGAGTTATTGTTGAGAAAAATATTTTTTTTAAATATATTAATTAAAAATATAAAAATAATTTAAGACTAAATTTTATAAATTTTAAATATTAAAATACTAAATTAATAAAATATTTTTTTATGCCCTGTTTAACATGATATTTGAAGGATTGAAATTATTTTTCTAAATAAAAATATCATTTTAGATACGATTGAAAAAATAATTTAGAAAAAAGTTATTTTATTATTTTAATATTACTATGATTAAAATATATGAAATTTAATTTTAAATTATTTTTTATATTTTTTTTAACTAATATATTTAAAAAAAGTAATTTAATCAACAATAATTTTAATAATAATACTAAACAGATCTTTAAACTGAAATTTTAAATTCAAATTACAAACGAAGACATTTATGAAAAAAAAAATTAAGATGAGTAATTTTTTTGGGTATTAAAAGATAAGTAATTATTGTTAAACATATATCCTTCATTCCCAAATATGTTCATAAATATTTTTTTTAAAAGAAAAATATATTCATAAATCTTAAAATCTTATATGATTGAATTGGAAATAAACAAATATCTAAACTTACCTAACTCATTACTATCTCTATAATAAGGAATAAATTTATCACCAATTACTCTTTGCCGTTTCACCATTCAATTCACCAACTTAATGATTACTCCTATTACATGGAAATCTAAAATAATGAATTTAAAATCCTTATTTAACATTATTATTATTATTAAAGCTGCTATTAAAAAAAATCTTTTTAAATATATTAATGAGATGGTATAAAAAATTAATTTAAAATTATATTTAATATATTTTAGTTATACAAATTTTAAATAATTAAGCCTCTAAACATTAATATCAATATTATGTTATCAAACAGTATAAATAAAAGAGATAGTGTTTTAACTACGATCAAAATACTAAACGTTATATTAAAAGTTATTATCAAACATACCCAAATGTATAAAGTTAGATAGAGTAGTTAAACTTAGATAATTAAAAAAAAAAAAAAAAAGGAAAGATAGCTAGGGAGAGTTTTATTTATTTTTTTTTTAAAGAAAGGATTATTAGTAAAAAAATCCAAATCTTAGTTATTGGTTAGGGAATAAACTAATCACCAACTTAAGTTTAAATTCAAAAACCAAAACTTACAAAAAAGTAAAAAAATCTGAAATGATTATCCCTTGTAACAAACCATAATAGTCTTAAGCAACCAATTAAAACAATACATGATAGAGATACAAGACTGTTAGAATCATTTGAGAACAGCCCAATTAAAAATCCCCACATATGCATAAAATGACAACAAGGAACAAATGGAGTTTCACAAGTGGTCTTTGTCCTAGGCTTGAACAGAGCTAACCATAGGAGAAGAAAATTCAAGAAATTTTTCTTGACAGCATCATTAGAGAGTAGAAATCATGTCTTTTTCCATGGATTCACATGCTAACACTCAAAACCCACAAAGCCAATCCCAAAATAATTATAATTATTAGCACACTTTGACATATATACACACACTAATCCTTCCTAGCCTCTTCCTCATCTTCTTGTTCTTGGGTTTCTTGAAATTTCCAACTTTCCTTTCAGAGCCCATCTCTCTTTCCCTGTTCTTGAGCTATTTTCTTGATCTTGTTTGTTTTGAGAGAAAAGAAAAAGGAAAAAAAAAAAAAAAAGAAAGGGAAAGTTATGGTGATGGGGGATTCATATGATGAAGGGTGTGATTACCTGTTTAAAGCAGTTCTAATTGGGGATTCAGGTGTTGGGAAATCAAATCTTCTGTCAAGATTTTCAAGAGATGAATTTAGATTAGATTCAAAACCAACTATTGGGGTGGAATTTGCTTACAAGAATATTAGAGTTGGTGACAAGCTTATCAAAGCTCAAATTTGGGACACTGCTGGCCAAGAAAGGTATGCTTTCTTCTCGTTTTCAACTGATCTTCTCATCATATCTACCTTTATAAATTTGATTTTGGGATCATGAAAAACTTTTACAAGAACAAGGAGGAAAAAGAAAATTATACATGGAGAGATTTTCATTACTAATTGTGGACTACTTATTTAAAAAAAAAAAATTCCACATTTAAAAATTGGATTAAAATTAAAATAATTATAAAAAAAAATTCTGATCAATAGCTTCAACCTTATTTTGCACTATTGCTTTCCTTTTTTGTGTTGTATTTTTCTGTGGCTTTTCCCTCTTGAGTTATCTAATATTGGGTAAATTACAAACCTTTCACTAATATTTAACAAATTATCATTTTTGTCCACTAATAATATTTAACAAAACAATCATTTATTAAACAAAATTAAGTAATATTTAAATTTCATAAATAATATACACTTTTTTCCTTAGTAAAATAATTTTTTAATTTCTCCCATTTATATTATGTATATAATATTTCAATCAATAGAAAATTAAAAGTATTATAAAATTAAAATTAATATAAAATTAAAATTAAATATTTATTCTTTTAATCATTTATATTTTATAATTTTATTTTGCAATATTTTCAATATGGGAAATTGGCTCAATTCATTTATTGACACTCCCTTAAAATTTTTTATATCATATATGGTAGGGATGGCAACGAGTAGGGTACTTACTAATATCACCCGAATCCGAACCTATCCCAAATCCATTTAAAATTTATTTTTCAACTACCTGAACAGGTCCCAAACTTTATTATTATTACCTGAAAAAAAAAACCCAAACCTGTTTAATTTTATATATTTTAATTAATCTTTTGTATAAAAAATTATTTTAATTAATAATTTATATTTTAAAATTTTAATAATTTCATAAAATATTTAAATTCTATTTTATATAAAATAAAATATATAAAAATTTATAAATATTATTATAAAAATATATATTTTATATTTAATTAAGTATTTATGTAAACGAGTTCGAGTAATAGATACCCAACATGTAAAATCGAACCCGGCCCGAACCCGTAACAGATATTATTTTTCAAACCCAAACTCGTTCTGAACTTGATTATATAATATTCAAACCCATCTTATTAGGGTTTGATCGGATCGGGTAACCCGATCCGTTGCCATCCCTAATATAGGGGGATCCATCTTGGGTTTCACTTCTTCTTTTGTGGTTTAATTGCAGGTTTAGAGCAATAACAAGTTCATATTATCGAGGAGCATTAGGTGCATTATTAGTATACGACGTAACAAGAAGAGCAACATTTGACAATGTTGCAAAATGGTTGCATGAGATCAGAGAATTTGGAAGCTCAGACATGGTGGTTGTTCTTGTTGGGAATAAATCAGATTTGAGTAATTCAAGAGAAGTTGGTGAAGAAGAAGCCAAAAATCTTGCAGAAAAGGAAGGTTTATGTTTCATGGAAACATCAGCTTTGGAGAACAGGAACGTTGAAGAATCATTTTTAGAAATGATAACCAAAATCCATGAAATTACAACTCAGAAAAGTTTACAAGCTAAAAGGAATGAAAATAATCATATTACTAGTAGTGCTCCTATGGCCCTTCCTATTGGAAAACAAATAATCAATATTGATGAAGTTACTGCTACTAAACAATCAAGATGTTGTACTTAGGCAATTTTGAGAAATAAATTTTAGAATTTTTGTTAAATGTTTTAATTTCTTATTTTTTCTTTTTTTAATAGTAATTTTCCAATTTAAAAGTGTGAAAGATATTTACACTTTATTTTTCTAATTGCTATGAAGGCAAATATGGTATTACTTTTTTTTTTTTAAATTGAGATGAATGTAAAATATAAAGTATAAAATTTCATGGTATTATAATTTTGCATAAGAAAATTTAGGATAAACTGTTTATATAAAATTATAACAGCAATTATTTTGATTTAAATAACCTATTCGTGTTCATAGAGTATTTGAGTAGGCTATTTGACAAGAAGCATATTTTTAATTGGTGGCATTTTACCACTGTTTAATTGTAAGAGGGTATTTGGCTTAACTTATAAAAATTAGTTTATAAGCATTAAGCTTAACTTATGAAAATTAACTAATTTGAGTTTATAAGTATTTAAAATTTTAAGCAGATATGTGTTTGATTAAAGTGTTTACAAATGATTGATAAAAATTAATGTGTTTGATAAAAAATAGCTTATTAGCACATTTATTATTAAAATAACTAAAAAAAATAAATAATATTTATGATAAAATTTGAAAAATTAAATGAGGATAATATAGTAAAAAACTTGGTCAAATTAGCTTATAATCACTAAAATAAAAAAATTGAGTCTGCTTATTTTTTTAGCTTATAGACTCAACTTGTAAATATAAAAATTGTTATAAATAAACGGGTCAACTTATGTTTAGAGCTTATAACCAGCTTATAATCTAAGACAAACACCTTTTAAAGTCTTTTTACAAACTCGACTTGGAAATTATAAAATTTTAATTTCTTCTTAAAGAGAAGATTTATACTTATTATTAATACACTCTTACCCAAATAACAAAGCATTATAAATGTATCTTTAAAATCACTAAAAAGAGAATATTTAATTTTTATATGTATAATTTAATATGAGAACCCCTAATCATATATATATATATAAGCGATTAAGATTAATTAATGGCCATAAAACTTATGATCACTTAATTTTTATTTTAACACATGATTTTTTTAAATTTATTTTTATTCTAAAATGCTATGAACTTTAGAACTTTCAATTTTATATAAGTTCAAAACGGCTCAAATATATATTGCCTAAGCTTTTTGATTTAACCATATCATTGAACAAAATTTTTTAATCGAACCTAAATATATATGTTATTTTTTATGTGATTCGAATTTTAGATATGTCTTCGTTGTCTCGAATTGTGATCCAACTCAAAAATTTTGCACTGTAACCTAATCAGGCAAAATATTATAATATTTTGCCCTTTGTGAAGAGTTGTGAGATATTTAAGAAACACAATGGGGTTAGAGTTTGAGAGTTCTGAGTGATTGTATCTTACTTTTTTCATCATAATAGAATTTTTTTTCTTGTCTTGTCCGTGGATGTAGACCTTACAATTAAATTTTATGTTATTCTTTTTCTATTTTTTATACTGTATAATTATTTAATACTATGTGTTTCTTAAATTTACATGCCTATTATAATAATATACCATACAATTCAAACAGTGGCATATCAAATTTTTATTCTTATTGTTATTTATGAAAAAAAAAATCTATTTTGTTATATATATGTATACCATAACAATTGAATATAATTAGGTTGTGAAACATCTTCAAAAGATATATATCACAACATCTTCAAAAGATATATATATATATATATATAGTGAAAGAAAACAAGAATTAATAAGTGATAATTTGGTTTAATTTTTCAGGGAATAAAATTAAAAATTATTTATGAGTGTGATGACATTTTATATTTTCTTATCAATATTATTTTTGTTTTAGTCTTGATATTAAATTTTAAGTTTTAGTATATGTAATAAAATTTTAGGTTTAAAGTACTTTTTCATGTAAAATTTTATTTTCACAAATTTATAATTTTTTTTAAAATTTGGTAATTCATTAACAAATATCATAAGATAAGTACAATATAATTTTCTCAAGAAAGGAAAAAATATATAAATATAGACAAAAAAAACTTCTGTTCAGATATGGTTTGGGTAAATCATAATATTCTTCAAATCCTTAATATCAATGAAGGAACAAGCGCACAAGCTCCAGTGATAGAAAATAATTACTTATACCTAAAGATTTCAAGTCTTAAATTAAAAGAAATCAATGATTAATGTCATATTTTGAATTGTTAAAAGAGCTCATTTAAATACTATAAAAAATTAAACAAAACCCCACTAATTAGGGAGAGAACATCATTCCAAATGGATACAAATTTGAAAGTTTAAATAAACAGAAAAAATAAAGAAAATCGATATGGGAGAGCCATGGGTGAGAAACTCACTAATGACCGCTCAATGAAGAGATCTGAAGGAGTAAAGAAATAGAGGAAATGATTTTATGATTCATAAGTAAAAGTTAATTCTTAAAATTTCTTTCATAAAAAAAAATAATCAATTTTATTTTAATGATATTGATTTTTTTTTTTTGAATTATAGAGTTTCCACTCCTATTGGAACCAAATGAAGTAAAAAAAAAAACTTGCAATGAAGTTGAAGAAACAACACTAAGCAAACCCTAATGTATGAACAATCTTCTCTCCCCTGCAGAGAATAGAAAAATCTTAAAGAGAAGTAAGCCAAAGGAAGCACTGGATCGCCCAATTTTTCTTATTGCAAGCTAAATCACCATAAATAGCCAGTTTATATTCTTTAAAGAGTAATGCTTTCAACGTTCAAGTCAGTATGAGTCTAAAAAAAGTTCAAAAATTAAGAGAGTAATAGCAATAGAGTTAATAACGTACCTGGAGAATCCAAATGGAAACCTCAACATGTAAAGAGCCGTTGTGTAAAGGGGGTAGAATATGGGGTATTTAAATTGTACATGATTGTAACTTTATAGGGGCGAAAGTGACATTTTGTAATTTACTTTATTTATGTAATTTTAGGGGGTGTGACAACTGAGACTGTCACACCTTATCCATCCGTAAGGCATGACATGTTCCCGTAGTATACTTAATAAATTACCAAACTTTACCTACTAGTAACTCATTAAATACACTATAAGGGATTTTAAAACAATTTTTCTTCTTTTGAAGGTGGTGAGCACTTTTGACAGGTATTAAAAACTTTTAATTATAGTTTAAATACTAAGTACACATTTTGATAAATTTTATTTTTTCGCAAAATTTTGTAAAAATTTCCGCAGAGTACCGTCTATAAATGAGAAAAATAAAAAATTAAAACCTGTAAAAAACACTTCTAATAAAATCACTTCACAAATCTTAACCTCCAATGCAACTCAAATCCACATAATCAACACAAATTCAATTCAAAATTTCTCATCTCCAAATTTTTCATAAATTCATCCATATTGCATTCAAAATATTTAATTTACATTCACAAGTTAAATTTACAAGCATAAAATTCAAAAATAATATTATTACAAATTTACTGTACAACTGCTCAAATTACATTAATACATATGAACACTACTATATTTACATCAAAATAAACTAAAGGGGTATAAATAAATATCCATACAAAAATTTCAGTGTAGTCCTCGTCTACTCAGCAGCTTACTCTGCTACTTTTTCCTTTCTATTATCTGCGACAGCAAAATAAGCTATCGCTGAGTATGATTTACTCAGTGGTGCATAATAAAAATTTAAAATGCTGAACATAAAACATCTATTGATAAATCATAATTCAAATATTTTACAATCACATTTCAAAATTTTCAATTCACATTTATAATATAATTTTGTCAAATAATTTAATACACACAGTGCTGCCAATCCACACACAACTTAGGTCATGACACAAAATTTCCGATCAGTGCCGTGTTGTACACCACGACAAAGTAATCTATAACCTCACTAATCGAAATCAATGAGGGAGGTGGCTAGCTAGTAATATGAGTACTCATCCGATCTCAACCTCAACTGGCAAGCCAGAAAGGGAGGAAAATAATTGATCTCAACCCCATAAATGGAGTAGGAATAATATAGCACTGTCATGCTAAGTGTGAATCCGAAATCAATTTAAAACAATTTGTTTAAGTATTGCATACAAAATCCAATCAATTTCCAAAGTCACATTTTCATTCACAAAGTGGCAACATAAAAGTTTTTAAACTCATAATTAACACAGAAATTTCATAATGTATACTAAATCAAATTTTCAATGAGAAAATGCTTAAATAAGGTTTATTGTGCACAAACCTGATTTGAATGACCTCTAGGCATTAACTCAATGTTCCTTATCCTTTCCCGTGTCTTTTTCAACTGAAACACATAATTTGCAGTGTTTCAGTATCATAACTTATAATAATTCCAACAATTTAGTGCATACTTATTTAATTGTATCCCTACATAGACTTAAAATAGCATTCTCTAGACTTTACATTTCGGGGTTACTATTCATGATACTATTCAAGTCAAAATATTGACTTTATCATGTTTAATAGGTATGTGAATTATAATTACACTCACATACCACATTTTGAGTGCCTAATTTGTTGGCCTTGATTGCTATCTCAATTTCTAGGTCTCCTAAGAGAATTTTTAATTTTTCAGTTTTGTTCTCCTGTTTTATACTATTCTATTGGTCTGGTTACTGTGAGAATTTGGCTAAGTGTCCTTCATCAAAGTTGTTCTTATTGTCTTAGCTTTAATTCTCTTTTTAAATCACTCCATTTGGAGTTTTGTAGTCTAAGATATGGTCATTTTTTTAAGGCTGACCGAATTCATTCAAACCCAGAATTCTGGGCACTTTTTTGGTTCTGGCAGTTTTAGTGTGCTGAATGCAGCACACTTTTTGGATGGGTTATGGTTAGAATTTAGATTTGTATTCTCCATAAAAGTTATAGTGTTATGTCTTATCTTTCCATCGGTATAAAATTCAGGTCATTTGGACCTTCCTACACCAAGTTATGGCTAAATAAACAAATACTATTCATTTAGTCAGTCTGGTACAGTGGCAGTGCACATTACTCGGATTTGACCTAATTATTCACTATCTTAATGTCATTTTATGGGCATAGTTTCTACACAAAAATTGTGGCATTATGTGTTTATTTTCATATCTAATTAGCCTCACACCAATTGGGGTGGCAGAATTATAGTTTTGGTCCCTGAAAGGGACCTAGGTCATACTGCTCAAAGGTGAACCTTATCCAATCCGAATTGCATGGCAATTCTAGTCACTCCAACACATCTCAATTGGTCCCAATTAACCATTTCTAACCTCAATTGGGGTCAATTGCATCACTTGACCATTTCCTCTAATTTTTCCCTCAATTTCAATAGGCTCAAGAACCCTAACTTTACAAATGTGTAATTTGGTGCAATTAAAGTATCTCACTATCTTCTACACACTTAATTAGACTTCCATACCAATTTAATTTCATCAAACTCAAGCAATTCCAACTCCCCTATAGGCTGCCAAATTTTTCCTAAGGATAGAGGTGCATGATTTATTCCATTTTTTCATCAATTCTAAGCCAATTCAAGTATGTAAATCACAAAGATAAAGATAAATTTAAAAAATAAACACTAACCTCTTTCTTTGTATTTCAATTCTCCAATTCTCTCCACTTTCTTTCAAAATTTCTTCTTCAATCTTCTTTTCAAATTACAAAAACAAGATTTGATGGAGTAATTTGGGAAATTTAGGGCTAGGGTTAGTGTTTATTCAAGCTCTATATGAGTTTTAATGGAGTTTAGAGAGAGATGAGGGAGGGAGTGAGGGACGACCAAGCTAGGAATGAAGATGACAATTTTTTTTTCTTTTAATTTTTTAACTCTTTTAAGTTAATAATCAACCCACAAATTAAATTATTTAATATTTGATTTTATTACATCATGCTTATGCAACTTTGATGATGTCAAAATTCTAATTTTCTCTTCTTTTCTTTTTCCTTTATTTCTCATTATTTCTTTAATTTAATTCTATATTTCAAAATTTTAATTTCTCTAATTTTATTAGACAGTTATGTCGTGAGTCACCTCTAGGGGTGAATTGATCAATTTGCCCCTCGCTGGTCTGATCCGGTTTGCACATAATCCAGTGTTTTTTTTCGAAACACTGACCTAATTATTTGACCTACTTATCAACTCTTTTCTGTGATTTTCTCTTTTCCATTAGCTTCGCCATAGTCCTTAGGACTGCGGTGTCACAATTTTCCATTCAAAATTAAGATTACAGTTGACCTCACAGTCACTTCCTGGTAAGGTTACCCATCGCTGTGACCCTCGACTTATTTAACTATTTATGCTTTGTTTTTCTTATTTATACTTCACTATCTGATACTCACTATTTATTTCCATTCAGGGCTTTTCTAGGTGTCTTAAACATGGTTCTAATCTTCTTAATTGTCTGGACCGACACTGGTCATCGGAACAGTGCATTACACATAGCTATGCATATAGGGGTGTTACCATTCTCCCCCCCTTAAAATAAATTTCGTCTCGAAATTTTATCTGGTATCAGTCTCTGAACAGCTATGGGTGCTGTCTCCTCATGTCCTCCTCTCATTCCCAAGTAGCTTCTTGGCCTGAATGATAGTTCCACAACACTTTTACCAGTGGTATATGCTTGTTCCTTAGCTACTTCACCTCATATGCCAGAATCTCAATGGGTTTTTCCTCACATATGAGATCTGGATTCACCTCAATCTCTTTTACTGGTAGTGCACGAGATGGGTCAGATCTATACCTCCTCAACATAGACACATGGAAGACATTATGTATCTTCTCTAGCTCTGGAGGTAGTGCAAATCGGTATGCCAAAGGACCCATTCTTTCTAGAATCTCATATGGTCTAATGAAATGAGGACTTAGTTTCCCCTTTCTGCCAAATCGCATAATTTTCTTCCAAGGGAAAACCTTGAAGAATACCTTATCACTCACTGCATATTCAATATCCCTCCTCTTCAGATCAATATAGGACTTCTGACGGTCTGATGCAGCCTTGAGTCGATCCTTGATCAGTCTGATTTTCTCCTCTGTCTGCTGAACAATTTCTGGGCCAATCATCTTTCTTTCAACCACTTCATTCCAACATAGGGGAGTTCTGCACTTTTTGCCATACAAAGCTTCATATGGAGGCATCCCAATGCTTGATTGATAGCTGTTGTTGTAAGCAAACTCAATCAGTGGCAAGTGTGTGTCTCAACTACCTTCAAACTTAATCACACAAGCCCGTAGCATATCCTCTAATATCTATATTACCCTCTCAGACTGGCCATCTGTCTATGGGTAGAATGCCGTGTTGAAGTTCAATCTAGTTCCTAGGGCTCTCTGAAGACTACCCCAGAATCTAGAAGTGAACCTAGGATCTCTATCTGACACAATCAACACTGGCACTCCATGTAGTCTCACTATTTCATCAAGGTACAGTTTGGCCAATCTCTCTAAGCTATAGTCCATTCGAACTGGCAGAAAATGGACAGACTTGGTTAATCTATCAATAATGACTCATACTGCATCATGGCTCTTTTGTGTCCTCGAAAGTCCTGTCACAAAATCTATGGTTATCCATTCCCATTTCCACTCAGGTACTCGCAATGGATGTAGTAAACCAGCTGGGACTTGATGTTCTACCTTCACTTGCTGACAAGTTAGGCATTTGGAGATAAAATCAGCTATATCCCTTTTCATACCCGTCCATCAATAATGCTCCTTTAGCCCTCTGTACATTTTAGTGCCACCAGGGTGCATAGCAAAAGGAGACTCATGTGCTTCCCTCATAATGATCTGTCTCAAGTCAACATCATTGGGAACGCACATTCTGCCCTGGTGTAACAGTAGGCCATCATCTCTCACTGAGAATTCAGGTTTCTTGCCCTACCGGACTTCTCCCAGTAGTTTCTGATATTTCTCATCCTTCTGTGTAGCAATTATAATCTGATCAATCAACACTGGATGTACATGCCATGCAACTACTGTCTGTCCCTCATCATCAACTTCCAGACTAGCCTGTAGTACTTTCAACTCATGTACCATGAACAAAGGAGAAACTTTTAGACTTGCCATTGTCTTACGACTTAATGCATCAGCCACCACATTAGCTTTCCCTAGCTGATAGTCTATCAGACAATCATAGTCTTTAATAAGTTCTAACCATCTCCTCTGTCTCAAATTCAACTCTTTATGGGTACCCAAATACTTCTAGCTCTTGTGATCTGTGTAGATATAACACTTCTCCCCATACAAATAGTGTCTCCAGATCTTAAGAGCAAATACAATGGCAGCAAGCTCCAAGTTATGTGTTGGGTAATTTCTCTCATGCGGTTTTAGCTGGCGTGATGCATATGCAATGACATTCTGATCTTGCATCAGTACACAGCCTAACCCATTGTGAGAAGCATCACTATAAATCAGACACTCTTACCCAAAGGTCGGAAAGTCGAATCGAGCTTCAGTCAAACATCTCTTCAATTCATCAAAACTCTGCTGGCATTTATCCGTCCACTGAAATTTCACATCCTTCCGAAGCAGCTTAGTCAGTGGAAAAGCCAACATGGAAAATCCCTTCACAAACCGATGGTAGTATCCAGCTAAACTCAGAAAACTGCGAATTTTTTGTGATATTCCTGGGTGGCTTCCAATTAAGGATAGCTTCAATCTTGCCGGGATCTACCTTAATACCTTCTGTAGATACTATGTGCCCCAAGAAAGAAATTTCTGTTAGGCAATATTCACTTTTTGATAATTTGACATATAGTTATTTCTCCCTAAAATTCTATAGCACAATCCGCAGATGTCTATCATGCTCCTCTGCACTCTTAGAATAGACCAATATGTCATCAATGAATACCACCATAAACTGATCTAGGTATAGCCTGAAGATAGTGTTCATCAGGTCCATAAATGCAGCTGGAGCATTGGTTAACCCAAATGGCATAACCAGGAACTCATAATGGCCATATCGAATTCTGAAAGTAGTTTTTGGGATACTTTGCTCTTACACCTTCAGTTGATAAAAACCCGATCTTAAATCAATTTTGGAGAACACAGCTGCACCCTTTAGTTGATCAAACAGGTCATCAATGCGGGGCAATGGGTATCTATTCTTTATTGTCACCTTATTCAACTGCCGGTAATCAATACACAAGCGGAGAGTGCCATCTTTCTTCTTAACAAACAACACTGGAGCTCCCTAAGGTGACATACTAGAGCGAATGAAGCCCTTATCAAGCAACTCTTGCAATTGTATTTTCAATTCTTTTAGTTCTGCTGGTGCCATTCTGTATGGTGTTATGGAGATTGGGTCCACACCAGGCATAACATCAATCTCAAACTGCACTTCTCTTTCTAGAGGTAATCCTAGCAACTCATCTGAAAACACATCCGAAAAGTTACATACAGTAGGAATGTCCCTTATTGCTGGACTCCCCACTTGGGTGTCTACCACATGTGCCAAGTATACTTCACACCCCTTTTTGATCATTTTTCTGGCCAGTGCAACCGAAATGATGTTTGACGTTAATAATTACCTCTCCCCATGTATTATCACATCACCGTACTGAGGGAGACCAAAAGTGACTGTCTTCATTCTATAGTCAATCATGGCGTGATGCCTGGCTAACCAATCCATGCTCAAGATAATATCATAATCTCTGAAGGGCATTTTAATCAGATCGGATAGAAAAGTATATCCTTAGATCACCAAAGGACAATCTCTAAACATTCTATTTACCCTGACCTCTTGTCCCAATGGGCTTATTACTAGCACCTCAAAATCCATTTTCACACTAGTAATAGCAGTAAGGCAAGCAATGCTGGCACTAACATATGAGTGTTTAGACCCGAGGTCAAACAAAATATACACATCTTAATTAAAGATTAAGAAGGTACCAACAACTATGTCTGAAGTCTTAGCTTCTTCTCACTGTCTCATGGTGTAAACTCTAGCTGGAGCTTGCTCGGGCTGATTTACTATGCTCTGACTTCCTGGGGTACTACCCCTACCTCTGCCTCTACCTCTGCTAGCTGGCTGTGAACCCCTCGGTGTAGAGGCTTGGGCTGATCCCTTTGATGTGGCAGATGGTCCAGAATAGCGTGGACTGGTATAATTTTTTGCAAAATGTCAGGTCCCTCCACAGTTAAAACATGTACCTGTGGCTTTGAAGCATAGCCCACCATGTGTTCTGCCACAGGTCTCACATTGACGAACTGATAATGCCCCTCTGGGTGTCTGGTCTCACGACTGCATCGGGTGGTTCTCGCCGTAAAATCTGCCTCTGCCAGATTTACGGAGTTGGATCCCCCAAAATTCTTTCTCTTCCCAGAACCACATTCAGGTGCTTGATCAGTGGCCTTTTCAGTCTTATCTTTCTCTTGTGTACCCTTCTTAACTGATTCTTCCTTTTCAATTCTTTCTAAGTCCAAAGCCTATGTGATCAGCTCAGAGAAATTCTGATGTCGAAACCTCACGACTTGCATTCTCAGATTAGGCCTTAACACGGCCTCAAACTGCTTACACCAATCTCTGGGGGTGGAAACTAAGCTTCCAGCATAGTGGCTCAACCTAAAGAAGTCTCTCTCATACTCTGCTATGGTTCTGTCCCCTTGCTTTAAACTCAGAAATTCTTGCAATTTCATATCCACATTAGCATCAGGGACCCATTTCTATCGAAACTCCCTCAAGAAGTCTGACCAGGTAAGGACTGGAGGTTCCATCAGGCTGTGGGGGATGGTCTTCCACCATTCATAGGCATCCCCTTGCAGAAGTGAAATAGAGTACTCAAACTTTAGCTCTTCTGCACACTGTAGCTTTCTGAACACCCGTTCCATCCTTTCTAACCACTGTTTTGCTTCCAGTGGATCCACGGTTCCTTTGAATTCGGTAGCCCCAAATTTCATTAGCTTCTCATACTGTCTTACTGGGGGCTGTGGTTGTGTTGCAGGGGTTTGTGTCTGTGCTGATGTTGGCAAGTTCCCAGCCATTTGCTAAAACAATGCAGCCATCTACTGTGCAAATTGAGCAGGAAATTGTGGTACTTGAGGAGCTGGAGTGGCTAACCCACTCACATTCTGGAGAGTTGGGGCTTCCCCCGGTACCTCAGCCTCAACAGATTGTTCAACGAAATGATCTCCTTCTTCCATTCCGATTTCAATTGATTTATCTACTCCCTGATAACAAACACAAGGAGGTTGACCTCCGTTAGTGCATATTCATGGTGCAAATATGTCATATGTATCAATTTAGGACACTTGAGCAGTTGTACTTATCAAAAGAAATATTCACATGCATAATTAAAATTCATTTCAAAACTAGGCTCTGAAACCACTAAAACATGTCACACCTTATCCCTCCGTAAGGCATGACATGTTCCCGTAGTATACTTAATGAATTATCGAACTTCACCTACCGGTAACCCATTAAATACACTACAAGGGATTTTAAAACAATTTTTCTTCTTTTGAAGGTGGTGAGCACTTTTGACAGGTATTAAAAACTTTTAATTATAGTTTAAATACTAAGTACACATTTTGATAAATTTTATTTTTCTGAAAATTTTGTAAAAATTTCGATAGAGTGCCGTCTATAAATGAGAAAAATAAAAAATTTAAACCTGTAAAAAACACTTCCAATAAAATTACTTCACAAATCCCAACCTCCAATGCAACTCAAATCCACATAATCAACACAAATTCAATTCAAAATTTCTCATCTCCAAATTTTCATAAATTCATCCACATTGCATTCAAAATATTTAATCTACATTCACAAGTTAAATTTACAAGCATAAAATCCAAAAATAATATTATTACAAATTTATTGTACAACTGCTCAAATTATATTAATACATATGAACACTACTATATTTACATCAAAATAAACTACAAGGGTATAAATAAATATCCATACAAAAATTTCAGTGTAGTCCTCATCTACTCAGCAGCTCACTCTGCTGCTTTTTCCTTTCTCTTATCTGCGATAGTAAAATAAGCTATCGCTGAGTATGATTTATTCAGTGGTGCACATTAAAAATTTAAAATGCTGAACATAAAACATTTATTGATAAATCATAATTCAAACATTTTACAATCACATTTCATAATTTTCAATTCACATTTATAATACAATTTTATCAAATAATTTAATACACACAGTGTTACCAATCCATACACAACTTAGGTTATGACATAAAATTTCCGATCAATATCGTATTGTACACCACGATAAAGCAATCTACAACGTCACTAATCGAAATCAATGAGGGAGGTGGCTAGCTAGCAATATGAGTACTCATCCGATCTCAACCTCAACTGGCAAGCCAGAGAGGAAGGAAAATAATCAATCTCAATCCCATAAATCGAGGAGGAATAATATGACACTGTCATGCTAAGTGTGAATCTGAAATCAATTTAAAATAATTTGTTTAAGTATTGCATACAAAATCTAATCAATTTTCAAAGTCACATTTTCATTCACAAAGTGAAAACACAAAAGTTCTTAAACTCATAATTAACACATAAATTTCATAATGCATACTAAATCAAATTTTCAATGAGACAATGCTTAAATAAGATTTATTGTGCATAAACCTGATTTGAGTCGCCTCTAGGCATTAACTCAATGTTCCTTATCCTTTCTCGTGTCTTTTTCAACTGAAATATACAATTTGCAGTGTTTCAGTATCACAACTTATAATAATTCCAATAATTTAGTGTATACTTATTTAATTGTATCCCTACATAGGCTTAAAATAGTATTTTCTAGACTTTGCATTTCGGGGTTACTATTTATGGTACTATTCAAATCAAAATGTTGACTTTCTCATGCTTAATAGGTATGTGAATTCCAATTACACCCACATACTACATTTTGAGTACCTAATTTATTGGCCTTGATTGCTATCTCAATTTCTAGGTCTCCTAAGAGAATTTTTAATTTTTCAGTTTTAGTCCCCTCTATTCCATTGGTCTGGTTACTGTGGGAATTTGGTTAAGTGTCCTTCATCAAAGTTGTTCCTTATTGTCTTAGCTTTAATTTCCTTTTTGAATCACTCCATTTGGAGTTTTGTAACCTAAGATATGGTCATTTTTCTAAGGCTGGTCGGATTAGTTCAAACCCAGAATTCTGGGCACTTTCTTGGTTCTGGTAGTTTTGGTGTACTGAATGCAGCTCACTTTTTGGATGGGTTATGCTTAGAATTTGGATTTGTGTTCTTCATAAAAGTTGTAGTGCTATGTCTTAGCTTTCCATCGGTATAAAATTCAGGTCATTTGGACCTTCCTACATCAAGTTATGGCTAAATAAACAAACACTATTTATTTCCATTTAGGGATTTTCTAGGTGTCTTAAACATGATTCTAATTTTCTTAATTATCCGGACCGACATCGATCATCAGAACATTGCACTACACATATATAGGGGTGTTACACAGACATAGTGATGTTTTCTCCTACCCCCCTAAAGAGCATTAGGGATAAAGTCACTATTGGCTGGAGGAGACATCACTATATTTCAATTGTCACACCCTCTAAAATTACATAAATAAAATAAATTATAAAATGTCCCTTTCGCCCTTACAAAGTTACAACCGTATACAATTTAAATACCCCATATTCTCCCCCCTTTAAACGTTGGAAGCTATAAGCTACGATTCCAAGCAAATTTGGAGTAGTGGTGGAATATTGGGTCCTGAAATCGCAGACAACTCTTTCTATAGAGAAATTGGCTGATAAGGTAGGCTTCCATCGTGCTGGGCAAACCAACAACCTTGAGTAAATGCTAGGGGTTAACGCCCAAACCATGCATCTGATCGAGTCATTTGTCAAACCATACTACAATTTAGGTTCGGGTATTGGGTGCCCAAATGCTTGCTTATCCGAGTCAAGTACATGGTCCTTTTTGGGGGAATGTGACATCAAAAAGCATAACAAGAACCCACTCAGCCATGTCCTCCTAGTCCTTCTTTCTGTATATTCGAAAGTGCAGAGGAATCTTGAACTTGCATTTTTATTCGCTGCTGGTTCTCATCATCATCATCATCTTCTTCTTCTTCCTCTTCTTGGTGTGATCATTCATAGCAGCTGCTATGTTCATTTTTAGTCGGGCTGGGCCGCCGGGTCTTATCCAACCAAGTGTTAGGTCCAATTCTAGGCCGAAGCCCAAACAAAAAATCGTTGCCTAGTAGTTTTCATGCACGTGCGAAGCGTCATTCCGAGGGCACGTGCAGCAAAATCCAACAATCACTCGTCTGTGACGTTTTCTTCGTCACAGACAAACCGGAATCTCCCAACCAGACAAAAACACTTCCTATCCTATCAGCTGTGTGTTTCTCTTAATAATCCACAGTTAAAAATCGCGCGTATCTGTCACGTTAGCATTCACCCCGCTACCTTTCATCTCTGTCCTTGCTTTCGTCTATTCCTTCTCTGCAACTCATTCTCACAGAGTTTTTGCTAAAATGCGCTATATGCGTATCGAGCAGTGACGATTTCGGATCTTTCAAAACAGGTGAGAGGGAAAAAATGGCCAATTGGATCTCCTCGAAACTCAAAGTCGCTGAGACCTTCTTTGAACAGGCAATTTTCCTTTGATTTTTTTCCATTTTCTGTTTTTTGGATTTGGAATTTTTATTTCCTGTGTTGTTTTGGAAGAATTATTTTATTTTATTTTTGTTTAATTTGGGGTTAATTGGGATTAAATTGTTGGTGGCCGTGATGGCTCAGATCGATCAGCAAGCGGCGGAGTCGTTGAAGAAGAACGAGAATCCATCGCGATCTGAGGATAAAAAATTTCATGTACCTACAAAAACGGGAGGAGGAGTAGGTGCTGGTGCTGGTGCTGGTGGAACGGTGTCGTTGAAGGACCAGTTGAAAAAGAAAACAACTCATGAAACGATCAATAGTAATGGCCATGAATATTTTGGAAAATTGAGTACTGATCCTAACGTTAACAATGTCAGTGATGTTAGTAATGTTAGTAGTAATAGCAATGGAGAAGATAAGGAGATTGCAAATGCCCCAAAACCTTCTGCAAAAACTAGGCCTACCCTTACTGATAGTGACTGGACTGAGCTTCTTAGTACTCCAACTCAGGCTTCTCCTTCATTTCCTTCGAATCGCAGTAATGGGGTATCTGCGATTCGAGGGTTGAGGAAGGATGGAGGTCGGAGGCAGGGGAGTTCTGGTTCAAATTTGTCAGTGCTAGAGGGGAAGATGAATCTGAAGAGTAGTGGAGGAGTTAAGTCTAAGAAGAGATTGGATGTTGCATTGGGAAATAGGTTAAACGGGAAACCGAGTGATGAGGAAGAGTCTACATCTTCTGCAAGGTCTTCCAGTGTTGAATTGCAGAGTGACGCGAAGAATTTGGATAGGGAAGAAGTGGATCATAAGGACATTGCTGTTAATCTCAAGGAAAAACAGAGCAATAAGGGATATGAGAGAAATGGGGGGCTTTCTGAATCTAAGGATATATCTGAAGAGAATATTTTACGAGGGGGAAAGGGTCATTCTTTGGAAATGTCATCGGTATCGGAGAGTCTTGGTACGGCATCTGATGTGAAGAAGGGAGTGAGCAATGTTTATGATAGACTGAGAAGTACTGTAAAGGGGAAGAATAGATCTGGTAGTGCATCTAGAAGTTCTGTCTCAGATGATTTGAAGAAAGGTTCTTCAACAAGTGATGCAGGGTCCGATTCAGACAGTGATTCAGTGGCAACATCTGATTCTGACAATGAACAAGAGAGGGAGATGAGAGAGAAGATTTTGGCTGAGAAAGCAGCAGCTAAAGCTGTGGAGATCATCAAAGAGCAGGAGAATATGGTTGCCAGATTAGAAGGAGAGAAACAAAGCTTGGAGAAAATATTGGAAGAACGAGCAAAACAGCAAGCACAGGAGGTAAGACTTTTTTTTTTTGGAGATTTTCTATTAAGTCAGTCTTGTCATTTTGATTTTCCATTTATTTTTCCTTAACAGAAATCATTTTTCATTCTGACTGGGAAAAGTTAAAATTGTGAATCTGTTGTCTTCTGTTATGCGCTTGACCAAGAGCCATGAAAACTTGTTCTGCTTAATTTTGTTTTTCTTGAATACTTGTATCTGTGGCGACCTATTTGATCTAGCATGTTAGATTAATAATTTTATATCGTATTGAAATTAAGTTAGGATTAGAGGACAGGTTGATTTAGGTTATGGATTTGCTGATGACTTTTTGAGTGAGTATGCATAGACCTTGTCCTTGCAACCCAACTCCCTGAATCAGCCTTATATGCAAGGTGCAGCATAAGCAGTAGCACTAGTTCATTCTTGTCTTTCATAACAATAACTCATTGAGACTGAGAAACTAAAATTTTCACCTATGCCCTACATCACGGGAGCATTGAGCACAAATTATTATTACTTACAGCTGAAGCCAATTCTCTTGTTTTTTTGGTTTAAATTTTGCAACATGATTTTTTATTTTGATAGAATTTGGACTTTTATCAGACTATCCTTTATTTTTTAAGTGCTAATTAATCAGATAATCTTACCTTTTTTTTACTGTGTTAGGCTTCAGAGCTTCAGACAACCATGATGGAAACAATGGAGGCTGTTGATTTGGAAAAGCGGAAACATAATAATACGAGAATGGAAGCCCTAGCTCGCTTGGCTAAACTGGAGGTATGTTGACCTGTTTCATATGGTCATTTAAGTTTATTTGGGCTGTAATTCTTTCTTTATCCTTTACATATCTTTATAGAATTAAATGCAAATATTTAGTGTTAATGTAGTTGCTTCTAAAGGTAAATGTCATTGCAGACTGCAAATGCTGATCTTGCAAGATCCCTTGCTACTGCACAGAAGAATCTTGAGATGGAGGTATGGTAAATCTGATTCAAATGGCTAATTTGATATACCTATCATCTTGTTCTTTCTGAATTCTTTTCAGAAGAATGTTGTCCACTTGTGGAGTGGTAATTGAAGAAAGCATCCAGCCCTAGTATAGAATACAGATCTCATGTGAAATTTTTACCCAGATCTTTTACTTTTTTTTGCTCCTCATGAAATATGTATCTGGATAGCCCAAAGTCCCTATAATTGGCTCTTGGTCTTCCAGCTGAAAAAAACTTCAATGGACATGTTGATTCACTATTTCACAGTGGAGATTGTAACCTATAATAAATTTCCCATTTATCACCTGATGATGGAACTTTCAATTTCTTTTTCTGTGGATCAATGAATCAAATTTTATTTCCTGAATAAAATTCTCTTTTCTTTATTCTGGGGGCGCGGGCGGGCATGTTACATTGGTGATTTTGAATCACATTTCATGCATGAATTTACATTATCCTTTAGAAATCTTATGTTGAATGATTTCCGAGTTGATGGGTGAGGGTTGTAGTGGAAAAGTCAATTAATGTGCTGATGAAAATATATTATGGGGCTTTGCCAATCTACAAGATGCTATTTTTCCAATGATGACATATGCAATGCTGGGTTTTTTGCTATGGCCTTTTTACATAGACATGCACATGCACAAGATTCCATGTGTGTGCTTGTGTGAGCGTGTATATATATATGCACATGAGTTTATTTATTTGTACATTCCTTGTGGACCAGATTAATCGGGTTGCAGAACTTCGACAACAGGTTGAGTTGAAAGAAGTGGCTCATGAAGGTGTGCTCTCCTGGATTTTGATGGTTATTTGAATGAATGTTGAAATGACTTTTTCTTCTACCTAGTTATAGCAGATATTGCAGGAATTGATTATGGTTTGTTTATGTTTTATTTAGTACCTATACACTCTTGTTATTTCTTAAATTTTTTAGGATGAATCATTGCTTATTTTGGTTTTGAGTTTGAAGCCGTTCAAGAGTAGTTTGAGTATATCACCCCATTCTTTTCCCATTTCCTTCCTTTCCTCCTCCTTCAATATATATATGGCACTGTTCAACCTCTTCTAGTCATTTCCATTATCTGTTTTATAAACATGTATGTTAAAATATAATTTGCTGCTCCAACCAATAGCAATTAGTATTTTCTACATCACCAACATTCATAGTGTTTTTTTTTTTTTTTTTTTTTCTGCTGTAGTTAATCCTTAATCTTTTCCGTCATTCTTCACTTGATGCAAGACAGCTTGCAGGTCTTAGAATTAAGGTTGAATTTGGGGTTTACTTGAGGGATAAAATGAGCGGGATTTAGGTGAAACAACTAGGGTTTGTGAAAGGATGGTATTGAGAAGCAAATTTAAATAAGAAAGGAAGATTTGTAGGCTGTGAACAGTAAAATAAAAGGTTTAGGCTTCACATGCAAACTTTCTTAGGCATCACACATAGGGTTTGAATTGCTTCATGCAACTCAAAACATAACTGGTGGAGTTTGTATTTATCAAAACTTCTTAAAAAAATTACAAACATGGGTTTTATAGACTCAGAAAGTAATCCTTAACCTTAAGGATTTGGACTTCAAAAGAAAACCTAAATTTTTAAGTAATCCCAAAAGGTGATCCTTAACCAACAAGGACTCTAAATAAAGGCTGTTATAGAAATCTAGATTTCCCCCAAGAGTTTAATAGACAGTGCTAATATAATAAAACTCTAAAAGAACAAGAAAGTACCCTATAATTTTCCCTATAAACTCTAAATTAAAACTGAACCATTACCCCAAGTTTCTTGAGTATTTGGCTGTGAATTTTCTTGAATTCCTTGGATGCATCATTCTACCCTCATTGGAGAAAACTCAACCTCAAGTTTTGAAATTCCTAAATGGCAAAAACTCTTGGTTTTGTACATTCTTCTGGTGCATGGAACTAAAAACAACTTGATACCTCTTTCTTCCCATTCTAAGAAATAACAATGATGACACTACAATACTCATCTCTTCAATTGGACCATTGAATTGGTGTGGAATGACAAAGTCAATTGGGGGCGATTTATTGACTGCTTTCCCTTTAACAGTCATGGCTAGAAATTCCTTATGCTTATTGGTTGCTTTATCTTTAAAATGTGTGAATGCTTCTCTTGGTTCCTTCTTTTCAACTTCTCATTGATGAAGTTCTAGGAGCAGATTTTGTCATTTAAGGCCTAAATATGGTAGTTCTAGCATTTCCACTCCTTTTTCTTGTTGATCAGCTTGCTGCAAGACATATAGATGCGATTCCTAATGGAGAAATTTCTAGCAAGCAAATAATAATTTCTTTCAAACAGAAAAACTAGTTGAATTTTTCTTTTTTCCTTCTTGCTTTGCCTCTATTGATTTCTTTTTCTCTCTCTCTCTTTGGATTGAGGACATAGAACTAAAAATAAAATAAAAGTTTGTGCATTTATGATGTAAATGATATTGTGGTAGTACTGATTTTACTTGAAAATTGGCCCCAGCCAGGCATCCACTAATAGATAGTCTTACCGTAAATGAATATAGATCAGATTTTAAGGTTGATTTGACGTTATGATGAAATCTATCTTGTCTTATACAGCTTGTCTTATAAATCATTGAAACTTTTTTTCTTCTTGTAGAACTCCTCAGTAGGAAGGTCTCCAAGACTCACCAAACTGGGACATATCTAAACCAAGTGAGTTATGCTTTTACTGTGATCATATTGGTACATAAACAGAGGACAAAGGGTGTCATAGCCTCACAGGGGGCTGGCTGCTTCACTTTGCTCTTTTAAAGCTTGTCTAAGGGAACAGTTTTTTCTTGGCCACTTTGTGATCTTTATATTTAATTGGAAAATTTGTAGGCAGCAGCTTCCAAAGGAATTGAATTTGAAAGGGATATACTTGAAGCAGAGTACTCCTTTTTAACCGATAAAATTGGGAAACTGGAAGATAAGGTTAGCTTTTCTGCTTTGAATACGGCATGTTGTTTCTTTCCTGTCAACTTGCTGTAAAAGATTTGTGAGGCCAATTTCTTTAGATGCATGAATATTTATACGTTTGAGTAATAATCTAGAAGCATTTTGGTTGATTTGCATTTTCGTTTGAGGATAAATGCTTTGAACTCAGACATTTGTGTAAGTTTATGTGTGTAGCATGAGTCTAGTAGAGGAGATAAACATAAGATTTTTCTTGTTAGTGAAAAGCCTCTCTGGGAAAGGACAAGAATAGAATAAATTGTGGAGAACTGGTCATGAGGTTGATGCAGTTATCGCAATTTTTGTCATGAATGATGAATGACCATATATTGATGTTGTTTTGGTAGATGTTTCCAACATGATTGTGAAAAATGTGATAACTAATGATTTTTGGGTTGAAAAATCATTGGCTAGTTGACCACAAACCATTTGCAATTTACATATAAGCAAGTGGTGTTATGTAGGCTCATTTACTAACTTGCACTAGTCTATATCTGATTATTTAGTTTTTTGGGTTCCATGAGAGAGAGAGAGAGAGAGAGAAGTTTTTGGTTTTGTGTCCTGATCTCATTGACAACTGTGATTATTGGCGATAGGAGTTATTCCCTCCCAGTACACCAGTATCTATGCTGCAGAAGTATTATTTCGTTGATGGGTTAACATAAGTAATTGTCTTGAGCATGTGTTTGGCTGATTTTCTTCCTACATTTAGGCAGATCCAATGTTTATGTTTTCGATTGGTGTTATTTATTTGTATACATTATCTATCTCAGGCAAAGAAGCTGGAAGCAAATGTTGAAATGACAAGGAAGGATATAGAGGATCCAACAGAAGTAGAAATTGAGCTTAAGAGAAGGCTTGCTCAGTTGACTGATCATTTAATTCAGAAACAAGCCCAGGTTTGTGTTTCCAACATCTTTCGCAATGATGCAGGTGAACTTTAGCAATATGGATACTCAATTTTGTCTGTACGCTCAAGTGTATGCAACTGTCATACACTAGGGTATGCATATTTTGCATCTGTGATTTACAGCAAGGAATAAACTGTGCCAAAAATGCCAGATTGCATGCAAATGAATGGGGGGGGACACGGAAAGTGGAAACATAAAAAACAAATTAAAAGAAAAAAAAGACAACTTTCACCTTTGAGCTTAGTGGCTGGAATTCAGTAGTAATGGACTCGATAGCAGTGTATTTTTCATTTCAAGTCATCAAATAAATTACAAGAAATAAATTTCAGTGCTTGTGAAAATACTAGAACTTATGTTTCTGTCTAATGAGCCAGGTTGAGGCACTCTCCTCAGAGAAGGCAACCCTTTTATTCAGAATAGAGGTACATTATTTGTGCCTAGAATCATTAGTCTCAATGACTGAAAAAAGGATAATTAATTGATTATTGTTATTTGTTCTTTATGCTGTAATGCATCACAGGCAGTTTCAAGGTTGCTTGACGAAAATAGGTCAATTCCAAGGGATGTGGAATCAGGGACATGGGAGACCCCTAATTCAAAGTTAAGACCTCTATTGGAGGACAAAATTCGATCAGGAAGTGAACATTTGGGATCACTGCTTCAGCAGTTGGATGCGATTTTCGTGGCCGGTGCAGTGTTTGTAAGGAGAAATCCAACAGCAAAATTATGGTCCCTGCTTTACCTTGTATGCCTACACTTTTGGGTCATTTACATTCTTTTTACACATTCACAAGCCTCAAATGAGAGCAGATCTGGTGCTGTTATATCCTTGGAAAACATCAATAACACTGCAGCTTTGTAATTTGTGTTTATGGTGTTCTTTTACCCCAATTTCTTTTTGCCTCAGCTTTTAGGAGGTGTGCATTTGCCCTGGGGTGTAATTTGTGTAGTTTTCTCTTAACGTCCAATAAGACGATGCATCACTAGGATTGTAACTTGTAACTATTTGCATATCAACCAGAGAAAGTAATATAATCTATTCAATTTTTCTTTTTAATCATTATGAACTATTCTTTTTAATTGCTTAGAGTCACTGCCACGTGTCATGTAAAAGCGTATTCTCCCATATCAATTTGGTGGATTCATGATTATTTTTAAATAAAATCTTAAGTGTTCCTCAATACTATAAAAACTCTTAGAAAGAAGTTTCCATGCTTACTAGCTGTGAATTAGCCATGTTAGGTTAACACTCATATTCTTGACACATGCAAACTAAAATGAATATGATTTTCAATTCAATTTGATATCCCTATTGTCTCATGGAGGGATGTAAAAGCACCTTCAATAAGTATTTGGGCAGCTTTATAAATCAAAAGTCAATAGGTATCCAAGTGAGGGGAGAATGTACAGTCTAATACATATAACTTTGAAAGGCAGAAGTACTTGAGAGCTTAGCACTAATAACTTGAACAGAACCTATTATAAACCAGAGCAGTTGCAAAGAATCAAATTCTAACTCATCTTCAATCCACTGCTGACTCCTACTCAGCTTGTTCTACACCTTGCACAAGTGGTGAGTCTTAAAAACATTGCAGATTGGAAACCAAATGAGAAAATAATTGAAAAGTCAAAATTGCTAATAGAACACCATTGTAACAGCAATTCAATTATAAATGCAGCAATTGGTTGGCTTCATCCAGTTAAGAAGATTGGGAAAGGAGACAGAGCAGAAGATGACAGATGGCATCTAAAGATCATATGCAATAAAGAATGGTGGTGTTGAAGCAGATGCTGTTATGGCCCATTGCTGGGAATGCAGCAAGTTTACATGAAGAATAAGCATAATATTTCAAATGCAAATTGATCAAATCACATGCTAGGGTGAGATAGGTTTTTGAGTTACACAGTAGTCTCACCATGTTGTACCCTCATTTGGAAGACTGCGACTATAGAAAGGAAATTCGAAGAGGAAAATTGTTTTGAACCACGAAGGCAAGTTCCCATACACAGCAGGGGGCAGAGGAATGAAGGGGCTGAAACAGAATATGTAAGTTCAGCTGGTTTTTCCTCCAAATTTCATTCAAAACAAAACAAAGAACAGAAGAAATGAAATACTTAACCTAGTTGTCCTCTTATACACTCTATATGAAGCCACGTTGCCAAATTTCTTGTCAGCAGATTCCTGATATCATTCATGTTGTTTGTACATATCAGCCGTTTTGAGAGATGGTGGTGATTTTTAACAGTAAGATTAGTATAACTGTGTAAGGAAAGCAAACCTCAAGCAATGGTATGCCACTGACGAAAAAAAGCAACAGTGTGAGAAAGATCGGCCCAAGGATTACAAGCCACTCAGCACCTTCTAGCACAGGAGTAGAAGCCACAAAAATTCCCCACCAGAGGAAAATCTGTGCACAAGTTTATCTTTGACGGAGTGAAATGAAGAAAGATCAAATGTGGCTTTAGAGTATGTTTAATGCCAGGTATTCCTCAATAACCAAAAGAAAAACTAAGGTCACTTCCTCATTAAAAGGGCTGAATAAAAAAATCAGAAAAGATACATTTTAATATTAGCAAAGTATATCAATCCTCCGGTGCCATAAGATAACTCAGTTAAGGTTCATATCATAGGTCTACTCATCTATCCAAATCCACAGCTAACATAAATTCATTATCCTTGCATTTATTAAGCTAAAAGAAGTAGGCAGCTAGAAGCCTAGAACCACATGATTGTTGTTAATTTTATCATCAAATTCAGGTGCATAGCGATAACATAGTGAAGTAAAAGATGGCGCATGTATCAATTACCACCAAGTCTATCCTTTGCAATGTGACCAGTAAAGCATTGAAATAGGCATTATTAATTATTAATAATATTTATAAAAAAAAGATTAACACCTTAAAATTATTGTAAGAGCAGCATTACATTATCATAATTCACAAAAAGCAGCAGGAAAAATAAGTGGCACCGCTTCCAAGATAGCGGTATTGAAATAAGAATTCAGGGCAAACCTCGCCAAAATAATTTGGGTGACGAGAGTATTTCCATAGTCCAACATTGCACCATTTTCCTCTATTTTCTGGAGAGTTCTTGAATACCAGTTTTTGTTGATCAGCTGCAGCTTCAATTGAAACCCCCACAGACCACATAAGCCATCCAATTATATCCTCAGCCTGAATAGATGGATTTCTGTCACTTGCATTAACTACTGTTACAGGTAAACTCACTGTCCAAACCCAGACAGCCTGCAGAGAAGGGGAGGATCAAATATTTCCAATTGCAAGATATACCCACACTGACCATCAACATGAAGACAGATGATTTAAAGGTAAAATGAAGAATGCTCAAAAACCTGAAATATCCAGAAAATTGCTAATCTCCCCAAATTACCACGCATTTCATCAAAGCGTCTATCCTCTCCCCACTGCAGAATCCTGTTTACAACATTCCATATCTTAAATCATAAAGAAAATTCATTAATGTACAGCATTTGAGATTTTTATTTGACCGCATACATAAAAGATAATCCATGCATACATTCATATATGCATATTTAAACATGCAATGGAGTTTAATGTTATTCTTCTAACTCCACAAGGTTGAATAATGATAAAATGCCTAATATATATATAACCAACTCAATACATCATAGGGAAGTGTTTATAAGCTTATATGCTGCTATACCATGGAGTATAGGGATGGGGATCACTCAATGAGAATAATTTCCACAACTGCTTCATCATTTAGTTTTATAAACAACTATTTTTTCATAGGAAGTAACAACTCTTAACTATCCTTTTAGTAAAGAAAATGGTTTTAAGTTTCAATTGTGTAATTGTGTATAAAAGCTCCGTGGGTCATCAGTTAAAGATTCCAACTTCCAACTTCCAAGAGTTTCCCATGCACGTCCTTCTTTCCATCTTTTCTTTTTTCTATGTTTCTTCCATGAGAAAATTGTAAGACATTTTTTTTATAATATTTTAGGCAATTTATGCTTTTTGAATCACATTCATGATAGGCAACCTGCCAAAGTACCTTTGACATCCTATGCAAGACAAACCATTCCACTAAAAGGCACAGCCCAGCAGGGATGTCATAGAAACTTGTAATTGATGTGAATTTTGATGGGAAGCTAGAATCTACAGATTTCAAAAACTTGCACGATTAATAAACCAACAAACAAAGCACATAAACTAATCTTACAAATCAAACACACTTCAGCAACTCATGCAACAATAAAAAACTTTAATAATTCATGACCAAGTGGAAGTGCATACTAAGTATGAAAATGGTCATGAAATGCCAGGTTATTAATACCTCATTAATAGGAACAATCCCAGGCGAAGACCCCACAGTACTACTAGTATACTCAAAACTACCTGAAAAATAGAATAGCAAAATCATAAATAGGGAATAAAAAAACAACGAGCCCACATCAGTATCCAAATATAACAAAACAAACTCAATTTTCAAAAACAGACCTTCTAATAAATTAACGTTTGATTCTTCCGTTGTTAATAATCTAGTAGATTTTGCTGTTAGTGTAATAGTTTTTTTTTGCACTTCATATAATCATCTAGTGTACTTCAGCCACACACCCATTAATTCATGTCTTTTGAAAACAATTTCCATTATCTTCTTTTCCTTAAAAAAAAGAAGAAAAAAAAGAAAGAAGAAGAAGAAGAAGAAGAAGAAGAAGAAGAAGGAGTAGCAATTTAGGCCTAAAGAAATTAAAAGAAGAAAAACAAAAGCTTAAGGTTTACTAAAATAACATCCAGAAGTTCCAGAGTATTAAATTACTAAAATGTAGAAAATTGCTTTAATGTGCATGGTATTTCTTCCTTTAAGAATTTAAATATCCAGGGAAATATCAAAATAATCCAACTGAATAGAGATAGAAACCCAAAACTAACCCTTGTTCAAAAAATATTTAATTTAAGAAGGTAAGAAGACAACAAATCCAACTCACCTATACTCCAAAATATATGGCCTATGAGTAAAACCCAGAAGGACAATATAAAGACATCAATGGAACAGAGAGCTGGGTAGAAAACACGCATACCTGCCTGAAATGCCATGCCCCTTTCAAAACCAGAGTCAACACAGCAAGTATTATAAAATTCGTGCTTCCTGAGATAACAAAAACCAAACAGAATTAGTCAAGCCATTATTAACTACTGCGAGGAATCAGATTGCATTAATATAAATGACAATATCACTTTATTCATCAAAATCCAGCCACTTCTCAGTAACCCATCAACGAATTCCCAGCAAAACTTGAGAATTGAAATCTAAAAAAAAAAAAAAAAAGCAAACTTGAATTGCGAAAACAAAAAAATAGAGCCTTGAAACACGGGATATAGAGAAAAGATACCAGCAAAGTCAGTGACCTTATCAAACTTGAGAATAGCAGTGACTATAAAAAATAGCAACTGATATCCCACCTACAAAAAAAAAAAAAAAAAGAAAAGAAAAATAAGCCAAAAAACTTCAAAGAATCTGAGAGAGAAAGGGGCAGAGAGTTACAGTGACGATGGCAGTGAGAGCTAGAAAGTGGGAGTCGATTACTGTTCCCATTTTGGATTACGTCGTTTGATATTGTGTACTGTAATTATAGTTCTTGGGTTATGGTTTTAGAGGAAGGAAAAACAATTTTCTATTCCTATGTAGCGTGTGGATTGGCTTCAACCCTTCAAGCCTCGCGTCTGTGTGGCTGCCACAGCAGCAACGCTGTTGACTATAAAAACCACAAACATTTCACATATTTTGACCGTTGATATATATTACTGACTTTTAATTTTTGACTCATTGCATCTTTTTATTATTTTCCAAATTCATAGATGAAAAATATTAAATAGATTAAATTTAATAATTTATTTAATTATTTATTATTAATAATCATAAAAATTTTAAAAAAGTTAAGAGTGTAATAGCTTTAAAAAAAAAAAAAAGAGATCATAGAAGTTATAGGTAAAAATAAAAGATTATGAGTACAACAAATAGAGTTTAAGAATTAATTCATATACTAAATTTAAAGATATTTTAAAATATATATTAATAATAAAATTATTAAAATATTTTTTATATTAATAAATATTAACTTAATAATATTAAAATTATTTTTATAGTCCAATTAATAAAAGAAATATAATTTTTATAAAATATTATTTAAATATATGAATAACTTTAAAAAAATTATATAAAATCACGCAAAAAATAAATAAATTTGCTATTTTATTTACCTATATTTTGTTAAAAATTCCTTTAATAAAAAATATGGATAAATTTTTTAAAAAAAGTACATTGTAGTTTCACAATTTGATATTTGGGAAAAAAATATTTTTTAATAATAATTATAAGAAAAAATTATTAAAAATAATTTTTTTATAAATAATAAAAAATTTTATTAAATCACACAAATATATGGGATTCTCCTTTTTCTCTTCAAACTTATCCAATCTTTTTTGCATGCTTTGCTTTCACCACCTTATCCTTTCTCTCTCTAATTTTATTTTGGGTAAATTATTATTAGATCCTTATATTTTATTAAAAATAATTATTTAGTCCTTTTTATTCTCTATATCCATTTTATGGTCTTATTTTAATTTATTTAATGTTAGTTAAATTAGATTTTTATCAAAGAAAATGTTAGTTAACTTATTTTAATTTTATTTAAATAAATTAAATGATATAAATAATTAAAATTATAAAAAAAAATATTATGAATATTTAAAATTATAATAACTAAACAGTACAAATATTCAAAACTAAAATAAGTTTAATAAACTTTAACTTTAAGATTAAATAATTTGATTTTATAAAATATATAATATTTTTAATTGAGTTTTAAAAGAAAGGATAAATAATTAATTTTAATAAATTACAAGGATTTAATAATAATTTATTCTTTTATTTTTAAAACTCTAACAATCTCAATCCAACGACTCCAATTAATGTTACCACGACCTCTAAAATAACATCCTAAATCAACACATTCCTATTTAAATCACGTAATTTTATTTTTATAAAAAATAAATATATGATTTTTATATTTAGTATTTTTTATTTTCTCAACAAATTAATGACAAAAATTCATATTTTGAGTAGAAGCAAATTATTTCTTTTATTATATATATATATATATATATATTTTTTTTTTTTTTTTTTTTTTACTCGTTTGATGCTAACTCAATTTGGGTTTTTGACTTAATGACTTGAGTCAAGATTCATAATTAATTTAATTTGAAAATTTTTGAAGAGTAGTTGAAATTTTTATTTATGAAACGTGCTTCAGTAATTTAATATCAATAATGTCACGTCAAAGTTATCTTTATTTATTATTAATAAGGGGAAATTACCAAAAAATACCTACCCTTTTAAAATTTTTGCAATTATATCTACTTTTTTAATTATTATCAAACGAAGATACTATGTCAGTCGCTAACAGCAGGATGTAATTGATAAAAATTAAAAAATATAAAATTTAATTGATAATTTAATTAGTATAATTAAAAAAAATATATAAGATACTTTGATAATTTCTTTTAAAATTATTAATGTTTTTAATGTAAATGATTAATTATAAATATATTTTATGTAAATTATTAATTAAAATATTTACATTTAAATAGGTTCTAGTATTATTTAGGTAACAAATTTAGGCATTTAAAATACTAATTGAATTTGGATAAGATAATTTTGATGGGTTTATATGTTGTCATCCCTAGTGTAATTTAAAAACTAAAAAATAAATTGTCTTAAATATTTATTATAAAAGTTATATATAATTAATTAAAATATATACAATAATAATAATAATTAAGTCTCAAATAATTAAAGTTAGCTATATAGATATCTTTCAAATCTAATTTTGTTTCAATATTCAAATATCATAAATATTTAAATATCATAAATATTTTTATATTACTTCCTTTCATATATTTTTAGGTTTCTCTTTTTATTTTCACTTCTTTTCATTATTAATTTATCAAATTTTCATATTAAAATATTTTCAGGCCAATTAAATTATCCAAATCAAATTGTTGATTAACTCTCAAAGTAATTTGAAATTTTGTATATATTAAAATAAATTGAGAAAATTAAAAATAAAATAGATTTCAGGTCAATGACTTTCTTTATAAAAAAAAAAAGAGTATATAATGTTTAAACAGACACTAATTATATTCTTTAAATGATAATTAATATAAGCTCAAAGATTTTTGGGAAAAAAAAAATCAAGCTGGTGCAATGGAAACTTTCTCAACCTCAACAATATACTCAAGAGTGGCAAATGGTGGAATTTGCAGACCAGGACCCAAATCTGCACCATTCTCTCCAAACCCTAAACTAGCAGGAACTATAACTTTTCTTTTCCCTCCTGCTTTCATAGATCTCAGAACATATTCTATCCCTTCACACATTCCTTTACTATAAGGCCTTGAACCCATTACTAAAGCCAATGGCTTCTTGTCTCCACCAAATGTATCAACAAACACTTGTCCACTCTCTTCAACTTTTCCCTTGAGATCTATCACCACTAAATCCCCTGGCCTTGGAGAAGCTCCACCACCAACTCTCAACTCAAAGTACCTGTTAAAAAAAAATACATGTACAAGGCAACTCAGAGAATCAAATGCCCTAATAGTACGGAAATGTGATAAGTTAGTAAAAGAATGAATGAGAAGGGGAAAAAGGAAGCTTAAGATAATGTGGTAAAAGTGTTTTGAATATTGAGTGGAGTTGGAGTCTAATAGAGTTGAATGGCGAAAAATGATATATATAACCAACCACAATTAGTTTAGTTTGGTATCAAGGCTTAGTTGTTATTGTGTTGTTGTATAATATATATATATATATATATATATAGAGAGAGAGAGAGAGAGAGAGAGAGAGAGAGAGAGAGAGATTTTTCCAAAAACCACTCTTTGGCTACATAGTTCAAGAGGGCATATCATGCAAGATGAAAATGTGTACCTTATGCCATTAGGCAATAGTACCTCTTCTTGCTTCTCAACATCTCTGCAAAACAGTGAATCTAATTAGGATATTTCTAATTTCCAGAGAATTAAAGCCATCTTAGTGTACTGTTCTTTACACAAGCAGGCTAGTTTATGGAATTTTGGACAAGTTAATCAATATATGCATCTGTTGACATAAGTTTCAGAGAGTAAGAGGACGAGATGGAGATATAGAAAAGTTAGATTTCAGACCTTGTATTTGCTTCTTGTTGCGAGACTTCAAGGCGGGTCTTAACCTGTTCAGAGACCACACCAACTGCAAGAAAGGCAGCCCAAGCAAGGCCAGCACCAAGTCCAAAACGCCTTGTTAGTGTGGAAGCTATCCAGTCAGTGGTTTCAACTTTGGTTGCAGAAGAAGCAGGCTTAGTAGACTCCTTTTGTTCTTGCACTTCAGCTGAGATGACTGGTGTCAGCTGCTCAGATGAGGTTGTGCTTAGCTGCGGAGATGGTGTTCGAGGTTGTGGTTGTGAAGGTGGAGTGGACGAAGAAGGAGGAGGAGGAGGAGGTGGCGTTTGTGACGATGAAGAGATATGGTTAGTTCTTGGTAGTGGGTAAGAGAGAAATGGTGTAGAGCCACACAAGGTAGCCATCTTTCAGGCTTATTGATAGTTTCTTGGTGTTGATATTAGGATGTGAAATAGAAAAAATAAGATAGCAGTAGCTGGTCCCTACTTATCCATGTATGTGATGGGTTTTAAATGATGGGGTCTCTTGCTTTCACTTTCTTAAGCTTTTTATGAGGCTGTTTGGCTACAGAGACACCCAAAAGAAAGGTTCCCTTATCCCTATCAGGGACTTTCTTTTCTTTATCTAATCTAAGACTACATAACCTAAACATGATTTCATGCATTGCGGCTGCCCGCCCTAAACCTAAACTTTTAGGACACTCGGGAGCCAGAGACATGATTTATCCATTTTGAGGACTTATGACAGTTCACTCAAATATGATCAAGACTCTAAGGGCTCTAGGAAACTTTCCAAAACATGGTGAAAAATATTCATACTTGGGGCAATATTCCCCTCCATTCATCAGATTCCTTCTGAGCAACAAATTGGCATCATTTTTAGATCTTGCCAAGCTTGCAGGTAAATCCACTGCATTGCTCTTCATGGCAGCCAAATTTTTCCTACTGCTTCTTCAGTTTGTAATTGCTTGCTATCAAACTGTAAGCACAAGAAAAACACAAAACATTGATTACAACAATTTCAAATGATTTTTTTTTTTTTTTTACAAACAAATACACATTGAGGATTGCTGCACAAGAATACAAAAGAAAAAAAGGGAAACATTGGAAAAGAATCACAATCATCTCAAATTGGAAGTTATGTTGGGTTATGATCTTCGATCAATATCTCTCGTATTCTTGTACCAAACAGTCCATATATTTCCTCTATATTTTCGTAGTTCGATGTGTACTCTTGTCCCAGACAGTCCATAATTTGCCTCCATATTTTGGCGATCAAATGAGCTGAAGTTCGGCTTCATCACTAACTTGCTCCGTTAGCCTGCCTGCTATTCTGCTTCTTGTGACAGCTTACCTTTCTCATGCCTACCTCGTGTAGATGAACTTGGCCTTGGCACTTGTGCACTGGTTATAGGCTTCTGTAATGGCTTCAAAGCAGCCATGATCTCTGCAAATGTTGGCCTCAATTTCGGATCCCTACAATTTAAAATGAGGCCAAAAGTTAATTCTATATCAACCTGCCCAACATACAACAAATCTAACACTCATTCTATGGACTAGAGCATGCAAAGCACAAAAGAAGGAAGCTCTGGCCACAATACATTCACCAGCTATAGCATGTAATTAACCACAATTCTATGCAACATGCAATTTGGTAAATTATATCTATTCTTTCATGCCCAATAATAAATTTTGAATCTGTTCTTTTGCAGCTGCAGAGGAAATTTGAAGATCCCATGCTACTCTGCTTTTGATGTGTCAGATTTCAATGCTTCTTTTTAGAAAATAAAAGAAGAAAAGAAATTAAGGTTTAGGATTTGAAAAAGCAGGAGAGAGTTCATTGACAAAGAGGAGAGAACAATTTAAAATGAGAGTTCATCTTTGGGGCAGAATGATTTTCTGCATGGCACAAGTTCCTGGGGGCTATACTTAGACATTTTTCAATGTTTATTCTCTTTGCTTGTATGATACTGACGCTGTGAGCTACTAGTTTTAGCATGATAAACATTTCTCTGAGAAGTTTATCTTAATTTCAGTTCAATTTTCAACCAAGTAAGTCCCTTTTTCTATCACAAGGTAGAAACAGAAATGCTTATTGCACTAGGAAAGACTTGACAAGAGGCACACAAAATCATCCTATTTTCTTAATCCATTCCATAATACCAAATCTGTAAAGATTCTGGTCATCTCCACAGCTTAAAGAGATGAAAACCTTGACTAGCTTAAGTTGAGAAGCTCAAACAAGATGAACGCATTTACATTTAGTTTTCAAAGCCTAAATGGCAAAAACAGTTTCCAAATTTTGTCCATGAACAACATAGACTCACTACTAAAAAAGTAACCTGTTATTTAGGTTATTGAAATTTCCAGAGGATGCATGTCTCAACTATTTTGCCTATATCTGCATTTTGGGGAAAAAAGAAGACGAGAAAAGGGGAATATAAATAAATCTGCAAACAAAGAGAAAAGGAAAGGAAAATGAAACAAGACCCTATAAACTCAAAAATGGAAACCACAAGCATTTGCGTCTGTGTGTCCTTTCAAGCTGCCAATTCCATCATTATGAGTTTAGCATCTAGTGCAGTAGAAATTGTTGACAGTACTGTCATCTAAGGTGAGGCAACCAAGAATATTCGGCAAAACCAAAATATTTAAATTTCAAAAATAAATCAATAAAAATAAAAAAGACCAAATACTCACGTCTGCCAGCACTTCCGAATAATATCCGCAATGACTGGATCCATATCATTTGGAATGTCAAGACGTCGTTGTTGAAATCCAACAGCACCAACAACTTGCATTGGGTTCATTCCACCCCACGGTTGCTGCATTGTACAGAGCTCCCATAGTATAACCCCAAAACTATAAACGTCACACCTGCATATTGATCCTCACTTTATATTATCATTATGAAAATTTAACAATGGTCCAAAAAGAAATACTAAGAAGCAAGAACATAAAGAGGGAAAGAGAATTTGCATACTTTTCATCTGAAGGTTCATTTCTAAGCACTTCTGGGGCCATCCACTCAGCCTGAAGGGAGATACAACAACAGTAAATTATACCAAGAAATTGATAGAAATAAAAAGTTATGAGGGAAGTACCAAATACTAGCATAGCTTACTAATGTAGAACCAATAGGTATTAGAGAACAATTCTCAAATTTGAGAGAAACTAATTCTCAAATTATTTGATCAAAATCAACAGTCAATACAACAACAACAACTAAGCCTTAATCCCAAACAAAATCAATAGTCAATAATCATAATAAATCCTGTAAATAAGTAGAGAAAATAAGCCCTATATATAGAGTTTTGTAGTCCTAATTACATTATGATTAAGAAATACGAACCTAATTCCAACTCTAATTAGGAATTACAAATTAAATAAAACTACTAAATAAAAATAAACTACTTCCTAAAATAAGTCTCTTACCGTCCCTGCAGTTGACCTTGAAGAGAGAAACGTGCTGTGCTTTATTCGTGATAGCCCAAAATCACATACCTAACAACAGGCAAAAAGTTTCATATAATGCTGGATTAGTTTTCTATCAAAAAAACATATATAATGCTAGATTAGACTTGAGAAATAATTATAGCATGGAAGGGCATTTCGAAAGTGTTCAGGGTCTCTCTGAAAAGATAAAGGGTACCTTCACTACCCAGTTTTTATCAACCAGAAGATTTGGGGACTTTAAATCACGGTGTACTATCATTGGAGTGCAGTTGTGCAAATAATTCATTCCTCGAGCCTGAAAGTTCAATCATGCAGAGGTGAAAATGTCCAATCAATTCAGAAGAACGAAGATTTATGCTAACTAATATTTGAATAAGGCATGAATAGAAAATCATACAGCATCAAGGGCCATCCTCAAACGTCTCCGCTCATCTAATTGATTGTTAAGCCTGTGAATTAGTCTATACAAACTACCTCTGCAAAACATAAATCAACCTTCAATACTCCCATTAACATGAATATTAGGCTAAATAAAATTACAACTCCAATGGGATTTCAAGGGCACTGTATACTATTTTTAAATATTTGCAGATATGGAAACTTAAAATGATAATCTGTTCAGTAGGCTAAATTACAAAGCACAAAGAAACAACAACCACTAAGTATTCTAAATGGACACTAAGAAAAATGAAAAACATGCAATGTTGTAGCGACGGATGAGCAAATTTGACACAGCAATCCAAAAACTAATATGCCTCAATCAGCAACATTTTAGTAACCCAACATGATCATTGTGAAGTCCATCCTAATTGCCATAAAAGTTTCAGTATTTCACTCCTGCCATTCATGCTACAAACATATACTAGTTAAGAACCTGAAATAATTTGTAATTAGGCAATGACCTCTGATAATAGTTAAATAAAATTTCCAACATTTTGGCTTCAAGAATATAATTTGAGTAAAAAAAAATGGACTAAACAGTGTGGCAACATACCTAGGAAGAAATTCTGTA